>NC_090447.1:1326671718-1326974748 GCF_031143425.1 Pleurodeles waltl
TCTCAGTAGTCAAAGAAAGGAAGGTAAACAACATACCTTGCTAAACGAAAGGGTAGCAATTTGTCAGAAGAGACAGCCTGACATTTGACCTCTGTCTATGAAGCACCGGCAAATGTGACAAGATAATCACAGAATGTAACGGCATCTTTATTTACTGCTCACACTTTCCTGACCCACCACAAATCGACAAGCAACCCACCAGTGAGTCGCACCCACAGTTTGGGAAATGCTAACCTATTCTATCTGGGCCACTTTTATCCAAGGTCTGATGAAACATTTTCCAAAATCCTCTCATACCTCTGCAATTATTTTCTGGTTATCTGTTATCCTTCATTTCTCTAGCCTCCTGTAACATAATTAGGTGCTGATACAAGTAGATTTACAATGTGTGAATGAAATGCAATTAAAAATAATAGGACAAAAGAAAATGGGCAGTTATCTAGGGAGATGCAGGGCTGTATGGTGCCACCTACATATGGCAAAGGAGCCAAAGTTATTCCTTTGGTTTTGGAATGTCGTACAATATGCAGCAAGTGAGAAGAAAGAAATGCATGTTTGTCATTAAAAGTTTACCTGCACACAGAGGATTTGAGTGTCGAAGAGACAAAATTCACAAGTTACAGTGTTGGGCAACCATCCATGAAGAACGGAAAGCTACCTTAGAGGTGTAGAAAACAACTGTTTATGAAACACCAATATTTTCAAATATATAATAAATAAGTTGGTAAATTAGACATTGGATCCATAGAACTACCACTTCAGCTCAATACATCAATGTTTGTAGTATGCATTTGTTGCCAACATGAGACAAAAAAATTATTTATGTTGAACCTAGAGTAAACGGTAATCTGCTTCGTTATAGTGTTATTCCTAAATAGTGTACTGGAATACCTGTTCATCTGGACCTTGTGTTCCCGCATTAAGCCAACTTCCACCTTTGCTTTCTTCAGCAAAGCCTGCTTGTTTTCAAACTCTGAAGACTTCATGTAATTCTCAATCCTTTGGTACTGAACATCAGAAAAACGAGCCAAGGAGAGGAAGGCTTTCATTTTACCATTCAGCAGCTCCTCACTGCTGCCCCTGCTGTGACCACCGGCAACTTCCACTGCCTAAAGGAAGACACAGGTGCAACAGTATGAAGGCTATACAAGGTTGGATTCTCATTCTTTCGGTCAACCAAGAACTGGACAATTTAAGTTTGATGACTATGGTACAAGCTGTTCTCTTAAATTTACATACCTCTAGTGGCAGAATGTCTAACAGCCTACCATAACTGGGTTATACCAGCCATTAAAGTCCTGGCTAGGGCCTTAAACACTGGAGCGGGCCTTTAATGGCCAGTACAGGTCATGCTATACTAAAAACCACGGTCATAGGGAATTATAATCGTGCAGAGAGCACACCGCCCATATTGATTGGCACATATTAATCATATAATTTGCACTCACATTGTGCCCATTGTATTTGAGGAGTCATTCTGTGCATTTCGACATTAGAAGTAGTTTGGATTCTGATGAATATCAATTTCCCCTTCAGATTCAAAGAACCTTGAAACCATCTTCTATATTCAGACTGTGTCACCCGAAAAGTTTTAAACAGTCAACACGTCATTACGTATATCAAGAAGACCACTATGCTATCACAGAGCATCAATGAAATGACACTACCCACGCTATAACCAGCGATGCTTTCGCTTATGTCTTGAAGTCAATTAGACACAATATTTTAGTGTCTCCAGAGAAACATGGAAGGGTGAGACAAAAACCATGCAAAGGAAATGAGTCTTCAGCAAATACAACATGACCTATAAGTAGGGGTCCTAGTTTCATGTCATATATTTATTTATGCCTGCATTTACCTTTATTGTTTTCTACATCTTAAATATGTTTATCCTTATTTTTAGTTGGAGAAAACAGAAAGTTACACCAAGTGTATTGTTAACAATATTTAATTGATAAACACCCACTACATTTCAATGTCTGTAGCTTTTTAGTACACTAAGTAGCCACCCACTACACTCGCTTGAGAACATTAGCACTGTATAACATGCGTACCTGTAGCTATTTAAAAAGAAATACAACTATTGCAAGTAACTGTTGGCCTGGCAGTCAAGGTGGCCAGCCAGTGAAACTCGGAGTTAGATAAAACTTTAGCATCATTCTCTTTCTAAAAATACATGCAGGCATGTAAACACACTTTTAGTTTGTATTTCTTTGAACATCATTTTATTATAAATGCAAAACCAGAAATCTTAATTATAACTTAGGGAACCGACTTCTAAGCTACAGAGGATGCATGCACATTCACATTGCATATGTGATGCAATTTGAAGCCAGGTCAAATTGCGTGCAGGAGAGAGAAGCTAGAGTAAGGAAGATCTTGGAGGGCTTGAAGATTGTGGGCAGTAAGTGATCGTAAAGGGGACAAGAGAGAAGAGGGAAAGGTTAGGGGACAAGAAAACGTTGAGCAGATGGCATCATAAAGCACGAAATGAAGTGAGAGATTGTGAGCCTGAAAAAGATGAGGTGTTAATTAGGCCAGGGCAAAATTTAAATTTTGCCATCACAAAAATTATACCACATTACTTAATTATGCTGCAGTTGTCAGCATAATTATAGCTCTTAAACAACATGAACGACCAGAAGGCGGGCAGTTCTTATTCACATCAATAGTGCTTGTCACACTGGTATTTTAACACTAAATATGTTATCACGTCAAAACATTTACGCAAGGATGCATTTTATAACAACATATGCATTTTGCATAATTATACATAATTTTCCAACCATTTCGCATAACTATCCAAAAGCGAATTTTGCACTCTACTAGTGTTACTTTCAGTTCCTTGAGAAACACGTACGTATTTGCTGGAAGCAAATAAGAGTGAAAGTGTTGGAGTGGCAGAAAAACAAGAATACTGGGACTAGGAAACCTTAAACTGCAACATCTGAGCAAAATAAGAATTTCAAATGATTAATTACGGAGTTGAAAAGTATTGTACAGAAGGGCCAATTAAGCATTCGGGTGAAGATGAAACGGAGGTGCTATGATTTTTTCTGGAATGAAGTCAACTCCCGTGTACATTTGATCTTTTCTGGCAGCCAATTCAAGAGGAGCAGGGCAGTACCAGAGAATGAGTGGTTGACAACCCTTTGATTGAAAGGTTTTTTGATTCCAGCTATAGAGTGTTTTTCTGTTCAGGTCTTTCTGAAATCCAGAGAGTTTTAGTGACATAAAGAAATTCTAATTGCTTTTCATGAAGTGCTTTAGATGATGCAGAGGGTTATAAACTTAACCTTCGCTTCCAAAGGGAGCCAAGCCAGTCTCTTAGTACGAGTGATATGGTCATTTTCTTTTTCAGAAACCAACGTCTTTAAGGGCTCAAAGATAGACTGGGGAACTCCGATCACAGTTGAGTTCGTGTAATCAACACAAGAAACAACAAGACCATAAATAATGACTTTAAAATTCATAGGTTGCAGAAAAACAAACGTTAACCTCGTGCTTTGGAGAGAAAGAATCCAAATGAGTGCAAGTCAGACAGTCAGTTGACATGCTGAATATTGCTACATCTTTATTAATTTTTTTCAAGGCTCAGTCTCAAGACATTTTGGGACATCCCTATTTGAGGTTTTGATAGGCAGGTTTTTAAAACTTTCATGTCCTGAAAGAACACAATTTTACGCACAGATGAGTAACACTGGTGTACTGATAATTTGTGATACCATTCCCTGTGAAGCGCATGGTGACTGGCTCTATGTATCTTTTAGAAAGGGTTGGGCCTAAAGTTGATATGTGGCAGACACACCACAGACCAGGAGAGAGATCAGCTCTTGAGCTGCTTCATCTGAATAGCTGCTTTTGATTTAAACATTTCCCAGGTGTTAGACTGGATTTGGAAACTTTTCAGCATTACCTCTGCAGCTCTGCACAGACGCTGTTTTCTCCAGAAAGGATGTGGCGTCACCGCTGCTGCGTGCTGTGAACTGCTTTCAAGAATGACCATGCCCTCTGAAGCAGAGCCCTAAATTTGTGTGACCATTGTGCAGATTCCAAGTCAAACAAGTCACTTATCTTCGGTAACACCTTATATGGTAGAGACTCCATCTAGCTGAAGATCCTTTACCTTAGAATATTCCATCAGAATCGATGCAAAAAATTATTGTGCAGTACTTTTGCACGTCAGTAGGTGGTGCGAACGGTTCCGCATCAGCAGCATCAGATGTGATGTGCTTGCAGCCTGTACAGGAGCCTTTCCAGCACACTGAAATCAGTTTCTTTATATAACATTTTCCACGTAAGAAGCATGGAGTCATATCAGATTTGCCAGTGTGCTGAAACTAAGGATGTAAAGGGACCATTTTAGGTAGGAAGACCGGTTTGCAGAAACAATTACGTTCGGTAAGGAATATGCAGCTAGATAGAGACTCTACCAGATAAGGCACTACTGAAGGTAAATAACTTGTTCCTCTGTTAGAGGCTTCTAGCCACCGATTCCTCACCTTATAATAGATACCAAAGTAATACATCCTTGGAGGTGGGTCGGTGAACAGGTTCAGACCAAAAAGTGCTAGAGGATCAAACAGGCATAATGCCCATAAAGACAAATCTATCAAAGCAGCAGTGGTTGGAGGACGTGAATGCCCATGTCGCAGCCTGACAGATGTCCAGGAAAGGAACTCTGTGAGCTAAATCAGTGATCATAGCTTTGGCTCTGGTGAAATGAGCCAGCAAATCCTCAGGGTGTTGCTTTTTGGCCAGTGCCTAACAGATCTTAATGCAAAGAACAATCGATCTGGAGATGGTCTGTTTCTACATGCTGTGCCCAGAGCAAGGCCTTGCCCAACTAACGACAAAACAAACAAGAACACTGGACAAGGGTGCAGAAAATGGTCAACTTTTTTTCACTGCACCAAAACAAACATCCATCGGCAGGCATAAATGTCTTTGTGGAGGGACGCCTGATTGCCAAGATCACCTTACAGACTTCAGGGGGGAGGGGGATCAGAGACTCTCAACTGCTGCTGCTCTATCTCCAAACATTAAGGCAGAGCGTGCACAGGTTCAGATGCACAACGCTGCCCTGTTGCTGCAACAGGAGAGCCTCCAGAAGGGTTTCGTATGCCATACTCTCCATGCCAAATACAGAGCCACAAGGATGACTTGGGCCTGGTCCATCCTGATTATCTTCAAAACTCGGGGCAGAGGTACTATAAGCAGGAACGCGTACAGGAGTCTTGAGGCTCACCTGAGACGAAATGCATCTCCAATCAAGAGTCACCTTGGAAAGTCCTGTAGGAGGCTGGCTCAGTATATGGTGTACACCAATAAGTGAGACACCCTGTACTGAGCCCAGGCCACTCTTAGTGATAGTGTTAGTGGTTCCAAATAAACAAAGCTCTCATCTCATAGGGTAGCTGTGGAGAGAACCTAAGGCTTATAAGAGAGGGTGTAAAGCAATTGCAAATACCACACAGGTCAGTCAGTGATGTTCACACAAGAACGAACCACACAGTTAGAAAAATAATGTATTATTTATTAAAAGACAGGAACTAAACTAACTTTGGTGCATCTTCTAAACAGAGATATATAAACACAAAAATATACACAGAAACAGGTAAGTAAAAGCATAAAATAAAATGGCCCCCCAAACTGAGGGTGGGGGTGGTGTCAATGGGAACCTTGACTGTCTAGCTGCTACAGTGACCTGTGAACCAGGTCAGTGGAACCCAGGCATGAATTCCGGACAAGGAGTACCTATGGAGAGAGGGGACAGCCACCAAGAGTCGCGCAGGGGGTGCAGGAGGGCAATGCCCACCATTCTTGTGGATATTTCACTGTAGGGTGGAGGCCTTGGAGATGCAGCAGTGGAGTCTAGGCGATGAGTTGGAATCACAGGAGTCGTCCACGAGCTGCCACACGCCGGGTGTCGAGTTCCAGGAGAGTCAGCGGCCAGCAGGACCACCATCAACAAGCCTTGGCAAATGCAAAAGATGTGGTGCATGAAGAGATGCAAGAGTGGGGACCAGCAAGGTCCAAGGGACTCAACCTTTGCAGGTAAGTCAGGGCCAGCCCTCAGCAAGAAGCCGAGAATTGATGGCGACCCCAGGAGGACCCTCTGGCACTAGGCACAGGGAGTTGCAGCACAACAAAGATAATTGCCCACGTTTAGAGAGTTGCAGAGAGGACGTCGGTTTTGGAGCTGTGTGATGCTTGAGGCTAGGGCTTCTTGGAGCTAGGAGATATTCAGACTGAAGAGCCAACAAGCCTTGGCAACGACAAACAGATGCAGTGAACAGGGGTTCCGTTCAAGCAGCTCCAACGAAGGACCATAATCTTCCCAGTTGCAAAGAAGATCGATCAGCCCTCTGCGGAGCCACAGAACCACCACCTGTGTTGCACAACCTTGAGGAGTCTGTGGGACAAAAGGATCCACAAACCAGTTGTCAACGTTGAGGTGCCTGCAGATGCAAAGGCGTGAATCCTTCACTCCTTATTGCTGTTCCTAATGCAGGAAGAGTCCTTGTGACTTTGGAGAATGCACGGCCACAGAAGGCTCTGAGTCCTTGCAATACTCAGGGACAAAGTTGCAGCAGGAGCCCTCCTACCAGTTGCAGCCTTGTCTTGGTTCCCAGTGAAGTCCGGCAGCAGAATCCCATGCCTCGCAGCAGAAGTGTCTTGAAGAAGAATGAGGAGTACCCCTACTCTAGCCAGAGACACCTATTTCTACGGGAGAGGAACACCTTTCGTCTAAAGGAAATCCTCTGGTCTGCCTTCCTGTGCCTGAGTTAAGCTCAGCAGAAGCAGGGCAGAACAGTGTCTGGGGTCTGCAGCAGCACTGGTTTGCACGCAGACCCTGCAAAGCTACACAGGCAGACATGGTGGATACTCTAAGGAACCCCCACAGTACATGGTATCATGCAACTAACACTGGAATCGGTTGCACGATTCTAGCATGTTTCATACCAAACATCACTAGGCTCAGTGAAACAATTATGTAGTTGGAAATCTTGTATTGACCTGTGTCCATTACATACCTTAAAATGGATTTGTAGGGGTACCTCTGCTCCTGCAGGGGTACCCTTGAACTTAGAACCATCCATCCTGGCCTTGGGCTGAAGGACTCACTTTAGAGGTGGCTTACAGGGTCAGAGTGCAGTGACCTTGACATAAGGTACACCTTATATCTGGATTGAAAGGTGCAATGGCAGGCCTGTAGACACAGTTTGCATGGGCTCTCATGGGTGGCATAATACATACCGCAGCCCATGGTGGTCCCCTGGTGTACCAATCCCCTGGGGTACCTAAGTACCATATACTAGGGACTTACAGGGGTACACCAGTATGCCAATTGTCAGGTGTAAGAATACCAATCAAATTTAGGAGAGATAACACTGACATTAGGGTCCTAGTTAGCAGGATCCCAGTGTGCTACAGTCAAAACACACTGACACCACGCAAAAAGTGGGAACAACTATATGAGAAAGATCCTACTTTCCTACAACTCCAACGTACAGAAGTGCTGACATTGTGCGCTCTCGGTGGTGGCGAACTGATCTAACCAAGGTTCTCCCCATTCTCGGAAGAGGCTTTTTACCACCTCCCGATATAGACACCATTCATTATCCGAGAAATCAACTTGGGTAGAATACCAGTCTACTGTCACGCTGCACACCATGTCACCTCAGTTTGGACCCAGCCATATGCAAAGGTCTTGACCCTGCTCCAATGGGAATCTTGTTTCCAGTGACACAGTGTGGACAGGACCCACTTCTGGGCATACCGTCCCACTTAGGGAAACACATTGAAGTATACAAAAAATAATGAACGGCATGCTTGAATTAATCTCAGCCAATGGTAATTACCAGGACCCCATCCCAGTCCATCATTATTTTGCAGAACAGTCCACCTCAGTTTGGACCCAGCAATAGGCAAATCAAGTCAAGTAAAATATAACTTTCGGCACAAGCCTTAAAAGTATACAATAAATAAGATAAAATGCAGCAATAAATACAACAATTAAAAGACAGCAATGTAAAATTTGATTAAAACAATGTTGTAATGCAAAATTATCTCTCATGAAGACGAGCGAGAGTGCAAGATTTCAACAAATGTACAAGTTAATTACCTTTGGTAACGAAATATCTGGAAGAGACATATTCTAGTTGCAGATTCCTTAACTTAGAATTTCCCCCAGGCGTCAGACTGGATCCGGAGATTTTTCTTCGAGCAATACCCTTGCGCGTCGGTCGACTCTGCGGGTGTGGTTGGTGTCGCAGTCGCCGTGATGACATCAGGAGTAGTACCTGAGCGCAGTGATGCCATTTTTTTTTAACGACTTTCCAAGCCAAAGCGCAGAGCTGCTAAGCACACTGAGATTGGTGCGCCAGAGCTAAGGAATTGAATGGGAATCCTTGTCCCTAGAAATCAGTTCGCAAGCAGGGAGGATGGGTGGGTGGGTAAGGAATCTGCAACTAGAATATGTCTCTACCAGATATTTCGTTACCGAAGGTAAGTAACTTGAACATCTGATAGAGACTTCTAGTTGCAGATTCATTACCCTAGAATAGATACCCAAGCAATGCCATCCTCGGAGGTGGGCTGCGAACCAAGATCATACTAGAAAGTCCTGCAGGACCGAACGACCGAAGTAGCCATCCTGACGGACCTGACTGTCCAGGCAGTAGTGTATAGCAAACGTGGGCAGGGATGCCCACGTAGCTGCCTGGCAGATATCCAGGACAGGAACTCCACAGTGGAAGCAGCAGTCGCTCTGGTGGAATGAGCACGCAAGCCATCAGGGGGTTGCTTCTTGGCCAAAGCGTAGCACATCTTGATGCAAAGAAGTACCCATCGAGAGATGGTACGTTTTCGCACCACCTTCCATTTCTTCGCGCCCACATAACTAACAAAGAGTTCATCGCCCACCTGGAAATCTTTAGTACGATTAAGATAGAACACCAACGCTCTTTTTGGGTCCAGACGGTGGAGTCTCTCCTCCTCATGGGAAGGATATGGGGTGCGTAGAAAGTAGGCAGGGTGATGGACTGGCCTACATGAAAAGACGCAACCACCTTGGGAAGGAAGAAAGCCTTAGTGCGCAACACCACTTTGTCAGGGTGCACAGACAAGAATGGAGGTTTGGACGAAAGGGCCTGAAGCTCACTCATCACTGTAGTCTTCTCAATATTTCTAGATATATTCAGCATCATGTTACGGTCTGATTTAGCATATTGTTCTTTGAGTCTGAGTAAATCTAGAAATATTGAGAAGAATACAGTGATTCGTTTCATTACTGACTATCACAATGGACATTACCAGATTCGGAAAATACTTCATAAACACTGGTATCTATTGAACAATAATCCTTCTATTAACCAATTTCTTTTACCTTACCCCCAAATGGGTTTCAGAAGAGGCTTAAACCTCAAGGATAAGCGTTGTTCCCCATTTTATCGTGACTTATCTTCCAAACAAAATACACTACCAAGACCTCAGGGCTTTTACAGTTGCACTAAGTGCTCAATCTGCAAGCTTGGTCTCTCGAAATCCAAATCTGTTGTGATTAATGGTAAAAAAATTATGATTCGAGATTTCATCAATTGTGACAGTACCAATATCGTTTATATCATCATTTGTCCTTGTAAAAAAGCCTACACTGGAAGCACAATTCGGCCTCTGAAGATTAGAATACAAGAACATTACCGGAAAATTTAAAAAATGACATTAAATTTCCTCTGGTGGATCACTTTTTGGAACATCACTTTAATGATCATACTTTTACCTTCTGTGGCCTCCAACAGTTGACACCACACCCCAGGGGGAGAAATTTGGAACTCTAACTACGCCGAAATGAAAGCCGTCTTATAATTCAATATGACACAGTACGGAGAGGTTTGAATAAAGACTCGGAATGGCACTTCTGGTTACAGTAATTTAAAATTAAGATGGATGATTTGTGAATGTCTATTATATTGTCTTTATCAATTATATTGTCATCAATGTCTTATCATATTCATAATTTCACTGTAATTTTTCAACCTGAATTAGTACGATTTAAATGACTATGAATATCGCTATTAGGATGTTTTTTCGATCTCTTATGCCTTTTGCACTTTTAAACTTGATTCTTAGTTTTCTCTTTTTTGGGCCAAAAATGCTTTATCTAATATTTCAGCAATCCATTTGTTTCTTGCTTATTTCTACTTAGGGATACCAACCCTTGCTTTTTGAACTCTTTTGTTTCTTTTTTCTCTGTTCTTATTTCCGCTATTACTGTTTTCTAACTCATATCTTCTCGCTCTGACGATTTCGTTAATTGATTATTTCCGGGCCTTTTGTCCCGTTCCAAAATGGCGCCCGCTGTTTCACATATATCTTGAAATATATGGTGCCAACAAAAAGGTAGGACTAAGCGGGCATGGAATAGGGTACATTTAACGCGTACACGCAATATGTAACTCTTCCAAGATGGCGTCCAACTAAGACGCGCGAACGGCTAACTCTGCCGGTTCCTCTCAAAGCAAATGTTTTCCTGGTATTCGGGTAAGCTCTATCACTTTTTCACTGGACCAGTGTAATATTATAGAATGCAGAAGGAAACAACTGCATTTCAAATTCTTTTGTTTGTTTACCGATCTAATATATCGGACTAATCACAGTTCATTAAATAAATAGATTTTATTTTCTGGTTTATTTTATTATGCCAAGAACAGCTCTAAATAATACTCCTCTTATTATTTGTTATATTATAATGTACTTAAATAATACCGAACATATAACTCATGATTCTATGTTGGATAAAACTCTTTGTTTTTCTGATTGTTGTATGATATCTACTAGTTTTGTTTGAACTTTCCTTTTTAACATTCAGACCAATAACTACTGTGAAGTACAACTATGACTATCATTTGGGTATGATTTTTCTAATTACTACTCTATATTTCTTTAAGAATTTGCCCTAATGGCATTATGATAAAGCTTCTACTTCAGATTTAATTTGCACTGCTAATTAAATATGCCAGCACACATAACTATCATAACTCTCTAATGAGTCTTCTTACTCAAGATTCACTTAATCAGTTATTACTAGTCACACTTGGAATGTAACGACTAGACAGTTACAATATTTTTCTTATTTTCTCATAATTTTTAAAATTACAATCCTTTTCTTTTATCGACAGCCACGTCTGGTCTAATTCTAATCGTCCCCTATTTCATAATAAATCTTGGGAAAACGGCATGGACTGTCTTCAGTTCTGCATGTCACCTGCATGCTTATAACTCTTCCACCACTAATACAATCAGTCTAATAGTTCACCGGTGACCTTCAATATGTTTATTCTTAAATTGATTACAGCCTTGAGAAAGCCCCAGGTGAATTTACCACAGAGGGCGAAACACGTGTCAGCTTTTGCTACTGCTTCAATCTCATCCTTGATATCTTCATTGGATCAATGACTGACTTTTGACTATCATCATTAAATGCTCTTGGAAGGACCCATGAATCTATAACTAAAAGACTGTATATTTTGGCATAAAAAATAAGGCTTCTGTTATGAATTCTTTCAGATGCCTTAATGAATGAATGATTGATATTTTTTCTATATATCTTTTTCTCTACACTGCCAACACTAAATTGTTTTTGAATGGATCTACGAATCTTTGATTAAAGACTGTAATTTTGGACACACCATGAAGATTCTTTGCCATCTTATTTTCTAATTATTATAAGGATTATAGTTTTCCTATACTTTACTATGTGGGGTCTCAGCTCGATTGGTTTTGAACTCTTTTCTTTAGAAGGGGCGCATGGTCCATACCCCTTATTGAGTTCCCACATACATATTTAGGATATTCTATACAGCATTTAAAGAAGAAGGACATTTTTGGACCTCTCTTATTTGAACTTTTCTAGTTTTTAAATTAAAAATACTTTTTAGTTTCAAAAATTGACAGAGTCTTCAATGTTATCCTATTGGAGGAAAACAAGAATGTAGATTTGCAGGTAAGTACACAACTTACAATCCCAGACTTTGGGGATTTTGGTCAACACCAGGCAAGGTTCAAATTGGTACCAAGAGTGCATCCACAGTGGCACAGGGGTGGCCGACTGTAGAGGTCAAATTCAGAGGTGAGTGCCCAATGTTAACAAATGGAAACTGGGGGTGAACGAAGATGCACTACTCACAGGGGAGTAAAAGCGGTATCAGAGGTTGGTCGCCTGGGGTTGAGGTAAGCACTAGAGGGGCTACAAGGCAGCACCAAACGTACACCATCAGGGGCACAGGGGCGGTCAGGTGAAGAGTGCCAACACAGCCTTGGGCACCTAATGTAAGTCAAAGGGGGAGGTCAGTCTTGGAAAAAGGCTGCAAGCTCGGGCCATGGGGCTGAAAGAAGAAAACCCACAGCTGCCCAGGTAAGTTCAGATGCCAGGGGTCATAGGGACACTGGTGGTTCAGCTCCCCAAGGCCTAGGGGCTCCGAGTGCAGGGGTGTCTTTTGGTGTCGGAAACAGCTTACCAGGCAGGTCGCGGTCAGGCGGAGTCTTCGGATTGAGGCTGCAGGCTTTGAGGCAGAGTCTGGCAGGGTTCAGCCCACGGTGGACTCAGTCTCAGAATCGCTTGGGAACCTTTACAGGATCGGGGGCCTCTTGGACTCGGGCTTTGTGTGTCGGGTCCACAGGCGGTTTCGCTGGTTCCTCAGGCAGACTTCTTTTGTGAAGTTTTTTTTTTTTTGGACAGGTCTGCTGTCCACTGGAGATCCTGTTCTTTATGAAAGGCAGGAAGTCTTCCCAAGGCTTTGGAGGTCGCTGGACTGCAGGACAAGTCATCTTTTGGCTCAGGTTCTTCAAAGGCTGCAGGCAGGCCGGTTCAGCTGGGGCCAAGTCAGATGGTATCTTCAGTATCTCTGCTGGTGCGATCTTCTGGTCTCCGGCTCGTCTTAGGTCAAAAGGAATCTTAGTTCTAGGGTGCCATCTAAATAGTGAATTTAGGGGTGTTACAGGGAATGCCAGGTGGTAGCCAATAGGCTACTCACCTTTAGGGTGACTACACCCTCCTTATGACCATTTCCTTTGGGAAATGGGCATAGCCCTAACCCTATTGGCCTATTTCTTTCCACACAAGATCAAGGAATTGAAAATGTAGTGTCCACTTCAGCGTGTCCACCATAGGGGTTGGACTGGCATAAAGTGGGCACTTCTAATTTAACTAATTTTCCCACCTGTGCTGCGGCCAAAAGTGGGGTCAGGACTAGGGGGTTGGCCATCTCCATAATCTGAGAGACCTGGGTCACATTACAACGGGAGCAAGGCCTTTGAAGTTCCCTGCCTCAGAATGTCCATTCTCAGGAGGTCACACTTCTGGCCAGCTTCATGAGAATTGACTCTCACCTCAGGGGCCAGAACTCTAAGGTGGCTGCACTGGTTTTGACCAGTCAGTGCCCACGCAAGTAACTGGTAGGTTTTCAGGGGGCACCTCTAAGGCGAGTGCATGTATTGATAAATCCATCACTGGATTCAGTGGGGGTTTATTAATAAGAGATGTTTCATACCAAACATCCCTATTTTCAGTAAAGCCATCATGTAGCTGGGGAACTCGTAATGACCAGTGTCCGGCACATTTACTTAAAATGGCTTCCATGTTCACTTACTATATCTGAGAAGCGACAAAGACATAGCAGGAGCATATGTGCTCATGCAGGTATGCCCTCACATGTAATACAGTGCACCCTGCCTTTAGCGCTGGAAGGCCTACTAGAGGGGTGACTTACATACTACATGCAGTGTAAAAGGGGAAAGGGCACACAGGCTGTCTCTCATCTTGTGTTTTTATTATAGTTCTGCACCAAGATGCGCAGCTGCAATAGCGGCACTGTGTGCACCTAGTGAGAGGGTCCCTGAGGGTAGCACAATTCTTGCTACAGGGCCTTCCTTTAGTACGCCATGCCCTAAGTAGCAGGGGTACGGTTTACTAGGGACTTACAGTGGTAGCTAAAGGTTTGCCAATTGGGAAAAACAACAGTCTTGGATAAAAAGATCCGGCACTGGGGACCTGTTTAGCAGGGATCCAGTGCACTTTCAGTTGAAATTGCACCAGAAACCAGGCAAAAACTGGGGAGGTGACCAGGTCAAAAGATGCACTTTCCTACAGCATTATTTAACTTAGCCCTCAACACAGCTAAGTTAAATGAGATCAATGTGCATCCTGCTTCAATTACAGTCTGTGGTGCTGTTGTGTAGCCATTTTAGTTATAGCTCCATGCACGTTATTTTAGCATACTAGGCCTGCCGCTGTGCACTTTAACCTAGATATATTTTATTCAGCTTCATTTTATTATTCTTACAATAGCCACTTTTACGATCTTGTTTTATTTGACTCTATCTAGCTGTTTTTGCCTAGGCAAACACTGAGTTCTCAAACAAGACATTCTTGCTCACTCTGTGCTTCTTTCAAGGCTGTAGTAAGATACGTTCTCGATTAATGTGGTACAAGTTTTGTCTCTGACATTCGTAGAAAACCACACATACTTACGTAGGGACATTTTCTCAGAACATCAGTTGTTTTATTATAAAAATACTCCATTGTCCCTTACACGTTAGAGGAAGATTCCAGCCAGAGGACGACGACTGTATGCTGATTGCCAAACGCTTCGCTACAGCTGCTTATGCAGACTTCAGGCCTTTGCTCAGGTATGGGAGATGATGTCTTCCCAGGGGAACCTGAAGGGCAGAATTAGAGCTTAAAATGCTGTGCTCTATTATAGCCTAGGTAGGAATTAGTCTATTGACTCTAGTGACAATATGGTAGTGTTATTTCTATGCTTTATTCTCCTTGTCACCATTTTAATCTTGTCATGCTGTATCATCCTAATTATTGCAGCCCATGCTTTGCTATCTAAGATGCAGTCGCTTCATTAAAACATTATTGAAATATATACTGTCTCTGTTTGTCATTGTGTATGTGAGACTAATGTAATTGAGAGAAACGGATGACACCTGAGTGACCACGGTTTCCCTGAGAAATCAATTATGTCATGCGCTCGGCTGCCTAATCATCCCTGCCCTTGGGTAGAGATGAGGCACTGCTAGTTAGCCGGAGCGAAACCCGGATTGGGGCGACAGGTGTCACCTGTAGTAGGTAAGACTCAGTATCCCACACCACAGGCGATTCTGCCGCTCAAAATCCAGTAGTCTCACTAGAATAATGAGAGCCTAGGGGACAGTGCGGCACAATCATTTGTCCTTGTGTTATGAGGAAGCGGGGTGCTGCTCTGGGCGTCAGTTCAGGAGTCATTTGGAGCTGATGTGAGTCAATCGATTTGGTCCAAGTTGGCAAGGACATCAAATCTATTTGAGATCAGTACTGCGAAAGACGTAGCAGGCCCTCGAGGGGCCCAATGTTAGATCATATTTCTCAGTCTATAAAATAAAAACCTAACAGCAAGGCTTCAATTCAGCTTGATAGCTGAATGGGATATTCTAAATTATGTAAAATCTGACTTGCCATTTCTACACCTCTAAAGGACAAGTTAATTACCTTTGGTAACGCCTTATCTGGTAGAGACACAGACTAGCCACAGATTCCTTATCTTAGAATTCTCCTCAGGGGTCAGACTGGATCTGGAAATTTTTCCTCAGTAGTACCTCTGCGCATTGGTACAGGGTGACGAGCGACTCTACAGCGACGTCCTCGGACATGACGTCACCTGAGTTCATATATTCCCTCCTCCGATGTGCTGACGTCAGTTTCTTTGGTGACTTGAAGCCGCAGGACAACGTGGAGAGAAACTGGCAATGGAATAGCTGTAGGAAAGTGCCACTGTTGGCATGGTTACTCCCCACTTTTTGCCTAGTGTTGATGCCAACTTTGATTGAAAGTGTGCTGGGACCCTGCTAACCAGGCCCCATCACCAGTGTTCTTTCCCTAAAACTGTACCTTTGTTTCCACAACTGGCATAACGCTGGCACACCATTGTAAAAGGTACCCATTGTACCAAGGGCCCTGTGGCTAGGGAAGGTCTCTAAGGGTTGCAGAATGTATTATGCCACCCTAGGGGACCCCCCACCAAGCACATTCACAATGCCTTGCAGCTTGTGTGTGCAGGTGGGGAGAAAAAGACAAAGTCGACAAGGCACCCCTCTCAGGGTGCCATGCCCACAAACCACTGCCTGTGGCATAAGTAAGTCACCCTTCTAGCAGGCCTTACAGGAAGGGTGCACTATACCACAGGTGAGGGCATAGCTGCATTAGCAATGTGCCCCTACAGTGTCTAAGTCCATTCTTAGACATTGTAAGTGCAGTGTGGCCATATTGACTACATGGGCTGGGAGTTTTGTCATTACGAACTCCACAGCTCCATGAAGGCTTCACTGAGGACTGGGAATTTTGGTAACACACCTCTCAGCATAATAAACCCACAATGATGCCAGTGTTGGATTTGTTGTAAAAATGAACACAGAAGGCATCTTAGAGATGCCCCCTGTATGTTAGCCCAACTGCTAGTGTAGGACTGACCGGTCTGTGCCAGCCTGCCACTTTCAGACGAGTTTCTGGCCACATGGGGTAAGTGCCTTTCTGCACTCTGTGGTCAGAAACAAAGCCTGACCTGGGTGGAGGTGCTTCACATCTCCTCCTGCAAGAACTGTCACACTGGGGGGTGAGCCTCAAAGGCTCAAGCCTCGGGTTACAGTTCCCCAGGGCACTCCAGCTAGGGGAGATGCCCACCGCCACCGGACCAAGCCCCACGGGAAAACTAGGGAAAACAGGGATGAGTGACCAACCCAGCCAGGACCACCCCTAAGGTGTCCAGAGCTGAGGTGACCCCCACCCTGCAGAATCTTCCATCATGGTTTGGAGGACAGGGACCAATAGGAATGTGATAGGAGTGTGCCCCTCTCCAAAGGAAGTGGGCACCAGGAGGGTGTAGACACCCTCAGGGACAGTAGCCATTGACTACTGACCTCTGACCGCTAACATGCCCCTAAATCTAGGATCTAAGGGCCTCCCTGAACTCAGCTCACCAGATTCCTGGCGACCTACAAGAAGGACTGCTAAGCTGAAACCCTCAGCAGAGAAGAAGGAAGACGACAATTGCTTTGGCCCCAGCCCTACCGGCTTGTCTTCTGCTTCAAAGAAGCTGCAAAAAGACTAGCAACGCGTCCAGTGGGCCCAGTGACCTCTGCCAACTCCAGAGAACTGCCCTGCACCCATAAGGACCAAGAACTCCAGAGGACAGCCTCCCTCTGAAGAAACCTACAACCAAGGACTCCCACCTCACTTCAGATGCACGAGTCCTGACCCCTGTGCACCCGACGTACACAGCCAGTGTCCAGGTGGTCCACCAAGCAAGAGAGGGTCCCCCAGACGATTGTGAGCAAGTGTCTATCCTGGGTTGACCCCTCCACGACGACGCCTGCAGAGGGAATCCTGAGGACCCCCCGACTGTGAGCTCCAGACGAAGATAACCGACACCTGAAGAACCACTGCACCCGCAGCCCCCAGGCCTTGGAGAAACCAACCTCCGGTGCAGTATCGACCAACAAGTGGCCCTCCTCCTTGTCTAACCGGTTGTTTGCCTGAGAAGCCCCCCTGGACCTCACCTGCAACCTCAGAGTGACCCCAGGGGTCCCCTCATAGAGTTGCATTTGTACCCGGCCGCCCTAGTGCGCTGAGGGTGCATGTTTGGTGCCTACTTGGGGCCCCTCTAGTGTTCTCTTAAACACCCCCGGTCTGCCCTCTGAAACCGCTGGTACTTACCTGCCAGCAGACCAAGTCCTGAGTGCCCTCCTGTCTCAATAGAAGCCCATGTTAATTTGGTGCTTCTTTGAGCTCTGCACCCGACCGGCCTGTGTTGCTGGTGGTGGGTGTTTGAGGTTAACTTGAACCCCCAACGACGGACTACCTACATCCCAGAGATAAGAACTGTAAGTTGTATACTTACCTGCAAATCCACACTATCTTTTCTTCCCCCAGGAACTGTTGAAAATGCGCTGTGTCCACTTTTAAAATAGCTTTTTTGTCATTTTAGGAAAAACTGTATACCCTGTTGATTCTATTCAAAGTCCTGATCACATATATGAAAGTGTCTTATTTTTTTGTACTTACCTGCAAACGGAACCTTGTGGGTCTAAAAATAAATGAACAAAATATATTTTTCTATATAAAATCCTATTGGTCTGGAGTTAAGTCACTGAGTGTGTGTTTCTTCTATTGCTTGTGTGTGTACAATAAATGCTTAGCACTACCCTTTGATAAGCCTAACTACTCGCCCACACTACCACAAATAAAGCATCAGTATTATCTATTTCAGCCTCTGAGGAACCCCAGGACTCTGTGCACACTATATATCATTTTGATGTAGTATATACAGAGCCAGCTTCCTACTACAGAAAAAGAGTGCAATGGTGTATATGCCAACAAGATATGAAAAGATATGTCTTGAGGTGTAGCAGAACTACAAAACACCCAAAACCACCATGTAGGAAAATGGCTCCTTGTTGCAGTTACCTCCCCACTTTTTGCCTGCTATTGATGCTGACTTGACAGAGTGTGCTGGGACATGGCTAACCAGGCCCCAGCACCAGTGTTTTTTCACTAAAAATGTACCATTGTTTCCACAATTGGCACTGCCCTGGCACACAGATAAGTCACTTGTAAAAGGTACCAGTAGTTACAAGGACCCTGTGACCAGGGACGGTCCCCAAGGGCTGCAGCATGTGTTGTGCCACCCTAAGGGACACTTAACCTAACACATGCACACTGCCATTGCAGATTGTGTGTGTTGGTGCAGAGAAAAAGGCTAAGTCGACATGGCATCCCTCTCAGGGTGCCATGCACACAAAACACTGGCTGCGGCATAGATAAGTCACCCCTCTATCAGGCCTTAAAGGCCTAAGGCAGGGTGCACTATACAGCAGGTGAGGGCATAGCTGCATGAGCAATATGTCCCAACAGCGTCTAAGTCCATTCTTAGACATTGTAAGTACAGTGTGGCCATATTTAGTATACGGTTTGGGAGTTTGTCAAAACAAACTCCACAGCTCCATAATGGCAACACTGAACACTGGAAAGTTTGGTATCAAACTTCTCAGCACAATAAACCCACACTGAAGCCAGTGTGGGATTTATTAGAAAATGCACACAGAGGGCATCTGCCCCCTGTATTTTACCCAATCCTTCAGTGTAAGACTGACTGGTCTGTGCCAGATGAGTTTCTGACCCCCTGGGGTGAGAGCTTTTGTGCTCTCTGGGGCCAGAAACAAAGCCTGCACT
Organism: Pleurodeles waltl; assembly: GCF_031143425.1. NCBI lineage: Eukaryota > Metazoa > Chordata > Amphibia > Caudata > Salamandridae > Pleurodeles > Pleurodeles waltl. The sequence goes on from NC_090447.1 coordinate 1,326,690,992, forward strand.
GGGTGGCGGTGAGTCACACCTCCCACTGCAGGAACTGTAACAATTAGCAGTGAGCCGGAAAGGCTCAGACTTCGTGTTACAATGTCCCAGGGCACTCCAGCTAGTAGAGATGCCCAGCCCCCAGATAAAAGCCCCACTTTGGCGGCAAGTCCAGAGGAGATAATTAGAAAAACAAAGAGGAGTCACCCTCTCAGCCAGGTCCACCCCTAAGGTGACCAGAGCTGAAGTGACCCCCTCCTTTGAAAATCCTTCATCTTGCTTCGGAGGACTTAGCCCAGTAGGGATAGGGATGGGTTCCCCTCCCTAAAGAGAGGGAGCACAAGGAGGGTATAGCCACCCTCATGGAGGTAGCCACTGGCTACTGCACTAGGACCCTAACACACCCATAAATTCAGTATTTAGGAGTGACCCTGAACCCAGGATTTCAGGTTCCTGACGACCTACAAAGAAGGACTGCTTAGCTGAAAAGCCCTGCAGAGAAGGAGGAAGATTACAACTGCTTTGCCCCCCAGCTCTACCTGCCTTTCTCCAACTTCAGAGAACCTGTACCAGCGACGCATCCTGCGGGACCAGCGACCTCTGCCAACTCAGAGGACTTCCCTCACCCTAAAAAGGATCAAGAACTCCCATGGACAGCGGACCTGTCCAACCAAGCAAGAAGAAACCATCTTTAAAAGGGACTCACCTCACTCCCGAAGCATGAGTCCCCACCACTCTGCACCCGACGCCCCTGGCCCGTGTCCAGAGAAACCAATGGCTCAGAAAGGATCCCCAGCCGACACTGACGACGTGTCCACTCTGGACTAACTTCCCTGCACCCCTATGACAACGCCTACAGAGGAAATCCCAAGAACCCCCCTGACCGCGACTTCCTGGAACAAAGAAACCCGATTCCTGGAAGAAGCACTGCAGCCGCAGCGCCCAGGCCCATGAAAAACCGACCACCGGTGCAGCAGTGACCAGCAGGCGGCCCTCACCCTTGCCTAGTTGGTGGCTGGCCCGAGAAGCCCCCCTGTGCCCTGCCTGCAACGTCTGAGTGAACCCCAGGTCCCTCCATTGATTTCAATTACAAACCTGACGCCTTGTTTGTGCACTGCAATGGGCCACCCCTATGCCGCTGAGGGTGTACTTTGTGTGCCTACTTGGGAACCCCCCCAGTGCTCTACAAAACCCCCCTGGTCTGCTCCCTGAGGACGCAGGTACTTAACTGCTAGCAGACTGAAACCGGAGCTCCCCCTGTCTCCATAGGTGCCTATGTTATTTGGGCTCTTCTTTGACCTCTGCACCTGACCGGTCCTGTGTTGCCGGTGCTGGGTGCCTGGGGTTGACTTGAACCCCCAACGGTGGGCTGCCTGTGCCCCGGAGACTAAACTTGTAAGTGCTTTACTTACCACATTAACCTAACTGTACTCCCCCAGGAACTGTTGAATTTTGAACAGTGTCCACTTTTAAAATAGCTTATTGCTATTTTATGCCAAACTGTGTACATTACGGTTGTGATTCAAAGTCCTATCTATACCTATGCAAAGTACCTTACATTTTTTTTTTGATAAAGAAATTTTATTGATTTTGCAGAAAATAAAATAATGCTACAAACATTTAACATGGCGCCAACGGGCACCCAACATTGGTCAAACCCATTGTCCCAAGCAACACATTATACATGAGAGTTACACGCCGCCATGTTAGAATAACCCTGAAGGTGCCACACACAAACCAATTAGGGGGGATGGGGAGGGGGGTCCGCGCTGACACTCTTCAATGTAGTGCCTTTCGGCATTGTGGGAGGGGTACATGCTGCGGCTTCCCACTTCCCCCATACTTTGTTATATTTGTTCGGGCAACCTCTGGCCTCATATACCAGTTTTTCACGTTGCGCACTTCAATCCACCCCTCGCCTCCACTTAGTCAGTGCCGGAGCATCCCTGGCCTTCCAGTCAGCCATTATGTCCCTTTTGGCCACCAGGCATGCCACCCCAAGGAAGGTTTGGTCCGATCTTCTCAACCCAATGTCTTCCATAATCCCCAGCAGGAGAGGCAGTGGCGCCCTCCCTATATCCTCCTGTAGGACACCGGAGACATCCTTCAAGACCGCCCTCCAGTAGGTCGCTATGACCGGGCATGCCCATACCATGTGAAAGAAATCGGCTGCGGGATTCGTACATCGGGGGCAATCAGCTGTGGGCCGGAGGCCCGCTCTGTGTAATTTAGTGGGTGTAAGGTATGCTGTGTGGAGGTAGTAGGTCTGTATTAACCGGAAGCGGGAGACCATTGTTAGGGTGCGTGGGGCCATCAGTGCCTCGTCCCAATCCACCTCTTCTATAGGACCCACCCATCCCTCCCATCTCTGACAGAGCCCCTCCAGGGAACAAGCAGTGTTGGTGACCAAGGCGCGGTATATCTGGGAAACACCTCCCTTGCCCAGGTTCCCCATCAGTGCCTTAGCCTCCATAGGGCTATATTCAGGTATGTTGTCCCCTGTCTGTACGTGTGCTAGTAGGGCGTGGCGGAGCTGGAGATATTTATGGAATTGCGTCTTGTTTAGTGAAAAGAGTTTCTGGAGGTCCTCAAAGGATCGCATGTGTGTCCCGCCCCAAACGTCGCCCAGTGTGGAAATGCCTATATTGTCCCATTTCTGAAATCCCTCCAGGCCCGCTACCTCTGTCAAATGTTTCCCGTGCCCCAATGGGGTCTGTTGGGTGAGGTGCCCCCACCATCTCGACACCTTCTGAGCCGCCCGCCATCCCAGTAGGATCACCTTAGTCACGCCCAGGACGTCTCGGGAGATCGGACCTCCGTACAGGGCATTGAAGATTCGCAGGTAGCTCAGTGTTTGGAGTTCCAGTCGGTATGCAGGATCTGTCCATCAACCCCCCACCCAGTCGTTAATCACGAGCAGGTGCATTGCGAGGTGATAATAATGGATGTTGGACATGCCCAATCCTCCATCGTAAACATCTCTCTGGCAGGTTTTGAGCGCCAGTCGAGGACGGGTGCCGTTCCATATGAATTGGCGTGCTAACGAGTCCGTCTCCCTGAACCATCTCATGGGGATGGGATGCGGAAAGTTTTGCAGTAGGCAAAGGAGTCTGGGGAGGATCATCATCTTATAGAGTGCTATTCTGCCAAGGAGATTGAGGGGGAGAGTCCTCCAGCGCTGGAGGTCAGTCCTGATTCTTCTAGTTAAAGGTGTAATATTGAGTTCCCAACTTAGCTCAGGGAGTAGTGAAACGTGTATTCCCAAATATTTAAAACTGTTTCTTCTCACTGGGATGTGTTGTTGCCAATCTACGCAATCTCGGGAGCGATGGAGGGGGACCAACAGAGACTTGCTGGGGTTTAGAGTCAGCCCTGAGGCCTCCGCGAAGAGGCCCAGAATATGTAAAACGCGAGGACCGCTTGTGGCCGGGTTGGAAATATATAATAGGACATCATCCGCGTATAACGCCACACGGTCCTCTGCGCAAGCAGGCCAGGACCAACCCTCAATCAGAGGGTTTTCTCGCAATAGTATCGCCAGGGGCTCTATTGTTAGTGCAAAGAGCAGGGGGGATAGAAGGCACCCTTGTCGGGTGCCACGGCCAATGGGGAACAGAAGTACCTTACATTTAATATAGTTACCTGCAATTTGAATCTTGTGGTTCTAAAATAAATTAAGAAAATAATATTTTTGTATTTAAAAACCTATTGGCCAGGAGTTAAGTCATTGAGTGTGTGTTTCTTCTATGGCCTGTGTGTGTACAACAAATGCTTAACACTACCCTCTGATAAGCCTAACTGCTCGACCACACTACCACAAATAGAGCATTAGTATTATCTATTAGTGCCTCTGTCAAGCCTTTTGGGGAACCCCTGGACTCTGTGCACACTATCTCTCATTTTGAGATAGTATACACAGAGCCAGCTTCTACACACCCTAAGCGAGACGGAAGTGTACACAGTTCACAAGCGGGGAGGAAGAGTGGGTCGATAAGGAATCTGCGGCTAGTCTGTGTCTCCTCTAGTCTGTGTCTCCACCAGATAAGGCGTTACCAAAGGTAAGTAACTTGGTCATCTGACAGACACAACTAGCCGCAGATTCCTTATCTTAGAATTAGATACCCAAGCAATCCCAACCCCTGGCAGAGGGACGCGAACGGACCACACTAGTCTCGCAAAAACAAAAAACAACCTGGCAACAAAGAGGAATAACCAGGCTTGAGATACAGTGGGCGAGAGAAAAACATAAGAGAAAATGAACTGCATATCCACCGGGGAGAAGCTAAGTCATGGCTGGTAAGGATAAGTCTACATGAGAGACTAGGCAGCAACCATCTCCTACAGTTCCTCTGTAAAAGAACCAGCAGGATAATGATATGGAATCCAGGCAAGAGGCACCAGAAAAAACACACACCGTGGCATAAAATGTGTAAAAGAGTCAAAGTAGAAAGACTAGCATAACTGTGACATATAACAATCTCACAGTCAGTAATGAGAGAGCAATCCAGTTGGAGTAGCTAATGAAAACACTGAAAGAGTAAAGATAGACTGAATGGTAGGCTCAGAAGGAGAGCATAAACAGCTCCAGGCCCACAGGGACAGCAAAATGGGAAAGACCAGCAAGGCCATGCGCAAGTGCAAAGTGTATAGATATACACCAGGCAGGGTATGATAGACGGGGAAAGAAAGAGAGCCCTGAAGTAGAACTGGAACAATAAGGTAAAAGTAGTAGACTTTCCAGTGAGAACTCAGAGCAAAAATTAATGATAGGAAACAAACTGACAGGGGAACTGGAGGCAGAATTACCAACCGCATACCATGGCGGCCAACGAACTGTGCAACAGAAAGCACAGATCATAAGGGATTTAAGAGTGTTGGTGAAATTTGAACCCCTGTAAAAGGGAAGCCTGCTGCACCAAGACTGCGGACCTAGCCACTAAGACTGCGGACCTAGCCACTAAGCTAGAGCTCCTTGAAATCGCTAAGTAACGGAATCATGGCACCCCACATGAAAAATGAAGGTAGGAAGTCAGAGTCCCGTAAAGTGTGAAAAGTCTGAAAAGAGTGAGGGTCTGTAACCAGGTCCTGAAGGACATAAAAAGATGTTGAAAGACAACTATGGCTCATGCCAAGGAAGAAAGATAGAAAACATGCAAGGTGTCGACAACACCAGCTGTAAGAAAAAACACAGAACCATCCCGGAGGCAGAAGGATAGAGTGTTCAGGAGGGATACCGACAGAATCAATGCCAATGATCAATGACCAAGTAGATAAACTCTAGGGAAGGAACCCTAGAGTCATGCACAGAAGGGGACCGAACTATATGTCGGCAGAAAAGTACCAAAACAACGGAAGGAATACTGACAACCGGAAACAAAAGACATTACTCCTCCTATGCCATCACCATGAACAAGGAAGGCGAGGGACAAAAAGGGCACCAAGCAAGTTGGAAAATCTTGCAGAATCCAGTATTGGAAGTAGCACCATGCCCCTCCTATTGAAGTTGGGGGGTGGAGCCAGGAATAAAATCCAAGAATAAAGGATACCTCCGTAAAGGCCAAAATGAAGACCCACACTGACTCAAGAAGAGGAAGTACGATAAAAGAACCCACAACATCCTGTGGAAAAGAAAGCAAGAATCCGTGAGCAACGGCACGAGGAGGATCCAGCTCAGGAATGAGCAGAAAGAAAGAAAACAATTTGAAATAGAGGAAAGGACCTCCTAGTGAAGTGTACAGTATCAGTACAACATTTAAGTATAGTAATGTTATTATTTATTTTTTAAAGATTTTAGGGAAGCACGGAAGACCTGTGATGAGGAAGCCAGTGCCTTGAAAGGTAAAAGGCACAACCATTGAGCTAGGTCGTAATGGCCCTGGAAGAAATGTTATCAACAGTGGGTACGTACAGAACCAAGAACACCCTAAAATACAGGGAGTGGAACCTGCAACAAGCACAATATGAGGCCAAAGCAGAGGAAAAGCAGTAAATGGAGAACCCATTGGAAAAATGGGAAAATAAAACTTCCTAGAAGACAGAAGAATAGGAAGGGACACCAGAGGTGAAAGACCCTACCAACAGTAGGCAAGAGTTGGCGCCAGGAGGAGTACAACAATATGGGGGTTATTACAACTTTGGAGGAGGTGTTAATCCGTCCCAAAAGTGACGGTAAAGTGACGGATATACAAACCAGCCATATTACGAGTCCATTATATCCTATGGAACTCGTAATACGGCTGGTGGTATATCCGTCACTTTACCGTCACTTTTGGGACGGATTAGCACCTCCTCCAAAGTTGTAATAACCCCGTATATGTTCACATGGTGAATAACACAAGAGAAATACGTAAAATAGCATCTACTACCAAAAGCTCAAAGAGTGAATGTCCAACCCAATCTCTTAGCAACAGAGATGAAAGGCAAAATGCCTAGGGTAAATCAAAGGAGCAGCATGTACAACAGAAAGAAAGCCACAAACCATGGTATGAAAAGACCAAACCGAGGCGGAAGTCCCACCAGGAAGCTGGCCAAACGAGAAGAGGGTACACTGCCAGTCTCAAAAGTAGAGACACTACCAAGCACAGTGAGGTCCCGCCGAATGTAAGTGAAAGGGAGAGTTGAAACTTTCAAAGAAAACATAGTGATAAATATGGTGGAACCATACTGTTACGGCTGTGAAATCAACCCCCTGAACAGAGGAGGCTGCTCCAGCTGAGGCACAAGATAGGCTCCGGAACCTCTGCTCCGCTGATAGGAGAAGCAGCATAAAAATAGCGCTGTGCGCACCAAAGGAAAAGCAAAAAGATCCAACGTGGATAACAAAAGCACGACCAAGAAAATTAGTCTAAAGCAACCCAACTAACGTAACAAACGCCATAAAGCCACAGAGAAGGGATGAGTATGCCCACACCTGAGAGGAACTTGACAGTTCACATATAGTCGCAACAGATGATCACATGCTAGAAGAGGAAGGACACTAGTCCCCACCATGGGAATCACAAACGATGCGAGGCAGAACCTGCGTGCACCCCAAAAAGCGACTTGCCAACCAATGCCATATCAAGTAGATCATCGTGCATCGGAAATGAGAAGTCGGAAGCCGCCAACCAAGTCCTAATACGTATGGCAACAGAAGCAGCCATGATCTGTCCAATGGAATCAATAGAATCCATACCGGATCGAACTGCAAGTCGAGCAGCCTGTTGACCATCTCTGATCAAAGACGTCAGAGCAGGGCGAACATTGTCAAAAAGCAATGATAGTAAACCTTCCACAGAGTCCCAAAGAGCAGGGGAAAAGTGGGCCAACATCCAGGAAGTGTTGGTGGAACGAAGAGGTGCACTAGAAGAGGCAAAAATACACCTCCCGGCAGCATCCAGCTCAGCACAGGTCTTGTTTACCCTCCTAATAGAGCTCTGCAGCTTCTTATTATTCAGACCTGCCCTCTTGCTCTCATTACAGGTCTCATCTTGAAGCTGTTTAATTGTGCTATAGATTAAGCCCAAAGAGGGTTCTTCGCCAGCAGAGATGGGCAACCACACTTGATCCTGGGGGAGTGAGTCCCCCCTTGGCTGAGAATCTTCGACATAAATCTGATTCATGGCAAAGTAGTCCCATTTCAAGGCCCGAGAAGTCGATTTGTCTCTCATCTTCAGTCCTCCTCTTGGAGTCAGCACTGCTGTGTTTTTTAGATTGTAATTTTTTTCTTTGCCTTACTGTGGCACACAAGTCATCAAGGGTTCTGCTGCAGATTCCTTGCCTTAGAATTCCCCCCAGGCGTCGGACTGGATCCGGAGATTTTTCTTTGAGTGGTACCCTTGCACGCTGTCAGGTGACGTCAGTCGACTCTCCATCCGTCGTTGGCGTTGTGGTTGGCGTGATGTCATGGTCATACATAGGCCCCACGCCTGTGCACTACAGTCAGTTCTTTTTGCGACTTTCCATGCCAGAAGTACGTAGCCAGGAAGAACACTGAGACTAATGCACCAGAACTAGGGCCCTGAAAGGGAAGTCCCTGTCCCTAGAAATCAGTTTGCAGAGAGGAGAGAATGGGTGGGCCGGTAAGGAATCTACAACTAGAATATGTCTCTACCAGATAATTCATTACCGAAGGTAAGTAACTTGTTCATCTGATAGAGACTTCTAGTTCCATATTCCTTACCTTAAAATAGATACCAGAGCACTACTATCCCCGGAGGTAGGTCTGTGAACCAATATCATACTAGGAATTCTGTAGGACCAAACACCCAAAGTAGCCATCCAGGTGGACCAGACTGTCCAGGAAGTAGTGTTTTGTGAAAGTGTGCAGAGACGTCCACGTTGCTGCCTGGCAGATATCCAGAACTGGAACTCCGCATGTTAATGTAGTAGTTGTAGCAGTTGCTCTGGTGGAGTGAGCACTCAAACCCACAGGGGGTTGCTTTTTAGTCAAAGAGTAGCACATTTTGATTCAGAGAACAAACCATCAAGGTATGGTTGTAGGAAACTAGCTCTGTATATACTATACCAAAATTACAATAATGTGCACAGAGTCCAGGGGTTCCAAGAAGCTTAACACAGGCTAAAGTAGATAATACTAATGCTCTCTTTTGTTGTAGTGTGGTCAAGCAGTTAGGCTTATCAGAGAGTAGTGCAGAGCATTTGTTGTACACACACAGTCAAAAAATAAGGCACACTCAATGACTAACTCCAGGCCAATTGTTTTTAGATAACAAAAATATATTTTGTTACTTTATTACTAGAACCAGAAGAACTTTGTTGAAGGTAAGTACAGTTGCCAATAAGTATCACGCATATATGTCAAATGTATTTTGTTTGTAGATAAAGCAGTTTACAAGTAAGCAACACTTTCCTATTTCAAAAGTTGACACAGTACAATTTTTCATAGAAGTAAATTGAGTCCGGGGGGTAGTGTTACCACAGTTAAGAGGCAAGTACATGACTTATTATTATGGTCATCGGGGATTAGGATGTCCACAGGTCGAAGTTTAGGCTGACCCCAAACGTGCACCACTAGCAACAGAGGGCTGGCTGGGTGCAGAGGTCAAAGTTGACACTTGGTTCACAATAGAATCCTGTGAGGACTGGAGGTGCTCGGTAGAAAGCAGATTGCAGTTAAGTATCCACGGTTCAGGACACAGACCTGGGGGGTTTAGGTCAGCACCAAATACACACCCTCAGCGGCACAAGGTCAGCCGGGTGCAGGATGTAAACATAGAGCTGTGCGCCCAATGCTTTTCAATGGGGGGAACCAGGGGTTACAAAAGATGCTGCAGGCTGAGTCCAGGGGGTAGGTTACGGGAAACCAAAGGCTGGACATGCAGGAGAGGTGCCAGCTGGACATTGCTGGACCATCAGTTAGATTCCTCAAGGTCAGGGGGCTGCAGTAGCAGGGGTCTCCCTGGGTATTTCGTTGGATCTGGTCGTGATCAGGGGGGAGTCTCTTGATTCAGGCTGCAGGCGTTGTGTTGGGAGGGGTCAGCCCAGGATAGACTCTAGGTCGGCATGGCCTGGGGCCCTTCTCCGGAACGGTGCCGTGGGCTTCAAATGGAGCATAGGCAGGGCAATTCTGGAGTCCTTTTGAAGATTTCTTCTGAACAGAGCCGCTGTCCTCAGGAGTTCTTGGTTGTCTGCTAGGCAGGCAGTCCTCTGGGGGGGTTGAAGAGGTCTCTGGTCATGTAGGATGCATTGCCTTCTTGGAGCAGGGGTTTTTGAAGCTGCAAACAGGCTGCAAGGGCTAGGGTCAAGTTAGTTGTCGTCTGGAGTCTTCACTGCTGGGTTTCGGCTAAGCAGTCCTTATTTCTACTGAGGTTGGAGAAATCTGGTGAGTAAGGTTCAGAGGTGCCCCTAAATACTAGATTCAGTGGCGTTTCAGGTGTCAGAGGGCATTAGCCGATGGCTACTGTCCCTGAGGATGGCTACACCCTTCCTGTGCCCACTCCCTTTGGGGGGAGGAGGGGGAGGCACATTCCTAACCCTAATGGTCCCTTATCCTCCAAAAGAAGATGGAGGATTCAGCAAGGAGGGGGTCATTTCAGCTCTGGACACCTTAACGGTGGTCTCAGCTGAAGTCGTCATTCTTCCTTCTTTTTCCTAATTTTCCCACCTAACTTGCTACCAAAAGTGGAGCTTTGTCCTGGGGGGAGGGGGGGAGGGGAGGGAGGGGGGGTGACTCCACTAGCTGGGGTATCCTGGGGCACTGTTACACGAGGCTTGAGCCTTTGAGGCTCATCACCAAGTGTTACAGTTCCTACAGGGGAAAATGTGAAGCACCTCCATCCAGAGCAGGCTTCGTTTCAGACCCCAGAGAGCACAAAGACTCTCATGCCATGGGATCTGAAACTTGTCTGTTAGTGGCGGGCTGGCACAGACTGGTCAGTCCTACACTAAAGGGCTGGGTAAAAGACAGAGGGTATCTCTAAGATGCCTTTCTAAGATGCCTTCTGGGTGCATTTTACAATAAATCTAGCACTGGCATCAGTGTGGGTTTATTATGCTGAGAAGTTTGATACCAGACTTCCCAGTCCTCAGTGAAGCCATCATGGAGCTGTGGAGTTCGTAAAACTCCCAGCCCATGTAGTCAATATGGCACATTGCACTGCACTTACAATGTCTAAGAATTGACTTAGACACTGTAGGGGCATAGTGCTCCTGCAGCCATGCCCTCACACGTGGTATAGTGCACCCTGTCTTAGAGCTGTAAGGCCTGCTAGAGGGGTGACTTACCTATGCAACAGGAAGTGGTTTGTGGGCATGATACCCTGAGAGGGATGCCATGTCGGCTTTACCTTTTTTCTCCCCACCAGCACACACACGATCTGCAATGGCAGTGTGCATGTTTTTGGTTTGGGGTCCCCTGGGGAGGCACAATACATGCTGCAGCCATTAGTGACCCCTTCCTGGCCACAGAGCCCTTGGTACCACTGGTACCGTTTACAAGGAGCTTAGCTGTGTGCCAGGGGTGTGACAATTGCAGAAACAATGGTACAGTTTAGGGAAAGAACACTGGTGATGGAGCCTGGTTAGCAGGGTCCCGGCATACACTCAGTCAAGTTTGCATCAATACCAGGCAAAAGTTTTTTTTTGGGGGGGGGGGTATGTAAATTAACCATGCCAAAAGGGGCACTTTAATACAATGGGCCTTTTCTGCACTGCCCATCCTTTCTTCATACCCACATAACCAACAAAGAGTTGATCGTCCACCTTGAAGTCTTTGGTACGACTGAGGTAAAACGCCAATGCTTCTTATTAGATCCAGACGCTAGAGTCTCTCTTCTAATGAGAAAGATGTGGGGTTGCGTAAAAAGTAGGCAAGGCGACAAAGTGGCCTAAATGAAAGGGTGTGATCACCTTAGGGAAGGAAGAGGACCTAGTACGAAGCACCACTATCAGGATAGGCAGAGAGAAAGGGTGGCTTTGAAGAATGAGCTTTCAGCTCACTCGCTCTACATGCAGAGGTGATGGTAATAAGAAAGTATGTCTTTAAATTGAGAAGCCATAGGGGACAATTATGAAGAGGCTCAAAGGGAGCACACATAAGGGAAGTGAGTCCCAAGTTTAAGTCCCACTGAGCATTATTAACGGGGAAGGTGGAAACATGCAGGTAAGCCCCTTGAGAAACCTCTCAACAATGGGGATTTTAACAAGGAGGGTTGAAGAGCTGTACCCTGCTGCTGCAAAAGAAGATCCTCCTGTAGAGGCAGTCTAAGTGGAGGATCAATGGCCATGTTAAGAAGCTTGGGATGCCATACTCTTCGTGCCTAGTGTGACGTCGAAAGAATTACTTGGGCCCGGCCGTTCTTGATCTTTTTGAGAACTCTGGGCAGAACCGGTATTGGTGGCAAAGTGTGCAGGAGGCCTGAGTTCCACTCGAGACGAAAAGCAAGCGCTGCCTTGGAAACTCCAGGGCTCAAAACAGCTGACATTGTGCGTTCTCTGCGGAGGCGAGCCGATCTAACCAAGGCTCTCCCATTGCTAAAAGGGACCTTGAGCCACCTCCGGATCGTGACACCATTCGTGATCGACCGTGCATTGACAGGTGACTTTGTCTGCTCTGCCGTTCAGACAGCCCACCAGATGTTGAACCACCATGGATATGCCCTGATGTTCCAACAATGTCTAGTGGCGTCTAGCCTCCTGAAAAAGGGTCTACCACCCCACCCGTCCTGCTTGTTGCAGTACCACATGGCCATGGTATTGTCCGTGAACACTTCCACCACTTTCCCTTCGAGAGAGGGAAGGAATGCTTTCAATGCAAGTCTGATCGCCTTGAGCTCCAAAAGATTGAGGTGGAGGACAGACTTTTCCGGAGACCAGACACCACTGACCTCCGCCTCCCCCATGTGGCCACCCTATCCCAGGGGTGACACATCTGTCACTACTGTCAGATCTGGTTGGGAAAGGGCAGAGGGATCTTCCTTAGACCCAATCACAATTCAAAAACCACCACAGCAGATCTTGCGCAGCTCCTTCCGTGATCTGGACCAAGTCAGAGAGATTTCCCTGATTCTGAGCCCTATAGTGGCAGGCAATCGTTCTTTTGACAGGAGCCCCTGTGGTGGGTTTAGAACATGTCCCCAGCAGGATATCATTCTGGGCTTCATTGAAGGGCAAAACGGGTTCTGACAGAGAAGCCCCAGGCTGAAGCACCTCAGTCAGGAGGTTAGTCCTGACAGCCACAGAAGACAGCTCGAGGCCCAGGACCTAAGCCACTCTTCGCACCACTATGGAATAGGAGGATCCCTCCTGCGTAGCCATGGTAGGGGGAAAAAGTATGCCATCATCAGGAGAGGTGTCTAGACTACTGGCTTGGCCCAATTCCTGAGCCCATCACATTTCAGGATCCTCTAGCTTGAATTCTATAGGGTCCAGTGACCCTTCCACACTGTCACGATAGCCTTAAGTATAAGAGTCAGGATCCAGCCTGGGGAAACATAGGCCCCGTTGAATACTGAATCGGCATCAAGCAACGTCTGTATGGCTTCAGGCCGGAGTCGGGATTGAGAATAGGGTTGCCATCCATCGTAGGCCCAACTGGCGACATAAGCGTCAATGTCTTTGCTGGGGCCGGGGAAGGCTGCGATGGCACAATCAGCTTCGCACAGATCAAATAACAGATCCTGAGCTGCCCTCTGGAGATGAGACTGAAGCTACTGGCGCAGAACCCAAGGGGGTCCCCTCTGACATTGCTGGACCCGAGGGCGTCACAGAAGGATCAGTCTTTCTAAAAAGGAGGCACATGGCCTCATAGAATTAGGCAGGAGTGGTTCTGGCTCCCAAAAATGCGGGGAGGCGCTAAGCCAACCCACAAGCAGGCTCCGAGGATGGAGGCCTGGAGTGTTGACGTTTGTTCTTCTCCAACAACTTCTTCTTGAGACCTGAATGTCCCGGGGACTTGGAGTGGGACGAAGATGAGTGGTGGTGGCTCCACAAGCGGTCTCGTGACCACCTTCTCGAATGTCACTGGGAGCGGCGCAAAGCCTAACACTGGGCAGCCATGAGCTTTAGGGACCGCTTCCTCAAAGCCTTCAGGTTCATGGCCAGACACTTGGAGCATGACTTCAGGTTGTGGGCGCACTCCGGTGGTTCAAGTAACCAAGTTTGAAGGGAGAGAGCATTATCAATGGGGTCCTGGTTAGCAGGATCCCAGTGAACATAATCAAATACAACGACAACAGGCAGAAAATGGGGGTAACCATTGCCAAGAAAGAGGGTACTTTCCTACATGATGCATCCCCTTTTTGAGTATTCATTTCCAAGTCAGGATCTGGTTCAATTACTTGCATATCATAGACTCGAGCTCTCCTACCTTTGCTTTAGCTCCATTATAAGAGAATCGAAAAATAGCCATATCAGCAGTAGGTGGAGCAGAGGATATAGGTGTATGGACCTGTGCAACTGAAACAGCAGCAGTCCTTAACTCCTTGTTTAACTCCAATAAAGGAAGACATTGATTATTACAAGGTATGGGATTGACCTGGAGGAGAAACATTTAGCAAAACTTCTACAGCCTGCTCGAGCCCCAGGTGCTGGTTGTTAGTATCACGCACCATTTAAAAAAAATAATAATTAGAAATGGTTTGAGTTTACTTTTTTAAATTGCCCGATGAGCCAGCTTTTGGGGCTGCAACAGCGCTTACAGTAGACTTCACCTGCTCTATTAACACATCAATTTCATTTAGAGTACAGTTGCCTGGAGGAGACATGTCTTTACAGTGTTGGGCAACACACTGAGCGGGCTTGGATGCTTTGCGCTTTCGCAAACTAATGTGAACGTTAATTGATCCCAGGTGTACTGTAAACCTACTTATCAACTAGCAATCATAAGGCCAAGCGAGCAGCGCTTTAGGTTACAGACCAAGGGGTCCACAAAACCCCACACAATACAAAAGAAAGTAAATGAGAGCAATGTCCACATTGAAGACAATGGCCATAGGACAGGAGAGCCAGAGCCTTACTTAAAGATCTGTAACTTCGAGTTAGGCTTGAACGTATGGAACTGTATCCCAAAATACCCTCAATAAATATTTGCAGCCAGTCACAGTACCTTTTCAGGGCAAACCAAAAGGGGTAGCCCAACCCAGCCTCTGTCAGGCTCAGGAGTGGCATCCCCTTGGCCCAGGCTTGCCCACGCGCCTCCCACAGAGTGAGACTGCGTGTCGCTTATGTACTGCCAGAGTCCCAAGTCAGCTGATTGGCACTCGTAGACTCCAGTGGCCGTAGACAGCGGCCTTCCCCTAGAAAGTATGGCTCCTGGAATTGCACGTTGTGGCATATGCACATCAGTCTTGACCATTCTGAAATAAAAAAAAGTCCAGCCCGAACTGCTAGGCCAGCTCCTCCCTGAACCGAAACACAAGCAACCTAGGACCGATTTTGTCCTGATTAAAGGCATCAGCCAGGTAGGAAACTGGCTCCTTGTTTGCAGTATTCCCCCCACCCACACCACACTTTTTGCCTGATATCTGCTGCTAACTTGACTAAGTGTGCACTGGGATCCTGCTAACTAGGCCCCAGCACCATTGGACTTTCCCTAAAATGTACCATTGTTTTCAGAATTGGCACACAGCTAAGTCCCTTGTAAAAGGTACCAGTGGTACCAAGAGCTCTGTGACCAGGGAGGGTCCCCAAGGGCTGCAGAATGTATTGTGCCACCCTAACGGACCCCTCACCAAACACATGCACACTGCCATTGCAGTGTGTGTGTGTTGGTGGAGAGAAAAAGGTAAAGTCTCCAATGCACTCCTCTCAGGGTGCCATGCCCACAAACCACTGCCTGTGGTATAGGTAAGTCACCCCTCTAGAAGGCCTTACAGCTCTAAGGCATGGTACAATACCACAGGTGAGAGCATAGCTGCATGAGCAATATGCCCCTACAGTGTCTAAGTCAATTCTTAGCCATTGTAAGTGCAGTGTGGCCATATTGAGTACATGGGGTGGGAGTTTGTCATTACAAACTCCACAGCTCCATGATGGCTTCACTGAAGATTGGGTAGTTTGGTATCAAACTTCTCGACATAATAAACCCACACTGATGCCAGTGTTGGATTTATTGTAACATACACACAGAGGGCATTTGAGAGATACCCCCTGTAATTTACCTAACCCTTAGTGGAGGGCTGACCAGTCTGTGCCAGCCTGCCACTAACAGACAAGATTCTGATCCCATGGGGTGAGAGCCTTTGTGCTCTCTGGGGTCAGAAACAAAGCCTCAAAGGATCAGGCCCCCTTTTACAGTGTCCCAGGGCACTCCAGCTAGTGGAGATGTCCGCCCCTGGACCAGGCCCCACTTTTGGCAGCAGGTCCGGTGGGAAAATTAAGTAGTAACCACTCCAGCTAGAACCACCCGTAAGGTGTCCAGAACTGAGGTGACCCCCTCCTTGCAGAATCCTCCATCTTGGATTGGAGGAGAGGGTCTAATTGGGATAGAAATGTGCCCCCCCTCTCTGAAGGGAGTGGGCACAGTAAGGGTTAGCCACCCACAGGGACAGTAGCCACTGGCTACTGCCCTGTGACCCCTGTAATGCCCTTAAATAAGTATTTAGGGGCACCCCTGAATCTTACTTACCAGGTTCCTGGCAACCTGAAGACGAAACAAGAAAGAAGGACTGCAAAGCGGACCCCAGCAGTGAAGACGCCAGACGGCAACTGTACTGGGCTATCTGCAGCTTCAAAGAACCCTGTTCCAAGAAGGCGATGCATCCTGCAGGACCAGCGACCTCTACAAATCCCCACAGGATTGCCTGCCCAGCAGAGGACCAACAACTCCCGAGGACAGCGGCCCTGTCCAGAAGAAACCTCCAAAAAGGACTCCAGAACCGCCTCAGATCTGCAAGACCTGCCCACTCTGCACCCAAAGCCCACGGCCCGAGTCCATGTGGCCCACCGGTCCAGAGGCGGTCCCCAGGTGATTCCAACCTTGAGTCCATCCTGGGTTGACCCCTTCTGGCCAACACGACGCTGCCGCAGCCTGAATTTAGAGGCTGCCCTGACCGCAACTGGATCCGATAAAGATACCTGACGCCCAAGGAGACCCCTGCACCAGCAGCCCCCTGGTTTTGGGAAATCCGACCGAGGAACCAGCAACGTCCAGCAGGTGCCTTTCCTGCCTGTTAAGCTTTTGGCTTCCTGGAACTGACCCCTTAGACCCAGCCTGCAGCATCTTTTGCGATCCCAGGGGTCCCGCAGTTGAAAATCACTGGGCGTCCAGCTCTGTTTTTGCACCCTGAACCCAGCCGCCCTTGTACTGTGGAGGATGTGTATTTGGTATAAACATGTGGCTCCCCTGGTGCTGACCTAAACACCCCAGGCCTGTGTTCTGGAATCATGGGTACTTACCTATAATTTGCTTTCTACTGAGCACCCCCAGCCCTCTTTGGATTCCACTGAAAACCCAACGCCAACTTTGACCTCTGCATGCAGACGGTCATGTGCTGCTGGTGGTGCACCTTTGGAGTCAGCCTAAACTTTGACCTGTGGACATCCTAACCCCCGAAGACAGGAATCGTACGTCGTGTACTTACCTGTTAATTGTGCTAACACATTCCCCCCCCATACTCTATTGACTCCTATGAAAAATTGCATTTTGTCAACTTTTGAAATTGTAAAGTGTTCCTTACTTGTAAACTTCTTTACCTGCAAAAACCAAACAAAGTACATTTGATGCATATGCTCGATACCTATTTATGACTGTACTTACCTGCAACAAAGACCTTCTGGTTCTAGTAATAAAGTAACCAAATATATTTCTGCTATATAAAAAAATTGGCCTGGAGTTAGTCACTGAGTGTGTGCCTCATTCCTTGACTCTGTGAGTACAACAAATGCTTTGCACTATCCTCTGATAAGTCTAACTGTTCGACCACACTAGCACAGAAGAGTGCATTGTTATTATCTACTTTAGCCTCTGTTAAGTCTCTGGGGAACCCCTGGACTCTGTGCACACTATAGATCACTTTGTAATAGTATATACAGAGCCAGGTTCCTACATAGCTTGGTTCCAATGACACTGTGCACAGGACGCACGTCTGGGCATACCCGGCCAACTTAGGACGACACATGAAAGTATATAAAAAAGTGATAGATAGAAAGCTTGAATTATTCTCAGCCACTCGTAATAACTCGGGCTGCATCCTAGTTTGGTGGTAGTTTGCACACCATGCCACCTCAGTTTGGGCCCAGACATATGCAAATCAGTCTTGACCCTGCTCCAGTGAGGAAAGTTTAACCCAAACTGCCAGGCTTGCTCCTCTATGAGCCAGAACACAAGCAACCTATGACCGTTTTTGCCCCGATTATGGCTCATCACCCAGGTAAGGGTTGGTTCCAGTGACAGTGTTGACTGGTCCCACATCTGGGCATACCTGTGACAACCCAGGAGTGATGCATTGGTCACCACTGTGAGATCTGAGTAGGGAGAGGGGTCTGCTGCTGACCTAATCGCAGTTTGTTAGCAACCACGTCTTTTGCAGTTCCCTCCGATATCTGGACTTCAGGTCCCACTACACAGACCAATATGCCAATGAGCATGTTTTACCAGCAGGATTCAGGAGGCCAGCTGGCCCGCAAGCCTCCGAGTCAGTCACACTGAAATCCAGGATAGAGGCTGAAACATCAGCATGAATAGCCTGGACTCCCCACTCTGGAGAATAGGTGCGGAACTGCATTATGTCCAGAACGGCTCTGATGAAAGGGAGCAGCTGACAGGGAGTCAGCTGCGACTTTGGCATGTTGATAGTGAACCCCAGCAAATGCAGGTGGTCAGCCGTAGTCTGGAGGTGGGTAACTACCGCCTGGGTAAAGCCCACCTTTAACATCCAGTCATCGAGGAAGAGGAAGCCTAGAACCCCCTGACCTTCGGGATGGGTTGCAACCACCGAGGGGGCATTGGTAAGGCCAAAGTGGAGCACAGCAAGCAAAGTGTTTGTGGCCCACTGTGAACCACAGGTAACATCAGTGGGCTGGCAGGACAGATACATGGAATTATGCATTCACTAACTCCAGCGCTACGATTTAGTCGACATCGGGCGACACCAGTCCAGCTCCATATCGGCATTGAGAATGACAATGGGTCAGCGGTACCAGGAATGATGCCACTGATTTGGACTCCAGTGAAGGTTGTGGATTAGTGACCAGAGCCGGTCCAGATCCAGGAACAGATCCAAAGGACCTACCTGTTGCAGAGGGTGAACCAGCTGGAAGAAAATAAGTTACTTACCTGTAACTGTGGTTCTCCAGTATTGGTATCTTTCATAGATTCACATGCTTGAATCATTCCCCGTCGTCGAAGTGGGAGTCCCACGGTACATAGAAAGCAATAAATAGATAAAATCCTTTTTTTTCTTTTTTTCCATTGGAGTCAATAGGAAAAAACACATTCACTTTTCTAACTATCAGCCTCATTAGAAAAGGCCCAAATTTCAGCCAATCAGGCGAGACCACCCCTTTAGAATCTTCAGCACAGAGGCTCAGTCTCTCAGATTTCTCTGCACTAGTGATTTTAAGAAAAAATAAAAGAGGTCAGCCCCCATGGGGAGGAAGGTGGGTCGCATGTGAATCTATGAAAGATACCAATACTGGAGAACCACAGTTACAGGTAAGTAACTTATTTTCTTCTCCAGTATTGGGGTATCTTTTATAGATTCACATGCTTGAATCAGGGTAGTCAGCAGTAAGAAAGATGGTTGAGTTCTGAAACACAAGAAGCATGCCTGCTTACTATTCATCCTATATGGACTCATATAGGTAGTTAAATATGCTTATTAACATTTTAAAAAGATGATATATAAATATACATATCAATAGTAATCATATATATATATATATATATATATATATATAAAGAAAAAATATCAGTCTGGCAATACATAGAGGATGGAGGGTAAAGAGATTATTGGCTCACCTTATGCAAATAAGTTACATAACACTGCTTGTCCTACCACGGCATCCATCCTGTAAGTAGCATCCTGTGAATAAAGCTGCCGAAGTGGATACCGCTCTAGTGGAGTGCGCTCTGACATTGGACGATAACGGCTCCCCTGCTAACTGGTGGCAGAGTTGTATGGTAGAAGAGATCCAGCGTGCTATGGTCTGCTTGGTAACGGCCTTGCCTTTATTGTTCCGCCCATAGCTAATAAACAGTTGTTCAGATTTACGAAAACTGCTAGTCCTTTGTATGTAGAATTTTAGACATCGTTTAATGTCTAGAGAATGTAATGCCCGCTCTGCTGGAGTTCGCGGATTTGGAAAAAAATTTCTCAAAACCACCGGCTCATTTAAATGAAAGGTCGATGGAACCTTGGGGATAAATTTTGGATTAGTTCTTAGAATGACCACCTCTGATTTGAATTGCAGAAAAGGTGGTGAGACTGTGAATGCCTGGATATCGCTAACACTCTTCGCGGAAGTGAGGGCCAGAAGGAGAGCTGTTTTCAAAGAAATATATTTCAGGTCTGCCTTATGAATGGGCTCAAACGGATGCTTCATCAATTGGGAGAGCACAATGTTTAAATGCCATGGAGATGGAGGACGGAGAATCGGCGGGAACATCCTGAACAAGCCTTTTAGAAATTGCTTTATTATCCTGGATGACCATAAAGATGGTAAGTCTGATGTTCGTCGGAAACGGGATATAGCAGCGAGATGGACCTTGATAGACGAATGGGAAAGGCCCAACTTCGCTAAATGCAACAGATATGGAAGGATCTGTTCTGGAGAGGACTTCAGAGGGTGAACTTTAGAAGTTGAACACCATATGCAGAACCTCCTCCACTTGAGCTTATATGTCCTATTTGTAGATTGAGCTCTGGCACAGGCAAGTACCTCCCTGCAGTCTGAAGGGATATCTAGGCCGTCAAATTCATAGAATTCAGGAGCCAGGCTGATAATCGAAAATAAGTCGGGTTGGGATGACGGACCTGCCCCTGATTCGTTGTTAACAAGTCTGGTGTTGTTGTCAGCTGTATGTGAGGCTGCTCCGACAGCAATAGAAGTTCCGTGAACCAAAACTGGCATGGCCATTTGGGAGCAATCAATAGAAGCCGGCATGGTTCCCTCTTCATTTTCTGCAGAAGTCTTGGGATGAGTGGAAGCGGGGGAAAAGCGTATGCATAAATCCCTGACCATTTGATCAAAAACGCATTCCCCTTTGATCCCTTCTGCAGTCGCCAGCTTGCGAAGTGTTGGCATTTTCTGTTGTCTCTGGTCGCAAACAGATCCAGACCGGGCCTGCCCCAACGACGAAAGAGGCGGTCGAGAACCGTCTGATTGAGTTCCCATTCGTGACAGATGGTTCGAGTCCTGCTTAAGGCATCTGCCCAGGTGTTGGAAATCCCCGGAAGATGTTCCGCTCTGATCGATATGTGATGCTGAATCACCCAATGCCACAGTTTCTGAGCCTCTACAGACAATGCCTGCGACCTTGTACCCCCCTGCTTGTTGAGGTAATGCATGACTGTGGTGTTGTCTGTACTTATCAATACTGAGGAACCCCTGATGTTGGTGAGGAAGGCCTTGAGTGCTGAGGAAACTGCTCTTAACTCTAATACGTTTATGTGAAGAATCGACTCCTGAGTGGACCATCTCCCTCTCACTGCTAGGTCTTGTGAGTGTGCGCCCCATCCCTGTAAAGATGCATCTGTTGTTATAATGTGCACTGGTTTGTCTTTCAGGAATGAGGGACCTTCCGAGATGAGGGGGGTATCCTTCCACTATTTGAGAGCTTGTCTCGCTGATGGGGTTATTCGAACTACATCGTCGAAAGATCCTTCTATTTGCTTCCATTGATTGTCTAATTGCTGCTGAAGTGTTCTCATGTGCAGACAACAGTTTTCTATCAACGGAATGCAAGAAGAAAGCATCCACAGAAAAGACATGTAAGTCCGAACAGAAACGGACCTTTTTCTGCTGAGACATGTTGCTAGATCTTGAAGTCTCTTCTGTCTGTCGTGCGAAGCAACGGCTCTCGCTTGGACTGTGTCCAAGACGGCTCCTAAAAAGGTAATGTTCTGCGAAGGATCTAGATGATGGTTGTAGGAGTTGGGTGCAGGCAACTGATGAAGGTCAGTATTTCCTTGCAGTCTCTTTGGATTTATAAGCCGAGTTTCCTTTCGCAGCTTGTCTGAAATGTGTGGATGACGGCGGTCAGTAAGTATGCGGCTGTGGCTGGCCAATGTTGGAACGAAACTGTCCCTGGTAAGAAGAGTATTGTCAGTACTGGTGTGAGCCGCCTCTATAAGAATAGATTCCTCTTCCTCTCGCTCCTCGAAAGGGCTGTCTTCTGTATTGTAATGTTCTGAGAGATCTGGCTGTCTCGGTGTCTGTCTTAATAGATCACAAAGCATCATCTACTTGCTTGCCGAACAAGATCTCACCATCATAGGGCATGTCCAGTATCTTCAATTGTACCTCTGGTCGGAACGATGTAGCTTTCAGCCACCCCTGACGCCTGAGTACGGCTGCTCCGGCTAACTGGCAGAAACCTGTAGACGAGACGTCTATGGCGCAGTCTATAATCTCAGCCGAGATCTTCTCACCCTCCTGTAATATCTTGCGCGCTTCCGCTCTACTATCTTCCGGTAATAGCTCTATAAACTGCAACATATCGGACCACATCTGACGGTCGTACCTTCCCAGGATTGCCAGGGAATTCGCAGCTCTGACTGTAGTGGCCGCCATCGTTGAGAACTTTTGCCAATCAAATCTAACCGTCGTCCCTCCTTATCCGGGGGGCAGTCAAAGATGAAGACGGATTTCTGGACCTCCGCTGAGCTGTCTGTGAAATGACCGAATCCAGCTTAGGGTGACTAACCAAACATACTGGAGAATTGTCTGGTGCTTTGTATTTCTTTTCAAGTCTTGGTAACACTGCTGGTATAGAAGATGGAGTCTGCATGACTTTAAGCCCCTTTTCCCAAATGAAGTCAAGAATGGGTATTGCTCTCACTGACTTCCTAGTATCCTCTTTGAAACTTTGAAGTCATATAGGAAACAGTCTGACTGCTTTGATGTTATTGGCAGTTGAAATCTTTTTGCAGCTCTCTCCATCACACTGAGAAATCCACCAATGTCCTGCGGTGGAGAGTCCACTGGCGGTGGCATAGAGGGAGATGGTGTTTGGATCTGATACTCATCCCATTCTGGAATGAGCGAGTCAGTGTCCTGAATTTCACCTTCTTCCTGCTCATCCTCTGACGAAGGTGGATCAACATCCTATCCAGATGAAGGACCTGGGACAGGTTCCGTAGAATCCGATGGCCGAACAGGAGTAGATATCGGCGTATGTGGAGGTTGTACCGGGGTAGTGGAGCCAGGTGGAGGAAACCTAGAATAATAGTCCTGCATCATCTGCTGCAGATTGGCTATCAAAGAAACAGGCATCTGGATCGTCTGCTCCTGTTGCACTTGAGGTTGTATGTGACTCTGCTGCTGCTGACCTAAATAGAGCTGGTCACTTTCCTCTTCATCCTCCTCCTGAAATTTTAATACGTAGTTCTGAGGGGCTACATGCCACCGGGAAAAAAACGTCACCTGAGTATATATCATCTTCCTCCTCTTCGTCAGCAAACAGATGCTGTGGAGGTACTGGAGCGACTTTACTAGGCGATGTATGAGACAGTAGTAAGTGAGAAGATTTACTCTTTATCGGCGAAATCCTCTTAGATATGTGAGGAGATGCTCCATAATGCTTGGAAATAGACCCAGGAAATTGAGCCGGCGACGGAGTCGACGTTGACGGTACGCTCGTCGATGGTGTTCTCGTTGGCGGTGCAGGCGTCGACGGAGCCATTGGTAGCGGTGTCGTCATCAGCGGTGCGAGCGTCAATGGAGTTGCCGTTGACGGTGACAGTGTCGACGGAGTTGCCGTCGACGGGGCTGCTGTCGACGGAGGTGTCGTTGACGGAGTAGTCGCATTTGAGGGCAAATTCGATTGCCGCACCGTCGATGCTTCTGTCAGTGGAATCGTCGACGAAGAGCTCTGGAGCTTACCCGTTGATGAGTGCGTCGACGATAGAGACCTCACCTTCTTTCCCATCGACGGTCTCTTTGTGATCTTTAATGTGTGAGCAGGTGAGGGACCGTATTTTAAACTCACCGACATTATAGTTGTAGATGATAGCGGAGATGAAGTAGCAATCATTGGTGACGACGGAGCTGTAAATGTGGCCGTCGCTCTTGTCATCGATGAAGGAAGACCTGTCGTCGACGATGCGATCGTGGACGGTGCTGTTGACGGTGTGGACATCCTGGATGTCGACAGTGGCAGGGAACTTGAAGATTTCTTGAGCTTTTTTGAGGTGGTAGCAGGAGTAGATGGCTCTGAACGAACCTTGCCACCATGTTCCCTGGATGTTGATGGGTGTTCCTCAGGTCTATCCTTAAACGCATGCAGCTTCTTAGCTGACTTACTGCTCTTGAGGGAGAAGCTCTCCACAGACCTTTTCCTCTTCTTTGAGGTCACTGATTTATCGCTGTCCTCCTCCTCAGAGAAAGTTTCTCTGGATTTTCGTTTCTGAAGCCAAAGCAGGAGCCTGGCTTCTCTGTCTCTGAGAGTCTTATTAAGAAAAGTCCTGCAGATTTTACAATCTTTGACCTTATGTTCTGGATGGAGACAGTATATGCAGTCCTTGTGAGGATCCTCACAATGAAGCCTTAACTTTCCACAGGTCCCACGAGGTCTAAACAACCTTTTCTTGCTGTAGACATGATGGAAGAAGTACTACAGCAAGGTTAAGGTTGAAAGCTGAACAATATCTCTTAAAGAGAAAGTAAACCGAGCAGAGCCCAGGGAGACTCCCTTGCACACGACGTGCGGTAGAAAATCTGTGAGACTGAGCCTCTGTGCTGAGGATTCTAAAGGGGTGGTCTCGCCTGATTGGCTGAAATTTGGGCCTTTTCTAATGAGGCTGATAGTTAGAAAAGTGAATGTGTTTTTTCCTATTGACTACAATGAAGACAATCTTTTTAGTTTGAAATCTATTATTTGCTTTCTATGTACCGTGGGACTCCCACTTCGACGACGGGGAATGATTCAAGCATGTGAATCCATGAAAGATACCCCAATACTGGAGAAGAAATCAAGTTCGTGCACATTCCGAACCCATGGGGCCCAAAGGCGTCCAACGGGGCCGTCTTGCCCAAATATGATGTACAGAACCTCATAGAACTCTCATTTGGGCGCGGGTCGCTCTGGGAAATTCTGGCAGGTGTTGAGCACGTCCAGGCACAGGCTCTGCGGGGAGAAGTGTGGGAGCAGGTCCTATACGTATGGTATTGCTGCTGTGCCTAATCAGTTGACTTAAACTATAACAGTGAAGATTAAGAATACTTAGCCTCCTCCTTCTTGTGGGACTTACCCGATGAAGACTTTGACCTTGAAAAAGACCGACGGACCCGGGCAGTCTTCTGAAAGTTTCTCAAAGGTAGGAGTAATTTGATCAGTTTTTGGACTGTCATGAAATATGCCTTTGAGAAGCAAGCTATTGATGAAATAACACTACAATTTTTTAAATGTGGAAGTTGCCTCTGATTGATTTAGCAATGATAATATCTTTAAAATATCATACTTTAAAATTTTTGACAATTCTGGACACAGTTACCGGTTCAAATTCTTTCCAGGGACCTTCCATGTGACTAGGACCTAGAGCGGTGTTGAGCTGTCCATGGTCAATCAACCAGGTGCTTCAATGGACGCTCCCAGACCATGTTGGGGTTCATCTCACAACAGTCAGGACAGACCTTGGAGTCATGGCCCGGCACCAAAAATCATAATTAAACCAGGTTAAGGTCAGTCACAGTCATCAGCCTGTGGCAGGCTCCACAAGATTTAAAGGTCACAGGTTTCATAGGGGACATCCTTAAGGTATACTGGGAGCGTAAAAGCTCAACAAAAACTCAAAAAAAGCCTTAACAGGCAGCTGGGAGTTACAGTTCAAAGTACCAAGATGGTGGATGAGAAGACCCTTTTCCCAAATGTCTTCCCTGTTTTGACTCTTGATTAGGAGGAGTAGTAGTGAACGTATTGGGGTTAGTTTTGCAATAAGATACCTGCACCACCAAGCTTCAGGGGAGAGGTGCTAAAATAAAATGTCAAGTCCCCTAGGAAACAGCAGTGGCATCAGGCAATCTGGTGACAGACCGGAGAGCCAGAGCACAATTTGGCCCAAGGTCCTCAGAAAGAAAGGAACTCACATTAGCATACAGGACAGGTATCTATATAGGTTGCAAACGTAATTCCCAGAGTGGCCTAAAGTCAGTGCGAAGTAAATTGGAGCACAGAGGTACAGATGAAAAGTGTCTGGATCCAGTCTGACGCCTGGAGAGTATATGAAAGATCAGGAATCTGCAAGTAGAAATCTCGATCAGAAAGGGAGTACATCATCTAGAATTTTAAAGATGGTAGCTTCCGTACCATGTCTTTTGCGGAATTCTGATTGTTAAGAGGCAAGTAGGTTATGATTTTCAAGGATGGCAGTCAACTGGGTGGAAACATATTTCTCTATCACTTTACCCAACTACGGAAACTTCGAGGGTCTTCTGAAAGTTTCTCAAGGTAGAAGTAATTTGATCAGTTTTTGGAGTGTCATGAAATATGCCATTGAGAAGCAAGCTATTGATGAAATAACTCTACAAATTTTGAAATGTGGACGTTGCTTCTGATTGATTTAGCAGGGATAATATCTTTAAAATATCATACTCTTAAATGTTTAACAATTCTGGACAGAGTTACCGGTTCAAATTCTTTCCAGGCATCCAATGAAAACCATTTGACTGCCAGATGGGATTGGTGTCAATTGATTGTCTGGTGAATTATAAACACTTACGGATGAAACCTGTGAGGCAAAATATTTTGGAGGGAAAGTGATGATTTCCAAAACTTGGATCACTCGGAGATTTAATTTTAAATTTCACAATACTGAACAACACTGAGTATGTTGCGAGCATTGTATTGGGTCTAAACATTGCACTGGGAGACATGAGAAGGGAGACATGTAGCATTCAGAGATTTCGGTTTGATAATATTGAACAATTCCTTGGGTTTTATGTGAGTATTGGGTCTTTTGAAAGTTTTATTAGTAACAAGTTGAGATTTTGAATACATAACGTCTACTGTATACAGTTTCACAGAGGTTATTATTACTTCAGATAGAAATGTAGGCTTTTTTTCTCCCAAATCTTTGAACTGTCCGAATCTATTTTAGTTTGTTAAAGAGCTCATCCATGAATCAGACATTACGTGTTTTCAAAGTGATTCATTGTTTTTGAGGAGGGCTACTTTGTCAATAGACTTTAGTTAGGGTAGTATCATAGCTGGCAAAAGTGAGGTTTAAATATATAGATAGGCCAGGGGCAGCACAAACATCCTCTAGTGCCATTGCACGTTCCTAATCTGGTACATGGTATGTATGTATTTATGTATGCATGTATGTATGTATGTATGTATGTTTGGCATTTCTATACCATGAAACAGAGCCAAAAGGCAATGGAGCTCTGTATAGGATCACAGACTAGCAAAAAGTAAACAAGTGACAGGAGAGGTAGCTAGATTGTGGACAGTTAAGACATTGTGATGTAGCGTTCTTTAAAGAGGTGAGTCTTCAACACTTTCCTAAATTGTAGAGGTATTGAGGCTGTCCTGATCGATACAGGACTATTGTTTTAGATCCTGGGGGCACTGTTGAAAAAGGCCAGCTGTCTTGCTTCTTTTCTTAGACTTCTTAGTGCGCAATCTAATGGCGCCTAGTTGCTGGTGTGCTGAGAACCACCAGAGATGATGAGTCTGTCTGCAAGACATGGAGTGGTGCTGGTGGTGATGGCTTTGTAAATCATGCAGCTGCTTCTAAAAATGTGTGGGAATGCAAAGGGACACAACAGATTTTGATCAGGACGAGGGTGAAGTGATCATGTTGCTTCAGGCCCTTGAGGAAACGTGCTGTGGCATGTAGGATGCCTATAAGAACACGCCTCATGGAGGAAAGATCGTTAAACAAGTGATCTGTGGAACTAAGGCAACGCAAGTTAATTGAATTGGGACCATGTGATGATTAGACTAATTAACTTCAATTGGCTTATGAAAGGTTATTCTTATGTACTCAGCAACAACTAGGTCGAGGATTTATCCTTTACTACGAGTAGGATGTTGAGAAAATTCCTCCACATTGTGAGTTTTGAGTGACTTTAGTAACTCTGCAGCACGAGAGACATTAGGATTCTCCCAGTGTAGGTTAGGATAACACACACACATGGTTTTCTTCTTTATTAAGAGTCAGCCGAATTGTAAGATATTTAGTGACATCTACTAGGAAGCTTTTGAGTGCTCTAGGTTGACAGTAAGAGAGGTGAAGACAGAAGGTTGCTCTGGGGGATAATGACCATGCTACTATTGGAACTTCGAAAGATGTGCAGAAATAATCTTTACATTTTGAAAGTGAGGGTTAATTAGTGCACTAACTACCAGGGTATTTCTTTCCTTCATAGTAAGCTGCCATAGTAGATTTGTTCAAAATAAATAACCCATTTAAAAATTTGGCTTGTGACAACCAACTACTTTTCCTCAACAAAGACATTCATCCAACCCACGAAATGACTCCATGACATCCAGTTTGTGAAGTCTGTCAATGACTTTTAAACAGTAAGGGGGAACTAATAAATCCAGTATTTGAAAAGACTTTATGACTTGAAAGTCTTTGGGCAGTTAGCTAGGTGGCCTTTTACTAGATTTGCTTGCAACGTCAGAAGGGCTTTGCTTCAGAGTATAACCAATAATACCCCTATCTTGAATACGTAATGTAGAACTGTAATATCAGGATGAGCCATTTGTGTTGTCATTCACAGGCAGAGGTTCTACCTAAACTTGACGGCCCAGTCTTATATCCATGGCAAGGAAACACTGATGCCTGATCTTATGGGGCTCTGAAGGGATCTGTAAAATAAGATTTCTGTTTTCAGACCAGCAAAAAAAAACTTGGAATACGCGAAGGACATACAGCAAATAGATAATGATTTGGAAAAACTGTCCCCTAAGTCAATACATTCAGAGTATGTAAATTGCCTTTAGGTTCAAAACACTGAGTCACCCAATCCTCTATAGAGAATTCCCAGTAACAACAGACTGCCGATGTGGTTTAATGCATTCAGTCCTCTTAAAGGCAAAGTACTGTTTCTTTTTGGTTCACATTCAACAAAAATGAATTTCAGTTGATAAAAATGGTGTTCAGTAATGTATACCAAATTCAGGTAATGAATTCTGGGCAGGTTTCTATTGCAATTTTCACTGAGCAAACCTTTTTGATGACTGAACTAATCTAGTGAGAGAGCAAGTGGTCACATAGTCACTGTTTTCTCTGATGAGACTATCTTAGTAAGGGAAAACGTGCACACCTTACTTCGTGCAAAGAGCAATTGCTAATGTTACTACTTTTGATGAACAGTCTTTGAGAAGTGGCAGGTCTGAATGGCAGAAAAGAAAAGTGAATCTGCTCACCATACACCGTGGAACTGTATTGCAATTGATGATATATACAAATTACTTGTTTGTGTGAATGTCCTGAATAGAGCACTGACATTGCCCTTTTCTATTTAGGGATATGAAAACACAACGTAAGGGTACTTTGTTATAATTAGTCTGGTTAAATTATTCAAACACAGATGAATCTCTGACATATGACACAAACTCAAAGATGAATTTGCCAACCTTTTCCAGATAGCTCTCCATGATCACAGTGGGACTTTCCAAACAAGTTTCTGCCAGCCAATTGCCACAAAGCCTCAGGCATTCTGCATGGACAAGCTGGAGTCGGGTATCATTTTCATCCTTAAAAGAAGCAAATTTGAAAACATTTTATCAAACTATTTCTAACATGCAATGTTATTCAAATCATTCACATGCAGAAAATTTTTAATAACAATCTTTACTGCCAGTTCTTGTTAAAACATACCTACTACAAAGCATGCATCAATACATGATCACAAAGCACATCACCTCAACTTGAGTAGACAAAATAGTACTGACACTTGTAAAGGAGGAGCAAAAGAGATTACAAAGGTGTGCCCAATGACAATCTTCCCAGTGAACCCTCATCGCTGTGCCCTATTTGTCTACCATAGATTTTTTCATCTCTGGGACCCTCAGAAAAATCATATACTCTGTTGTTTAGGAGGAAAGACTATTGCCATATAGATCGGGATCTCAAGGGACAAGCAATGGTGTAGGCACATGTCCAAGTTTCCAGGGCTGGGGGAGTTGCACTGCACCATTTGCATGTATTATCTTTCCTGCAAACTAATGTGTCAAAATTGTCTAGTTTATTTCTTTGAATCAGGGGCTAGTAGCATATTAAGCAAAACAGATCTGCATAAGATCAATAGATCCTACTAGAACTGACAGTGTGTGAGTCACACAACGCCAAAAGGTCTGTATCATGGAACATAGCCAAGTTGTGTGTAAGAAGGCCCCTGAACGTCATTACTTCTAAGCGTAGAGTGAAGGAGTCACATTGAAGCTTCTTGCATGTTAAGTAGATGCAATGGAGGTACCTGAATTGGACCAGTTTGAATTGGGCAAAGACTGCTGCCTCCCTTAGGGAAATCTAGGCAATATCGCCACTCCTCTTTATCCAGGGGGCCAAGATTTGCCTTTCAAAGCTACACAGTGCCAAAAAGGAGCCCAAGATGTGGAGATTCACTGGTATAACCAACCACAATATACTGTGCACACCCATGCCACCCATTAGCAGTTTTGTTTCAATTTGATTACACTCCAAAAAGATGGTGCTCGATTTCTAGTATGAATAGAGCGCACAGCAAAGCAGTAAGTACTTGCAGAATTGCTGTTTATGGAGCCCAACATCAGACTGAAAGTTGGTAAATGAGCAGACAGAATTACAATGGGCCCAGATTGGAGATGCCCATAGAACCAGAAAGGGACTGTCTCCCCCCAGAGGTGGTTCACCTGTGAGGTATCTACCCAATTTACTGACTCTCAATGTATCATTCCACATGCAAATTGGCATGGAGGCCAGTGGTTTAAGAGGCAGGAATAGGCACTACCCCCTATAGAAGGTGTATTGGGTGAAAATCACACATGGACCGCTGATCAACAATATAAATGGTGTCTAAAATGGGACTGTATATTCAGTCAACCACCAGTTGTGAGGTGCAGTAACATGAGTGCTTGTCTTCCATGCTTGATCCCCTATTGTAAGGGAACTTGAAGCATTCACTCATGACCACCCTATGAATATGTCAATATCATATGAGATGAAGTTCCACAACATGGAAATAAGATATACAAAGAAGTCTAAGGTGATGGGGTATAGATTGCTCTGGAGTAGGTACACCACTGCAGCAAGTAATACCATTTTGAGAGGGTAGGGGTCAGGATGACAGCATGGGAGATCTTTTCAAAAAATGTATAACAGCAAAGCCTTGTATCCCTGCCATTTCCACTTTCATCCCTTGATGCATAGATGCCAAAACATACACAATCATAAGATTAAACTTAAGGCCACAAGCCCCAGGCAAAACTTAAAGGGCCCATGGACAAGACCAAGTAGCATATTGGAAATAAAGCATGAGGCCATCTGTATAGAGGTTAAGCACTGTCTTCCCTCTTTCCAGTGCAGTCAAAGTCCATAGTTTGGGAAATCTTGGAGAAACTACTGGGCCTAAGGTTCCATGACTAAACCAAATAAGTACAGGAGTAAAGGGACAGTCATGTCAGGTTTCCCATTTATTAGGAAAGAAACTTAACAGTGTTCCATTAGCACGGACTCTGGCTTCAAGTTGTGTGTACAGGATCTGGAAATACCAAATAGAGCTTGGCCCTTTTTGAAACTTACAATTTTAATGAGTGGACCATAAAGGCAATGAGCCTGGGCAAATGCATTGTGAAATCTCTGAATGTTGTGCCTCGTTAAACATTTTGGCATGAAGCCATTTTGGTATGGGTGTACCAGGGAGTAAACCGTACTGGTGAGGCAGATCGCCAGAACCTTAGCTAAAAATTATGACCTCTATATTTAGTTAGGAGAGGGGTTTGCCTGAGGGGTAGATCCAGGTGGTCTGCCAGGCATGAGGATCACTTTAATTTCAGCCACTCGCAGGTGGTTGAGCATCTGATCATCTGACAAGGAGGCTTTGAACAGAGCATCAAAGTATGGGATTACCCACAGGGTGCTTTAAAAAAATCAGTACTTTAGGACACAGTGTTTCCTCTGTTAAAAGTTGGTCAATGAAAGAAAGTGCTTCTTCTTGTTTAGCTGCCCCCAGGATTTTTGGTTTATGATGTTACTTTTTCTACTGTGAGGCGTACTAACCAGACCTCAGTGCCAGTGCGTGGACCCTAAAACATGTATGTTACATTGGCTATACCCAAATGGCAAAGGCTAGCTTGCCTGTAAGTCTTAGTATATAGTACCCATGTTATCCACGGTCCGTAAGTGAGAGAGTCATCCCAGGGTTTTGCAGCACTGGTAGTGTAACCCTGGACATGACATAGGCAAACAAGTCTCCCAGTCCACCAATACAGATTGGAAGTGCAGTTTCAAACTGCAAGCCCAATTTTGCAACTTAAAAGCATGGCAAAGTCAAATGTCCTTCTGAAACATGTTTTAGTCACCCCTATGGTCAGTCTACTGAGCCTCAAGGCAGGGTGCAGCATATTTCATGGGTAGAACCTGTATTTTACGTGTTCTGACAGTAACAACGCAAAAATGTGGGTTTTTCTGTAGAAAGACTTGGTAGTCTCGCTGGCGAGTACAGGGTTACATGCTGACCCCCACTGCGAACGGTGTGACCAAAGATGATACTCCAAGGTATCAAAGAACTCATTACATTAAGCCAGACCTGACTCTCAAGTCGAATGTAATGTAACAAGTTACAGTCTGCTACTTTTTCAAAGTTGCCACTTTGCTGCCTTCTTTCTCCTGTGGCCTTAACGGTTACACAAGCAGCTTGAACCTAAGAAAGCTTTCTGCCCTCCTAGGGAGGCATGCTAACGACTCCCTGGGAAGGAGGCAATAGGGGCCTACACCTTCCTGCAGGAAGATACACAGGTGCTGGTCCAGAAGGCGAGCTTCAAAGCTAAAGTGGCCTTTGAGGAGCAAACAGGAACAGGGGAGCAGGGCAGCCCCATTGTTTAGGCAGACTAGCTGGCACCTGGGAAGGAGAGTGGAACCTGTTGTCAAACCAGTTTTTCAGGGGTGCGTAGCTACTCCTCTGTTTTGGGCTAAGGAGCCCTGGCCACCACAAGAGGGGTTCTGCCATGTTGGGAGTGGTCATAATGGTGCATCTAGGGTTAGCCAAATGCCACTTTTCCCAGAAGTGGTCATCAGGAGGGAGGGAACTTAGCATCCTGCCGGCTAACACCTTAAGGCATTTTCTGCGCATAAATTTGGCACCTCTGGCACC
Organism: Pleurodeles waltl; assembly: GCF_031143425.1. Taxonomy (NCBI): domain Eukaryota; kingdom Metazoa; phylum Chordata; class Amphibia; order Caudata; family Salamandridae; genus Pleurodeles; species Pleurodeles waltl. Next base: position 1,326,723,875 of record NC_090447.1, read on the forward strand.
CAGAACTAAACTGGACTGGAAGAAGGACCGAAGAAGAACTGCCCTGTTGCACCAGGGAATTGGCAAAGAGAGGAGCGGGGACTGTACCTGTGGCTAGCAAAGAAGATGGACTGTGCTGGCTGTGTCCTGCTCGTGGAGAAGGCCAGTCAAGGCAAAGAGAATCCGAAGGCAAGTTGCCTGACCCGCTGTTCACAACACAGGGCCAGCTGACAAGCCTGGTAAGGCCAGCTGGTAGCCCAGAACTTTCAGAATGGCGCCAAACGCCACTATGCAGCACCAAAGACTAGGACACAAACGCTCAAAATTGCACATGAGTTTGCTGAGCCCGGGAGAGTTGTCGGAGGGCAGCTTGGTCACCTAGAAGCCCAGTTATCACCCAGGGAAGGATTTGACTGTGAATGCAATTCCAGACTACTGGTAGTCCAGTGGTGACTGGACTTCTACCAGTATTGAGAGGACTTCGAGGAACATCAACCCCGTGAGCAGGACAACGTCACCCCCTTTGTGGACCGAGTAGTCATCGCAGGTAGACCCTTCTTGACTGCATCATATCCACAGCATCTTCAGCATTCTTCGCCCCTTGCATTAAGACCACTTCCCTAGGAAACCACTGCAATGGCTGAAAGTGTTTGGAACTGACTAAAGACTGCTTCACCTGCTAAAGCACTGTTTTTGAGGACCTTGCTGGTCCCGCTGACTGACTCCTCACTAGAGTTGGTCATCTAAAGTGACTCTAAGTGACCACATTACAACTAGCCCAATGTATTTGTGAAAACGTTTCTCAGTGTCAAATTTGCCGAATTTCCTAATGCTTGTTCGCAATTGAGTAAAATGTTTTGATTTACTATACCTCGTAAATTCTGTATCTCTTGAAACCTCTGGTGGATATTTTTCATTATGGTGTCTAAAAATACACTCTATTATTTTTTTTATAAATTGTTGTTAGATTTCTTGAGTATCTCGACAATTTCTTCTCCCATTGTTTTGGTGCTGTTTAAATGCTTTACGCCTGTTCATTTGTGTAAGCCTTCCTGCTAAGAGCCACAGCTACCCAAGTCTGGGCTGATGGTTTGGCAAACGAAACCTACTAGTCCTAAAGGGGTCTGTGAGTGTATTACACTGTGAGGATGCACAAACACTCCATATAATACACCCTATTTCCTCATGATTGATCACATTACTCGTCTCTGTAAAGCTAATGGATTTCTGACGGCCAGCTTATCAGGTGTAGATGCAAAAAGAACAGATTATGGAAGGAATGCTGAACAATGCAAACATTCACCCCCGGTCACAAAGATCTGGGTTTAATCCATCGTTTTCATGCTCACTATGCCTCGAGATTCAAGATACCCTGGCTGAAGAGGGGTGATACCCCGAAACTGGTCCCAGGATGCTTGTTTCTGGTCCAGGGAGGACCTGGCCTGGCAGTTCGGGCTGGACTGTTCCCAAGGGGAACAGGGTTAAGACTGATTTGCATATGGCTGGGTCAAAACTGGAATGGCATGGTGAGCAAAAAAACTGATGGATTAAACCCAGATCTGTGACTGGGGGAGAATGTTTGATTTGGTCTACATTCCGTCCATCAACTGTTCTTTTTGCATTTATCAGGTGTAGAAGAGCATCACAAGGGAAGATCAGAGACAAAATCGTACAAAATCTCTCTATGAGGACTATTCATCGCATAGTAGATTCAGTTTCAGTAATAATCTGCAAATGCCTGGGGAGCAAATTATGAAAAATTACTGGACTTCCATCAGGCCTACGGTTCATACTGCAAGCCCCCCAACGAGCAGTCTGCTGCTAGTGGTGTTCCAGACCTCAAGCAGAGCATAAAAGGAAGAATAGGACTCACAGCATCCCTGATAGTGTTGCCTTGTCCCAATGGTTCCCAGTTTGAAGCCCTTAAGTAGGGGTTCTTTCTACTAGATCACTCCTTAGATATTCCACCACCGGGGATGTGCCTAGTCTGATCACCGCTCCAGCCCAGCGGTCCCAAACGAGAAGCCTGGTCGATCATGAGCCACAACCTAACCATTTTTCTGCGCCAGATGCAATGGGGACAGGACTCTTTCATGAAAGCTGGATCATGCCTCTGCTTTGGGCAGCTGACGGGCCAGCTCTTTTACACCCCTGCCTCACCACAGGAAAGTGGGCTCCAATGTCTATCGGAGCTGCAGGGCACTGCCAATGCACTAGGCCAGAGAAGCGCAAGACTGCCATTGTTACCACAACACGTCCCCACCAGAGGCCAACCTGGTAGGTATTCCACAACTGCTCCTGAGGCTCCTACTCCAAATCCACCTCCACCGATGCCAACAAGATTAGGAGGCTGTGTGAACACCCTGGAAGCAGTAAACTACAGATGTCTAGCAAGGATTTCTATGGGCTAAGGCCTAAAAAATTGAAAGTTGCAGCAATCATGCTCCATGCCTATACCACACCCCTGCAACACAGAATAATTTTTGGGGATTAATACGAGATGGAATTGTGATAAAGAAGAACAATAAAATATATGCCTTTCAGTATGTGATATCCTTTGGTTGCAATGCCAGTTTCTGTAACATCTTTCAGCATTTGTTACTGCATTAGTGCATTTCAACTTGCAGATGCAACATTAATTTTTGAGTTCCTGTTCTCCTGAAGGCTCTTCAAATACCAGTGTATTGCAACAGAAGAATGGAGGGTCCGAGTCTGCTCCTGCAATGCTGAAGTATGGAGAAATATTAATTTGGCTCCAAGGTTCGCTTGTAGAGCTCCCTAGTCTGTGACAATCATGGCTTTACTTTCACTCACTCACTACTTGGTAATTCCCATTCAGTCTTTTCCCTTCCCTTCGAGTTTTGCTTCTCTGACCGTTACAGGCATCAGGGCACCTAACTGTTACTAGGTACATATCCAAAGTAAGCATGTATACAAATCATTGGGAAGGTGAAGTTTGCTGGTGCGTCTCCCTATGTTGATGCTGCTGTTCTCTTGGTCTGGTCATGCAGTTGCCCAGGCTATTCTATTCTGCAAAAGATCTTCACACACAAACTATTTACCAAATTACTGTCATCAGTGGCATTGGCAGCACATCACTACAGCTGAGGCCTACTGCACTGGTGTTTTTTTTGTATTTCTTTTCAAACTTCAGCCTTTGTAATGCTAATGCTGTGTTTATACTTGCAGCAATGCAGTCACAAATTGGGCCAATGTGCATCAAGGTGGATGGGGCAGCCAAACAGTTCATGGAGCTGTTGTAAGAATATCACTGGCTTGAGGTGACATTTTAAAAATTTCAGCAGAAAAAGATGAAAAGGGGTTCAAAGCTGTAGCTTTTGTAGAACATGGAGTGGCTACAAAGAAGCTTCTGACGCCTCTTTTTCTGATGTCCTTGCTCTGACTCAGATTCTAAACTGCTCCCTTTGGGAGAAAGATAATAAATCTTTTTTCTGTTTCATATTTGTCTCCATCTTATGGTGAGAGGAAGATTTCTGCCTATGCATTGTACTTCCTTTGGGGATTTAGACTTAATTAAATGGTAGGTGAGATCTAAACCACTAACCCTGATGAATCTTTCCAAGGAAAATGTATCTTCTATTTCTGTCATACCTTTGGTGTGCATATGCTCACATTTGTTAAATGAGGCACAGTTGTGAAACCCACACAAATGCTATATAAACCTGGAATGAGTATCTGACACAGACAACTGTGTCTTACTACTATTATAACCCTTTAAGTCTGTGGTTTTCAGGAGAGATACAGTCTCCCTTCAAAATGTACTTTGGGAAAAATAAAGTAAGAAATGTGATTAAGAAGATGGGAGCTCTGGCTCTTGGAATTCTTGGTATGCATAAAGAGGAAGAAATACAACAAGTGTGAGTGGTGCTTTTATGGATCAACCATGCAATGTCTGGAGAAGCCTATTTGGGGCTGAAATCACAATTGAGCCACCTAACCACAAAAGAAAGGTATTAGCATTAACAAAAACAAAATATTCTGACAGTCTGACAACTGTAGATGTCGCAAAGATGTAAAATCTGTCGAAAGAAGTCTAGTTGCCATGTGACATGATGCAGGCCTCCCTACGGACCTACAGAGTTGTCTGCATTTGTCAAACTCCAATCATGGTTAATCTACTAAACAGTAGAGAAGGTTTCTTGAAGGACAATCACTGCATCAATACAGGTTCCTTACTCTATTCTGGTCAAACTGGTTGCTCCTATCAAAGATGCTGCAGCTTGGACAGATGATGATGGGAATTACTTATTTATATTACCACTAAGAATTCTTTACAAGTGGAAAAAGGTCAGGATCAAAGCAGGTGGCTAGGTTTTTCAGCACGGTTGTGGTACGGCATAGGGCCTATGGCATGTGGCCAGTTGCAATGTCTCTACACTGAGAGGGTGTCATTGCAAACATCAGGAGCTTCAACTTCCAACAATTTAGTGTGAATGTGTTCTGTTGCATTGAGACAGATTGGGCCCAGGAAGGATACCCATCTGCTCTACCAGCTGGATATCTATCTTCCATGTACAGCTGAAAGTCCAGTTTGTATTTTTTGATATTGGCTTACAAAAGTTAAATATAAGCAGTGATAGGGTTGATCTCCGGGTAACTTTGACTGGTTTGGTAAAATGCTGACAATAATGTATCATTGCTTTTTGTAAAATAGGAATTAACGTTGGTTCTCTCTGGAGAACCCCCTTGGACGAGAAGACCATCTTGTGTTTTCTTAAGCAGCTACAACTCAACTTGTGTTAGTGAATTTCAGTTCTCCATAACACTCAAAAAACCGGGCACTGTACTAGAGATTCAGGTATCCAGATAGGATTCTATTGCCCCAAACTTCTCTCTGTAAGTATCTATAGTCATTAACTTTTCAGGAAATTGTGACATGATTGATTGGTAAAATTTGTGAAGCCAGCAGGAAAGAAGGGCACTGGCACTCGTGCAAAGGAAAAGTAGCAGAAGGCATTGATCAGATTCATTATTCTGAGTACTAGATGGTATTAGAAAACAGAAAGGTTTCAAGCGGTTTCGTAAAAATACTCAGATTGATATGTAATCACACCAACATTTGCCACTATCTAAAACAAGAGATTTTACGCACTTTATTTTGTTAACTGATCACACACTTAGAAGTCAAGAAGTACAAGTTACTTACCTTCGGTAAGGATATATCTGGTAGAGACATATTCTAGTTGCAGATTCCTTACCTTTGAACTTCCCCAGTACCTCTGCGCCGCCGGCGGTGGACTCCGTGGGCATCGTTGGCGTCGTGTTCGCTGTGATGTCGCATTCGTATACAGGCGCCACCCCAGCACGCTGACGTCAGTTTCTTTTCACGACTTTCCACGCCAGTAGCGCGGGACCATAAAGAACACAGAGTGGTGCGCCAAAACTAGGGCCCTTAAGGGGAAGTTCCTGACCCTAGAAATCAGTTCGCAGAGCGGGGAGGATGGGCGGGTCGGTAAGGAATCTGCAACTCGCATATGTCTCTACCAGATATATCGTTACCAAAGGTAAGTAACTTGTACATCTGCTAGAGACTTCTAGTTGCAGATTCCTTACCAAGATCACAGAAAGAAGTCCTGCAGGACCGAACGGCCAAAGTAGCCATCCCTTCGGAACTGATTGTCCAGGCAGTAGTGTTTGGTAGAAGTGTGCAGAGATGCCCACGTCACTGCCTGACAGATGTCCAGGACTGGACGCCACATGCTAGCGCTGTGGTAGCAGCAGTAGCTCTGGTGGAGTGAGCTCGCAAACCTTCGGGAGGTTGCTGTTTAGCCAGAGCGTAGCACATTTTGATGCATAAGAGTACCCATCGTGAAATGGTCCTCTTCTGCACCGCCTTCCCCTTCTTTGAACCCACACATCCTACAAAGAGTTGATCATCCACCTGGACGCCTTTGATACGATCACGATAGAACACCTATGCTCTTTGGTCCAGACAGTGGAGTCTCTCCTCCTCATGAGAGGGATGTGGGGGTGCATAAAAGGTAGGCAAGGTGATGAACTGTCCGACATGGAAGGGTGTCACTACTTTAGGAAGAAAAGAAGCCCTAGTGTGAAGCATCACTTTGTCAGGATGTACGGCCATAAAAGGTGGCTTAGATGACAGAGCCCGGAGCTCACTTACTCTGCCGGCAGAAGTAATGGCAACTAAAAAGACAATCTTGATAGTTAAGAGTCGTAAAGGGCAGTTGTGAAGCGGCTCAAACGGGGTACACATAAGGTATGTTAATACCAGGTTTAGATCCCATTGGGGCACAGATATGTCGATGCACCATGCCACAAATTTCTTCCAATGACAGGCTTTTACAGCTTTCGTTGAGAGACGCCTGGCTGCCAAGATAACGTCACAGACTTCGGTTGGCAGGTCAAAAGATGTCAACTGTTGCCGCTCAATCTCCACGCATGAAGCTGCAGAGTTGACAGATTCGGATGGAGGACCCTCCCCTGCTGCTGCGACAGAAGATCCTCCCGAAGGGGCAGTCTGATCGGAGGAACTATGGCCATGCTCAACAGTTCGGGATACCAGACTCTTCGTTCCCAGTCCGGAGCCACCAGTATTACTTGGGCCCGGTCTTGCCTGATATTCTTCAAAACTCTGAGCAGAAGTGGTATGGGCGGAAAGGCGTACAGGAGGCCTGAATTCCACTCGCGACGGAAAGCGTCACTGAGTGAGTGCTGCCTTGGAAACTTCAACACGCAAAAAAGGCTGGCATTGCGCGTTCTCTATGGAGGCGAACAAGTCTAACCAAAGTTCTTTCCACTGCAGGAAGAGACCTTGCACCACCTCCGGATGGAGACGCCATTCGTGATCGACCACGCATCGTCGGCTGAGTTCGTCTGCTCTCGCATTAAAGGCGCCTGCCAGGTGTTGAACCACCAGGGAAATGTCCTGATGTTCTAGCCATGTCCAGAGACGAAGGGCCTCTTGACAAAGGGTCCACAACCCCACTCCACCTTGTTTGTTGCAATTCCACATGGCGGTGGTGTTGTCTGTGAACACCTGCACTGCTTTCCCCTTGAGAGAGGGAAGGAATGCTTTCAATGCTAGTCCAATTGCTCGGAGCTCCAGATGATTGATATGGATCCTGGTTTCCGCCGGAGACCAGAGGCCTCTGATCTCCGCCTCTCCCATGTGGACGCCCCATCCCAGGAGGGACGCATCTGTCACGACTGTAAGATCTGGTTGGGGAAAGGAGAGGGATCTGCCCTTGAACCAATCCTGATTCGTTAACCACCACTGCAGATCTCTTGCAGTTCCTTCTGAGATCTGGACCTTGTCGGAGAGATTCCCCTGATGCTGCGCCCACTGGAACTTCAGGTCCCACCGCAAAGCCCGCATATGCCATCTGGCATTTTGAAATAGCAGGATGCAGGAGACCCAGCAGCCTCAGAGTCATTCTCACCGAAATCCAGGACAGAAGATTAAACATCGGTATCATAGCCCAAATATCCTAGACTCGCTTTACGGGAGGATATGCCCGAAATTGCACTGTATCCAGAACAGCTCCGATGAAAGGAAGCGTCTGAGAAGGAGTCAGGTGTGACTTCGGCATGTTGACAGTGAACCCCAGTGATTGCAAAAGGTTCGCTTTAGTAGTCTGGAGGTGGGAAACTACTGTCTGGGGGGAGCTCGCCTTCAACAGCCAATCGTTGAGGTAGGGGAAGACTGGGACCCTTAACCTGCGCAAATGAGCTGCCACCACTACCATCACTTTTGTGAAAACCCAAGGGGCACTGGTAAGGCCAAAGGGGAGCACGGTAAACTGAAAGTGCTCGTGACCTACCACGAATCGTAGGTAACGCCTGTGGGCCGGCAAGACGGGAATGTGGAAGTATGTGTCTTGCAAGTCCAATGCTACCATCCAGTCTCCCGGATCCAGGGCAGATGAGACAATATCAACATTTCGAACTTCTCCTTTCTGAGTAAGAGGTTGAGGGACCGAAGATCTAATATAGGCAAAGACCTTTGTCCTTTTTCAGCACAAGAAAGTAGAAGGAATAGCAACCATGACCTACTTCTGGCAACAGAACTCTCTCAATAGCTCCTTTGGCCAAAAGAGCTTGGACTTCCTCGCGGAGAAGCGCCATATGATCCTCCGATATCCAATTGTATGAAGCTGGCATGGCTGGAGGAGGTGTCTCAAAGAGGAGGGAGTAGTCCCTTCGGACAATTTAGAGGACCCACCTGTCCTAGGTAATAGATTGCCACTGGGGCAGGTGATGGCTAATCCTGCTGCCAACTGGCTCCTGGTGTACCTGCTGACTAGGAAGGTTTGGAGGCTGGGGGTGGGGGGTGGACTGGGCGACCCGCAGGCTCCCTGAGGAGTTGAGATCCCGCGTCCATGGACGCGCAGGGGCTGTACAGCATGCGCGGGTCGATGGCCAGAGGCGAAAGGACGTGGTTGGGTGCCCCTTCCTTAGCCACAAAAGGGGCGAAAGGCGGACTGCTGGGGTCTAGGAGTGGGCGCGAGGCCAAGGAAAACCAGGCTGTGGCTCGGGAATCCTTAAAGTGCTTGGGCGCCGAGTCCGCCTTGTCTCCGAAAAGACAAAGCAGGCCGATGGCGGCGGGCAACCGTCCTATTCACAGGAGCCCCTCTGCTGGGTCTGGACCAAGTACCCAAAGGGACGTCTGTCAGTGCTTCATTAAAGGGAAGAATGGGCTCGGAAGAGGAAGACCCCGGCTGGACCACGTCGGTTAGGATATTAGACCTAACCTCCACAGAAGGTAGCTCGAGGTCCAGGGCCTCAGCCGCCGTTCTCACCACCATGGAAAAGAAGCACCCTCCTCTGTAGCCACAGTAGGAGGAGAGAGCATACCAGTGTCAGGGGAGGTGTCTAGACCACTGGTATCACCCAAATCCTGCACCCAGTCCATGTGGGGGTCAAGCTGGTATTCTAAAGGGTCCAGCATCCCCTCCACACTCTCCCCATATCCATACCCACAAGAATAAGGGCCTGGATCAACCCTAGGACCAGGAGAGCCCATAGAGAACGGAATAGGTGTCAATCAACGCCATTCTGGCTAGCAGGGGTGGCTTCGCCTTCCGGGAAGTCAGGGAAGTGCAGAGCCGACCCAGATGAAGGCTCCGATGATGGAGGCCTAGAGCATCAACGCTCTTCTTCGTCTGAGCGACGGGGTGACGTCAAAGAACGTTTGTTCTTCTTCGACGACTTCTTTTTGTGACTTGAATGTCCTGATGACTTGGAGGATGAGGAGTGGTGGTGACTCCGCTGCCGGTCTCGAGACCTTCCTCTCGAACGAGACCGTGAGCGCCGCGGAGTCAAGTGTCGGCCCGCCATGAGCTCTAGGGACCGCTCCCTTAAAGCTTTCGGGTTCAAGGCCTGACTCGGAGCACGACTTCGGGTCGTAGTCGCGCTCCAGGCACCAAATACACATGAGGTGCGTTCCGTCACCAACATAGTTCGGTGACAGGAGTCGCAGGGCTTGAATCCGGTCTTGCGGGACATCCCTCGACGCATCCACAAACTCGTAAAAAAACGTGTCGACATAGTGCAAAGACGACTGAGGTAGCTCTTTCCGGATCTGCACGTAGGCTGGCGCGGAAAGAAAAGAACTGACGTCAGCGCGTCGGGTGGCACCTATATACGACCGTAATGTCATCATGGCGAACACGGAGCCAATGATGTGGACTGACACCACCTGACGGCGCGCAGAGGTACTGCTCGAAGAAAAATCTCCGGTTCCAGTCTGATGCCTGGGGAAATTCAAAGGTAAGGAATCTACAACTAGAAGTCTCTATCAGTTGATTTTATTATAGCGCACATTTCCATAAAGCAAAATAAAGAAACAGAGTGCCACGAGTGATGGAAGCAAATTATATCAAAAAGACAGAAATTAGCCTGTTTCAGTGTATTGGGGGCACTAATGCTGCGAAACGGTATTTGGCACTGTAAATGGTTGCTCATTTTCTTGGAGTACCTGATGAAACTTTGAAAGTGTCCACAAACCTAATAAAGGTCTGGCACACATAACATTCCGAAAAATATACATTACATAAATCTTTCAAATCAACTCTGTCTACATTGTGGAACAGTGCAAACTATTTCTTTTTTTTTGCATGAATACAATGTAACACTTTATTTATTAATAGATGGGTCTTTCACTATAATAGTACTATGGGGTACTGGAATCGGCATATGTAACAAAGACAATGGAACACATAGAGCCTGCTTCCTGTGGGTCAAGCATGGTGCGTCAACATTGGTACAGCCAGGGATTTGTATTCCAACTAGTAAAAATCATTTTGTTATTGACAAAAATACAAAATGTGAAATTAAATTTATCAGCTCAAGTATATATTGCTGCACATTGTTTTTACTAAAAAGAGCAATACACAATTTGTTCTTATCTTATAAAGATATGTAGGATCATATGTGCAAAAAAGACTGAGTTAGAAAGGACATATATCTACTCCCTACTAGAATTTCTTGTAGCAAAATGTGGTTATTAACCCCTCTTTTTAGCAGGAGACAGAAAAAATCTTTGTTGAGGAGACTTTTAGGTTTGGAAGCCAAGGCTTTTTCCATTACCAAAACGTCTATGCAGAGAAGAGCTGTTAATAAGCCCTTTTCAGCCACTCTCTGCTTCGGTTCCACACCATTCAGCCACTGTTTGATTACAGCGTCATTCACATTATTTTATCTTGCTCAACAGAACATGAGTTTGGTATTTCACTGTATTTAAAGAAAATAAATGTGATTTTGACTACATGTCTTCAACGAAAGGCCTTTTTTGATAATAGTCCAAGAAGTTTACAAATAGGTTTTTAAACAGACACCTAAAAATGGCTGAATGTGTTCCCATGTTGCAAAACACTTTATAAAATTATGTTTCAGATATGCATACTCTACACTCTATCATTACAGAGCTTACACTTAATTTTCTCTCATTTTCCACTAAGGTTTATAACAATTAGTTGGATACTTAAATACTTTATTTAAATACACAGTGTTACACACAGCAAAGGCAATAGTTACCTTGAGAAAAACAACCCTGTTGCCAGTTGTACATTGTAATCTCTGGAACAACGCTGTTAACTATTAGAAAAAAGATGGAACTGGACCTCAATCATTTACCTCAAAAGAGCCTGAATCCAACTTGTTTATCATCTGCATGAGTATTTCCATTGCCAGGCTTTGCTCCTTTTTTGCCCAGAAAACCTGTGCCTCTTCCAGCTGCCACTCCGAGACCATGTACTTTCCAGAATTGTACTGCTTAATTTGAAACATTGCTTTCTCAGGAAGCTGAAAGAAAAGCAGATTATAAATGACATTTAGTAAAGTCATACCATTACATTTTTTGTGGTTAATCATATATATTTATTGATTTTTCAATAGTGGCACAAATATGTTGTCAAGAGTTGGTTCAGCCATGCTTATCACACACATGGGTGTATTTACAAGTCAAAACAATGTAGAGCAGCTATTGTGTATCCTCACTATGGCCTCCCTCATGCTACCTCGTGGAGTGGGGCCTGCAACTGACAGAACTGCATGTGACAACATTGTAACTATCCATGATTACTAGCATCTGGTGCTGTAGAAGTCAGTCTCTCTGTTTGCCCAGAGACTTGACAAGAGATATGGTTTTACTTCCCTTTCAACTAATCAGTCCATCTATGACCTGAAAACCATAACCTCTTTTCAAATGACTTTGATGTTTTGCTGTTTGATGTCCTACCTATGCTTATTTGATAGTGTGGGTTTCAGTGTGGAGGGAATTAAGGCCAAACCTTCCTATGGTATTGCCACCTCAAGTCATTTTCCACTGCGATAAAGATCATTATGCAAGGGTTATGGTGTTTAAGATGGCCACATCCACATGGCTCAGACATGTTCTATTATCCATTCTGCTTGTTCCTGTTCAATACAATAGTAGGCTACGATTAAATGGATAGCTACTCTGCCACTTTTTTGGTACCTAGTCAGTATATCTCTGAAGAACAAGTTACTTACCTTTGGTAAAGTTCTTTCTGGGGGATAATTTATCTAACAGCAGTTTCCTCACCCTTAGAATATCCCCAGGAACCAGGCTGGACCTAGAAGATTTAAAAAAGCATTGTTCCCGCATGTGGTGCCAAGCTGCTCTGCAATTAATCTGTTCTACCTCAAAGGGACGATGGAGCCACATATAAGCAATCCCCCTGCATGTCGACAGCTGTTTCTTAACTCAGTCTGCACCCTCTAACGTGAACCCATTAATAATCAGAGGTACCAGTGTGAAGATCTCTATTTTGGTACCTTTTTTAAATGGCAAAACAGACTATCCCACAGAATAAGGACAGGGGAAGGTGGGGAGGAATCTGCAGTTAGATAGTATCCACCAGAAAGAGAATTACTAAAGGTAAGCAATTTGCTCTTCTGAGGCATACTTCTAAATGCAGATTCATCATCTTTATAACTGATACCAAAGCACTACCTCTCTATGTGGTGAGTCTGTGGAATGGCTCATACCAAAATGTTTTGTTGGACAGAATAACAAAATACCCCTTACGTCAGACCTGGCTGTAAAGGCAGTAGTGCTCTGAGAACATTTGGACTGACACCCATGTTGAGGACTGACAGATGTCAAGGACAGGGACTCCACATGCCAGTGCAGTAGTAGCAGTCTTGGCCTAGGTGGAATGGGCCCTCAACCCCTCTAGAGACTACTTTTGGGCCAGTGAGTGGCAGATCTTAAAGGAGAGGTATTTCCACCATCACAAAATCTTGTTCTGCACTGTCTTGCCTTTCTTTGTGCCAGAGAATCCCCACAAAGAGCTGGTCATCCACCCAATGGTCTTTGGAGTGATCACTGTAAAAGCTTAAAAGTCAATAGTCCAGCTAATGAAGTCTCTCCTCTGATTTCAAGGGTTGACAACCACCAGATAATGTTGGGACACAGATGAACTGCCCAGCTTGAAAAGCAGTCTGACTTTTGGTAAAAAGGCCGTCCTGGTCCTCGTCATTAGATGGTATAAGCTGGCTGCGCCAAAAAAACTTTTACGGGACGAGTCAAAGCCAAGGCCATCAGAAACACAGTCTTCAGAGTAAGATGTAGTGGACAGCTGTGTATTGGTTCGAATGGCGTACACACAAGGAAAGAGTGGGTAAAACTAACATCCCACTGCAGCACTACAAAGTGTTTGGATGAGAAAATGAGTCAAAACCTTTAGAAACGTCATCACAACAGGTGATTAGAACAAGCACAATTGGTCCTGTAAACATAAAAAGGCCGAAAGAGCCATCAAGTAACATTTAATGGTGCTCACTGTAAATCCCTGATGGACCAGAGATAAAACAAATAACAAGACATCGAACAGTTTGGCCACACCAAGCAACAAACATGTCCCAGCACCCAGCGTAGACAGACTTTGTAGAGGGACAGCTGGCAGCAAGGATGACAATTTCTATTTGGGGAGGAAGATGTACTGCCACCACTCATTCTCCATATGTGGAGGATGCAGATTGCACAGGTTCTGGTGCAAGACTATGCCCTGCTGCAATGGACCTCCTGCCAGAGCAATAGCCTGAAACGAGAACAAATGCTTATGCCAAGAAGTTCCAGTATCACACTCACCTTAAATAATCCAGAGCTGCTACGATGACTTGGGCCTTGTCATTCCTAATCTTATTCAAAACTTGTAGCGAAAAAGTCAGGAGCGGAAAGGCCCTCAGTCCCAGTCCTACACTCCATCAGAAACTCATCTTCTTGGTAACTGAAGTCCTCAGTGGAAACAAAAATATTTCTCCAGGGTTCTCCCACTGATGGAAGATGCCTTGTGCTACCTCTGGGTATAACTACCATTTGTGATCCACTGGGCACCGCTGGCTGAGTTTGTCTGCTTCGGCATTTAAAGCTCATGCCAGATGGTTCACACCCACAAAAATGCCCTGACGCAACAGCCAGCTCCAGAGACTCAGTGCAATGTGGCACTGGACTCAGGACCCCAATACACCCTTGCTTATTGCAGTATTACACGGCAGTGGTGCTGTCCATGAGAACCTTAACCACCCTCTCCTTCATGAACGGTAGGAAGGCTTTCAGTGTCAGATGAAGGACTGCTACAGCGACAGGTTTTTGTGGAGACTGGTCATCAGTGAACACCAGAGTCCTCTGGGTCCACTGAGGCTTAAGGTTCCACTGCATTGAAGAACCTGTATACGCCACCTGCCAATAGGCCCAGACACCTCAGAGCCACAGTCACTGATAAGCAGGCCAGAGGGTGAAACATCAGGATCATAACCTGAGTGTCCATGTCTAATTTTAATGGAAAGAAGGCCAGAAAGCGCACTGCTTCCAGGAAGGCTCCAATGAAATGTAGCCTCTGCAATGGAATCAGGTGTGACTTTGGCACGTTGACAGTAAATCCCAATGATGTTGCCGTCGTCTGGAGGTGGTCTATGACTGACTGTGGCAGCTGACTTCAACAGTCTGCTGTCGAGAAAACTGGAATCCCCAACCACTGAAGGTGTGCTGTGCCCACGACCATCACTTTTAAATTACAGGGGCACAGAACAACACTAATAACATTGGTAATAGTACAATTTGTGTGATACAATAAATCATATTTCTTATCACTAAACTCAAAACATTTTTCACACTTTACAACTACCACATTTATAATGCCCTAAAATCAGCAGTAGATTCCATTATGCTGTGCTTGACTGAATGGTCGGGCAACTACTGAAGGTAGGACCAATCACAGGATCAGTGATACCTCTTGTAAAAGCAAAAAATGAGGGGCTATGTGCATCGAGTTCATCTTTTACCACATTCCAATTCCTGATGATAACCTTCTTTATAGTACTGCTTTCAATAAAGAATGTTGTAAAACAGAAAAAAACAATTATTGTCCTCAACCTGGGACTTAGGGTGGGGCAATGTTTCTCTTGGACAAAACCGTGCTTTTTTTCTCACTCTCTCAAGCAATTCTTTGGGGTAGGAACGATCCTGTGGTTTTGAAATTAATATGCCTGATTCACTGAAAAAGTACGTTTTAATACTACAACTGTGTCTGACTTGCAAAGATTGCCCATATGGGAGATTGTCCCGGTGACAGCAGAAATAGTGGTATGAGTACCTTTATGTATCCCTTTCTATAGGATTATGGTATATTGTGGTATACAATTTTATTGTCACTGTGTTTGATAGTCACATCCAGGAAATTTTACTCACTATCACTACGACTCATACTTGATGTCATTATTAACCATTTCAATAAAATTGATGTGTTTCCCCATCCCCTGTTCAAACTATAAGAAGATTATTTATCTCCTCCACACTGTAATGTTGCAACAATAAGGCTTGTTGCAAAGCTGTATATGGAGATGCACGTAGTAATCCATGTATAGCTTCTGCAAAATCTGTGGCAAAGCCTGCCCCTGTAGCTACTCCGTGATTTGGTAATAGTATGTTTATTGAAAAATGAAAATGTTGTACTGCAAAGCTATTTCAAGTAAGATTTTAATAAAAGTAGTGGGGTCTTGTACAAGACGTTCACTCTCATCAAAAACAGAATATATCACAGTGTATCTTCTTGCGGTATATTTGTGACAAAAACTGAATGTCTACTGTGACAAGTAAATGTCTGTTGGACCATAAGTAAAGGTCCGCTACACCCTTAATGATGTCCCTTATGTAGGCTTTGCTCTTACTGACAAATGGTTGAATACAATAATCAATATACCTGCATAAAAGTTAAAGTGTTGAACCTACCTTGGGAACAATGGGGCATATCCCATAAGGCCCTTAATGAGCTTGTATATTGTGGCAGCATATATGTAGTGGGCATCCATGGAAACGTTTTGTTGAGGAATTCATATTGATTAGTACTAACACAACCAATCCTGAGCCCTTCTTCTGTGATGGCTAAGATCTTTTCACTTATTTCTTTAGTCAGGTCTGCAGGAAGTCTCTTATGTTCCAGTACAGAAAATTGTCTTCCCATCTCTTTGATCTAATCAGAGGTGTTTGTACCGCTGTTGCTCCACCCTTAGCTTCCAGTTTGATAACTATTTATTTGTTGTTCTTAAGGATTGTCAGTGCTGCATAGTCATCTTTTGAAGTGTTATATTGCACATTATGTTTTGACCTCTCTGAAGACAACTTGCTCAAATGCTAAAATGTCAGGAGACAAATAGTGTGCAGGTCGGGTAATTGTGGAGGGTGGTCTACAAACAGTTGCATTAAATAGCTCGTGGTAGGGTTTTTTTTTACCCAAAATCCTATTTAAGGTTGACCTTATGAAAAAATTGGGTGGAGTACCTTTCTTAATTTTAAAAGTGCTGGCACAAATGAAGGGCCTTTGTTTAAAATAGCTATCTCATACGTGGTAAGAAAATAAGCTACTTACCTGTAACTGTGGTTCTCCAGTATTGGTATCTTTCATAGATTCCCATGCTTGAATCATTCCCCATCATCGAAGTGGGAGTCCCGTGGTACATAGAAAGCAGTAAATTAAAATGTAACATTGAAGTTAATGGAAAAATACATTCACTTAAATAGCTTATCAATGTTATTGAAAATGACCCAAAGTCCAGCCAATCAGGCGAGAGCACCCTTTAGAACCCTCACCACAGAGGCTCCAGATTTTCTAGCGCAAGTCATGTATAAAGGAACAAGACATGAGGTGAGCCTCTATGGAGAGGAGGACGGGTTGTATGTGATTCTATGAAAGATACCAATACTGGAAAACCACAGTTGGTAAGTAACTTATTTTCTTCTCCAGTATTGGGGTATCTTTCATAGATTCACATGCCTGAATCAGAATAATTAGCAGCAAACATAAGGTATCCATATGTATATTAGTGGATGGTGGGAAAAAAATTATTGTCTCACCTTATGTAAATAAATTTCGTATAACTGCTTGTCCTACTGCTGCGTCCATCCTGTCTGCGAAGAAAGCTGCGGAGGTAGAGACAGTTCTGCTGGAGTGGGCTTTGACGTTGGCTGTCAGTGGTTTTCCCGCTAGCTGGTGACAAAATTGTATGGCGGTGACAATCCACCGAGCTATAGCCTGTTTGGCAACGGGATATTCTTTCCTTAGTTGTCCATAGCCTACAAACAATTGATCAGCTTTGCGAAAGCTGCTAGTTTTTTGTATGTTGAATTTGAGATTTGATATCTAGGGAATGTAGCGCACCTTCTGCTGGAGTTTGGGGGTTTGGGATGAAAGTCTTCAATACCACTGGTTCATTCAGATGAAAGCTCGAGGGAACTTTGGCAATAAACTTATGATTAGTTCTAAGGATGACAGTGTCAGACTTCAATTGGAAAAAAGGTTGAGAGATTGTAAATGCCTGACTGTCACTGACTCTCTTTGCTGAAGTAAGCGCTAGGAAAAGCGCTTTTTTCTGCGTATAGGCTCAAATGGATGCTTCATCATTTGTGAAAGTACAATATTGAGGTGCCAGGGAGGAGGAGGGATTTTCACTGGTGGAAACAATCTGAATATCCCTTTAGGAATTGTTTTACTATTCTGGAGGACCACAAAAATGGTGAATTAGCAGTACGGTGAAATCTAGAAATGGCTGCCAGGTGAACCTTGATGTTTGAGTGAGAGCCCTGATTTTGCCAAATGAAGAAGATACAGAAGTATCTGCTCTGGAGAAGATGTCAGAGGGTGGACATTGGAATCCTTACACCATACAGAGAATCTTATCCATTTGAGTTGGTATGTTTTATTGGTAATCTGGGCTCTAACATTAGCGAGCACTTCACAACAATCTGATGGAATGTTTAAGTCAGCAAATTTATTGAATTCAGGAGCCAGTCCGATAACCGAAGAGAAGTCGGGTTGGGATGACGGACCTGGTCTCGATTCATCGTTAGTAAGTTTGGTATTGGTTCCAACAGAATGTGAGGTTGTTCCGAGAGGAGTATGAGCTATGTGAACCAGAACTGGTGTGGCCATCTGGGAGCTATCAGTAACAGCCGGCAAAGTTCTCGCTTCATCTTCTTTAGAACTCTTGGGATTAGTGGAAGCGGGGGAAAAGTGTAAGCATAGATCCCTGACCATTTGATCAAAAATGCACTCCCCCTCAACCCTCTCTGCAGTTGCCAGATTCACAAAACCAGCATTTCTTGTTCTTCTTTATCACAAAGAGGTTTAATCTGGGCTTGCCCTAGCAAAGAAAAAGATGACTGAGATTTGTCTGGTTGAGCTCCCACTCGTGGCAGGTTGTTGAGGTCCTGCTTAATGAGTCTGCAAGGGTGTTGGATACTCCTGGAATGTGCTCTGCTCTGAGAGTTATGTGAGGTCGAAATGCCCTATTCCATATCTCTTGTGCCCTGGAGAGACAGCTCTGGCCATTTTGTACCGCCCTGCTTGCTGAGGTAGTGCATGCTTGCGATGTTGTTGGTTCGGACCAAAACCGATGAGCCCCTGATCTTGGTCAGGAAGGACTTGAGCGCTAGGAAGACGGCTTTTAATTGTAGGAAGTTGGTGTGAAGCATTGCTTCCTGGGTGGTCCATTTCCCTCTCACTGTCAGGTCTTCAAGATGTGCGTCCCATCCATCTAGGGACGTGTCTGTGGTCAGAACATGTTCCAAGCTTTGATTTAGAAAGGAGAGACCTTCTGAGATGTGGGGCGTCTTCGACCACCAATCCATGGCCTGCTTCACTGGTGTTTTTTTTTGGACGATGTCATCGAAAGCTCTGTTTATTTGTGTCCACTGGCTGTCTAACTGTTGTTGAAGTGGTCTCATGTGGAGACTGCAGTTTGGTATCAATGCAATGCAAGAGGAGAGCATTCCCAGAAAAGATTTGTAGATCCGGACAGAAGTGGACTTTCTTTTGAGGAGGCGCAGCGCTAGACTTCGAATCTTCTTCTGCCTGTCTTGAAAGGCAAAGGCTTTTGCTTGTTCCGTATCTAATATAGCTCCTAGAACGGTGACGTTGGTTGACAGGGTTGGGTGTGGTTTTTGGTAGTTGGCCGAGAGGCCTAACCTCTGGAAGAGGGATAGGCATGTTGCTGTGTCTCTGGCTTCCTTGGACACTGTGGGGGTCATTCTGACAGGCCGGCGGTGCCCCGCAGGGCATTCTGACCGCAGCGGTAAAGCCGCGGTCAGACCGGCAACACTGGCGGTCTCCCGCCAGTGTACCGCCGCCCGTTTGAATCCTCCAAGGCGGCGCAGCTAGCTGCGCCGCCGAGGGGATTCCGACCCCCCCTACCGCCATCCAGTTCCCGGCGGGGGGGTCGCGGGGCCCCTTGGGGCCCCTGCAGTGCCCATGCCACTGGCATGGGCACTGCAGGGGCCCCTGTAAGAGGGCCCCTACGAGTATTTCACTGTCTGCTTGGCAGACAGTGAAATACGCGACGGGTGCAACAGCACCCGTCGCACCTTCCCACTCCGCCGGCTCGATTACGAGCCGGCTTCATCGTGGGAAGGACGGTTTCCCCTGGGCTGGCGGGCGGCCTTTTGGAAGCCTCCCGCCAGCACAGGGGAAACCTCAAAATACCCACTGCGGTCTTCCGACCGCGGTACGGTATTTTGGCGGCTCCTGCCGGGCGCGCGGTGACCGCGCCCGACGGGAGTCAGAATGACCCCCTGTGTTTGCTTTTATTAGCCAATCATCCAAATATGGAAACACTTGAAGTCCTTTTTGTCGGAGATACGCTGCCACCGGAGCTAAGACCTTGGTGAACACTCAAGAAGCTGATCTCAGATCGAATGGTAACACACTGAATTGGTAGTGGGTGCTTGCTACCTTGAAGCGTAAGAATTTCCTGTGGCTGGGGTGAATAGGGATATGAAAATAGGCGTCCTGGAGATCTAAGGCCGTCATGTGATTCACCTGGTTGAGCAATTGTAATATATCCTAAAAGGTGACCATTCGAAATGATTGTTTTTACAGTAATTTGTTTAGACGTCGAAGATCTAAGATGAGGCGCCGGTCTCCTGTCTTATTCCGGATGAGGAAGATGCAAGAGTAGAAGCCGGTTCCCCTCCGAGACTTCGGTACGATCTCTATTGCTCCCTTGTCTATAATTGTGGAAATTTGTAAAAGGAACTCTTAAGTGGGCAGGTGGGGGTCCTCACGCTGGTACATCTGGAGGAGGTGGCTGAAATTCCAAGGTGTGCCCTCTGGTGATAATATCAAGAACCCATTGGTCTGAGGTGTTCTGGGACCACTGGTGGGAGAAGCTGGAAATTCGGCCCCCTCTCTGAGAGATGGAATACGGGTTGGAGGCAGGCATCTGGTTTAGGTCAGTGTTTTCTTGCCTCTATAAGTAGACTTTCCTCTGGTGGTATGTCTGTAGGCTGCAGATGGTGGCTGACTATAGGATTGTTGTTGTTGTTAATTGGTGGCTGAACGAAACTGGCCCTAATAAGGTTGGTACTGTCTATATTGGTGCAGGCAACCTCTGTAGGAATAAAGTCATCTACCTCTTGACCCTCGAAACGGCTTCCTTCTGAATTCCCAACGATCTAGCTGTGTCTGTGTCCGTTTTTATGGGCGAGCGCAAAGCGCTTCGTCTCATGCTGTAATCTCTCCTTGGGCTTCTAACCACGCCCATGTCACGCCAGTCACTTTCATTGGTTTGTGGGCTTGCCTTTTAATATCCGCTTGCTTTCATTTGTGAAAGGCATGAACACATCATGCCTTTTCCGGTGTTTAGCCCACCTACACAGCACCGTTAACTACTAAAACCATTCGAGGCTCGATGTTTTCAGCATGGCTTCCGGACTACTTTATGTATTTATTTTCCACGCAGCACAATCGTTTTTTTTCTTGTAATTTGTGTGGCAAGAGAAGTCGGGTTAGGAGTTTACAACGTGAATAGCTCTAACTTGAGTAAATGGGAGACCCGTTGCTTTGCAAATGCTTGTTATTGCTTGTAGCGTGTCATCGACATGCTTGACAAACAGTAGTTTGTCAAGGGCAGACGGAAGTGGCCTTTAGCCAACCCTGCCGTCTTAGTACTGTTACTCTGGCTAGCTGGCGAAAACCTGTGGACGACACATCTATTGCACAGTCTATGATCCCAGCAGAGGTCTTTTCTCCCTCTTGTAATATCTTTCCTGCTTCAGCTCTAGCATCCTCGGGAAGGAGATCAATCTATTGGGAGATGCCAGACCAAATCTGGAGATCGTATTGTCCTAGAATCGCTAACGAGTTTGCTCCCCTGACCGTTGTAGCCGCCATTGTGGAGAATTTCTTTCCTATCGTATCTAGGCGCCGTCCTGCCTTATCCGCGGGCACGGAAAGCAGAGCGCATGGGTTTCTGGACCTTCGCTGGGCTGCCTGGGTTATCACGGAGAAAGGTTTGGGTTGGCCAATCAAACAAGCTGGTGAATTTTCCAGCGCGTTGTATTTTTTGTCTAGTCTAGGAAGTACCGCAGGTAGGGAGGATGGGGTCTGTATCACTTTAAGGCCTTCTTCCCAGAATAAATCTACAGTCTGGATCGCACAAACTGACTTTCTGGTGTCTTTAAAGTCATAAAGGAAGCAATCTGACTGCTTAGTTACAATGGGAAGCTGAAATCTTTTGGCTGCTCTTTCCATTACACTATGGAACCCTCCTGTGTCTTGTAGCAGAGAATCTAGTGCTGATGGAGTAGATGGGGATGACGTTTGCTTCTGATAGTCATCCCATTCATTGGGGAGTGAGGCAGTGTCCTGGACCTCCCCTTCTTCTTGATCCTCTTCCGAGGAAGGCGGATCATTTTCAGGAGGTGAAGATGGAAGTGGTAAAGGTACTGTAGGTACCTGGAACTATGAGGATCGGTCTTGTGAACGCTGACCAGAGTTGTTGGTCCTCGTGGTGGGAATCTATTCTTGTAATCTTGCATCATATGCTACAAATTGGCAATTAGTGACACTGGCAACATCACTGTTGGCTTGCGCCGTTGTTCTAGCGAACGTGTGTGTCGTTGATCATGAAATGATTGTTGAATATATAACTCTTCACACTCTTCATCCTCTTCCTGGCATTTAATTCATAGGTCTGAAGGACTACTTGCCACTGCAAACAGACCATCATCAAAGTACTCATCTCCATATTACTCTTCATCAAAAAGATGTTCTGGAGGTACAGGCGACACCTTACTGGGTGAGGTATGTGAAGGTAGGAATGTCTCTAGAACGGATTTACGTTTTATTGTTATCACTATAAAGGGTAAAAAGGAAGATTTTGCTGAATCAACTGTTGTCAACGATATAGGCGGTGTTGGTGTGTCTGCAGGAAAGAAATGGGCGTCAACGGTGTTGTCGTTCTCGAAGTTGCCATTGACAGAGTTGTCATTGATGGAGCTGGTGTAGTCGGAGTTGCCGTCGACAGAGCTATAGTTTCTGATATGTCTGGCAATGGAGCTGTCGACGGGATCCATGTTGACGATGTAGAAGCCTTTGATTTCTTACCCGTCGATGATAAAGCTGATGTTGAGTAGTGAAACCTCTTTGTCAATAGTTCTATAATGGTTGATTTCTTTGATGTTTTCTTACTCTGTGGTGTTGTCGATGGTAAAGAAGGTTCATACTTTATGCTCACCGATGTTATTGTCGTCGATAACAGCAACAACGTTATTATCATGGGCAATGGCGGTGTTGTAAACGTTGCAGTCGTTGTGGTAGGAGTGGGAATCAAACCTGTCGAGACAAATTTTTGATGTTGATGGCGGCACAGAACTGGATGGCCTTTTAATCTTTATTGTAGTGGCAGCTAGAGTGAAAGGTTGGGAATGACCTTACTCACAATGTTTCCTTGAAGTGGAAGGAATTTCCTGCGTTTTTTCCTTCACAAGATGCATTTTCTTGGCGGCCTTACTTCTTTTTGGAGAGAAACTCCACAGATCTTTTTCTATTTCTCGATGCCACTGAGGTGTCGCTGTCATCATCATCAGAGAGGTTTTCCATGGATTTAAGCTTTTGAAGAACAAACTTCGTGTGTAGGCACACCTGCTGGCATGTAGGATTAATACAATTTAAATCTTCAGGTTCCTGTCCGTCGCCTGGGAATATTCTAAAGGAGAGAAATTCATCAGTCTGCCCCTGATCTGAGAGAAATGTTCTAAATCCAGTAATAACAATGCTTCTCATGTGTGAGCAACTGCTACCAATAAATTTTAGAAAATGGGGCTGTCTTGCAAATGACTGTTACCAAACATAAGACTTAGTAGTGGAGCTGGAGGCACTACAATCATATCTTACCATCTGCGTAGCAACTTGTTGCCTTAACAATTTTTCATCACTGAGGTGCATGCCCAAGATCTTCAACTAGTGCCATAGTAAATGACCAGAAACCCTTACCATGTATCATGCTTCAGAGATAAAGAAGTGACTATCCACCTAGCAAAGGAAACTCTCCATTGCCAGCCTCACTTGGTAAACTATGTCAAATAAGTCAAGCCACCCATTATTTATCATCTGTTTCATCAAAGTTTCAATATGTTCCTCAGTAAGAGTGAATTACCTTCCCAGCCATTTTCTACAATAAACAGTGGTAGTTGTCCAAAATACTGGTTGTTGTGACAAATCTAAAGACTTCTGAGGCATGGGCAACAAACTATCCTCCGGACACAAACTTTGAGCAGTATTAGGCCTCCCTTAGGCCTTCAGAGAATTCATCACCACAGTCAGTTAATGGATACTTGGAATAAAGAGCCTCTTTGAGCAGAACCAGATTTCCATAAAGTTGGCAAAGTAGCAGCATGAAGTAGGCTTCATTCAAATACATTAAAATTCAAATTTAAAAAGCCTCATCAAATAGGAGAAATAGTGCCTCATATTTGCCCCTTTAGGTGGGATATGTGTCACTTTTAAATGAACATCAACCTTGTGAGACAAATAATTCTTAAATGAGCTATGTAATTCTTAGTATTTCAATGAACTTATTTAACTATTTCTGGTTAAAGCATCACTCTGAACAACAGACCTTATCACTGAATAATGATGCAGATAGTACTTTAACTGGTTCATGAATAACCTAAAGGCTTAAGTCACTAACTTGGAACACCAATGTTTGCTTTGGACCTTTGTACCACGTCAAGCTCCAGAGCTGGATGGTAGGGTAAATTGGTCATGAACTCATCAATTCTTAGCATTATAGAGCTTTCAAGCACACCTTTGATTTAGAAATTACTGACAAAATGTCCCCCTTGAAAGATTTGAGTTAGATCATAGAGGTACAACAGAGGCATCTATATCAAAATACCTGCATTCTGCTCAAGTGTCTGCCCATGAAGCCTCATCACAGACTTGCCCTATGAATTACTCCAAAACCAGCCCAAGCCTATCCATTCAGTCCACACAAGATTCATTGTTTTCTCTGATTACGCCCATTCTAAAGCTGAGGATTTATACTGAAAACTCCATCTTTTTTCCTTATAGTTCCGTGGTCACAACTTCATTAAAAGATCTGGGAGGAAAGAACGGGTCCATTCCAAAACTGCGAGGGCTATCGTTATCACGCATAAATGAAGCATTACATTTCCAGCTTGCTCATATATAGCAGTCATTAGAGTTAGGCATACCATTTTTTGCATTTGTTGAAAATCTTCAACTCCCAAAGACCTTCTTCTCATTTTGAAAAAGAATACAAAATTAAGCCATATAAACGTAAAATAGAATGACTATAGGTAATGTTTGACTGGGCTCTGCAGTACATTATTAAGTCCCCAAACCTAGGAACGGAAAGAAATGAAGATGTTGGCTCAGGGTGGCACCATTTATGTACTAGGGTTTTATAATTTCAGGTTAATATTAAATGGTGCCAGTGCAATGCCCTGCAATGCCCTAAAACAGAATTAGCACCACCTTTTCCTTGAGCTCTGAGCAATAGGACAAAGTGTCAGAAGCTTCCAAGGTCACAGCCTGGGCTGGATAGTAAAATGATAAATACTCTGTTGAGGGAATAGAAACCACAGAAAACGGTGAAAAAACATTTGAGTAATTTAGAAAGCCAACATTCTTGCACATAGCAGGCAGCAGGCTATGCAATTCAAGGGGACCATTTCATCTCTCTACAGTCAATATGCAAGACAAAGTTATTGAAAGAAGTTTAACAAGGTTTGTCTATTTCATAGAATAACATGATCTTTGATTATTATCTGAAGTTAGACTCAGAATTAATATCTCACTTACCCCCTAACCACTGTTCACTCACATTTTAGTCTTTTCAAGGATTTCCAGCCTGACATGGAAGAACAATGAAGGTTCATGCGGGTCTATGGAAAAATCAATCTTGCTTTAGGACAAAAAGTCAGTCAGTTATATTTTCTGGCTTCATGCATCCTACCTGAGTATTTTTAGCAGTCCGTGCCAGTTGTGAAAACTCCACTAAATGTTTGGTGAGTATTTCTTTAATGCATTCTCGTGTAGAGTTCTGGCTTTCTTTTTGGAGTAGGACCTCGAGTATAACAGTTCGTAAGGCCATTATTGGCTCTTGGAAGATGAAATCACTGTCCCTGAGGAGTTGAGATTGTCTTTGCCACTTCATGTGAACATCATACAAGTCCTTCTCAGTAATAGTCCTGGAAGTACATATTTGTAAATTACTTTGCACTGCTGACAAAAATAAACTTCACAAAAAAGATTACAAATTTGAATTTTTGACCATTGTTTAAATAGTATAGTATAATTCAAGGAAATACCTGGAGAGAAGCTTTCCTATGCTTTGAAGCTCTCCGAGAGCCTGCAACCGGCAGAGTGATGGATACAGTGAATAAACAGATTCAAGACTCCCCTTGCATAACTCTTCCACTTCTTTTATCCTGATAATAAAGGGATGTTAAGCACATCTTTAATGAAATTAGATATTTAACACTTTCAGGTTACAACTATTAGCATACACTTCACAACAGCCAAGTGTTGCAAACATATTTGATCCTAACATTGTCAATTACCAAATAAGAAATCAGTTCCCATGTGTTACGCCTCATTTTCCAAGGGGTTGGAACTGCAGATGCTTATGCAAGCTATTGATTAAATTTATTTTGTAAAGCAATAGCGCGCAATCGTTCACACACTACATTTTAAGTGACACAAGTCAACGGGCCGCTCTGCAAATGCTTTACCCTCAGAAACTGTATTCATGCTCTGGAGATGGAATCTCAAGCGCTCTGCAACCATTCTATTGCTTGCAGAGATGCCCTAGTAGTGATTCCAAGCCCCCTACAGAATATTAATCTCATAGACTTCCCAAGCAATCACACACTACACAGTGATGAAACCTGTTCCTATAGAAAGTTCTAGGTTTACAATCAAACACAGCCTGCCTATGAAAGGTGCTTTCCTATCAGAGCTCCAAAACTCAATGATGCTGGAGTAAATCTTACCCAAAGAAATCAAACATGAAACAGAAAAACGTTTTTGACTTCAATGCCACAGAATGTTCCAATCTCAGACATCTTTAGGGCGACAGGGAAGGAAATCTTACATGCAAACCTAGTTCTTCATGTTATGACTCTTCACTGATGGGTATAAACAAAGAACATTCTGACTTGAGTTAGGGGTCTCCGGATAACATATTTTCCATAAATATAGTCTGCGTATTGTTTTGGAGGTGAAAGCTGACATTATCCAAACGCAGGTTCAACCACCTTACATAGAAGTGAAAAATATGCACTGCTGTTTTATGGAGACAGTAAATCCAATTACTGGGTATGCTTTGAGCTGGCAGTCACCACAGAGGTTCAGTTATTTTTTTAGGGAGATATGCAGAATTTTTATTTTAACTGCAGAATTTTTATTTTAACTGGATTACAATTTGCTGCTGAGAATGGAAAAATCTGAGGGAAGCGGGATGATTATTTGTGACTTCAGTGATGATTGCAGTGATGCAACATGAAGTAACATTCCTTTCTGCATCATAAGATCTTCACTGATAATCATGATGAAAAGAATGAAAAAAACAAGCTTGTCCAAAAAATCTTTGGTGTTCTATAATCCATGTCACAACAATTCAGAAAATATACTTATAATCAGAACTTTATCGGAAAATATTCTTCAGACCTGATTGGCCAAATAAAGCAAAGAAATTTGAAAAGTGCAGACTGTGCAGATCTATGTGATAAGTGAAGTACATTGACAATTAATAGAAATAGGTAGAAAAATCTCAACTGTCTCACATTGTTTCATAAGGGACAAAGACAATCCTAATTAGTTCAAATCAGCTCTCAGATTCACCCCCTATTAAAATCTCTAAACAATCTCAGTTCAAAAATGTCAACATTTCAATCATTATAAAATACATCAAAATGTGTCATCAGGCAGTTAAAAATGGTCTGACTCAAAACTAAATGGAAAAAGAAGAAAAAGTTCACCATTACTGATTATATCTACTAGATCGATATAATCAGATATGGCATTTGGTTTAAATGTACAAGTTACTTACCTTCGGTAACAATATATCTGGTAGAGACATTTTCTAGTTGCAGATTCCTTACCTCAGAATTTTCCAACAGGCATCAGAGGCTGGATCCGGAGATTTTTTCTTTGAGCAATACCCTTGCACGTCGTTAGGTGGCGTCGGTCTACTCCGCGGGCATCGTTAGCGCCGTAGTTTCTTTTCACGACTTGCCACGTCAAAGTGCAGTGCCACAAAGAAAACTGAAATTGGTGCACCAGAGCTAAGGCTCTGAATGGTGAGGCCTTGTCCCCAGAAATCAGTTCGCAAGCAGGGAGGATGGGTGGAGGGGTAAGGGATCAGCAACTAGAAAATGTCTCTACTTGATATATTGTTACTGAAGGTAATTACCTTGTATATCTGATAGAGACTTCTAGTTGCAGATTCCTTACCTTAGAATAGATACCCAGAAAATGCCATCCTTAGAGGTGGGCTGCAAACCAAGATCATACTAGAAAGTCCTGCAGGACCGAATAACCAAAGTAGCCGTCCCTACGGACCTGACTGTCCAGGCAGTAATGTTTTTTAAACATGTGCAAGGATGCCCACGTAGATGCCTGAAAGATATCCAGGACAGGAACTCCGCATGCTAACGCAGTAGAAGTAGCAGTTGCTCTGGTGGTTGCTTCTTCGCCAAAGTGCAGCACATCTTGTTGCAAAGAAGTACCCATTGAGAGATGGTACGTTTTTTGTGCTGCCTTCCCTTTCTTCACACATCCAACAAAGAGTTGATCGTCCACCCGGAAATCTTTGGTACGATTGAGATAAAACGCCAACGCTCTTTTTCGATCCAGACGGTGAAGTCCCTCCTCATGAGAAGGATGTGGAGGTGCGTAAAAAGTAGGAAAAGTGATGGACTGGCCTACACGAAAAGGTGTAAGGACTTTGGGAAGGAATGAAGTCTTAGTGCGTGGCACCACTTTGTCAGGGTGCACAGACAAAAATGAAGGCTTAGAAGATAGAGCTTGAAGCTCACTCTCTCTGCGAGCAGAAGTGATGGCAACAAGAAAAACTGTTTTGAAAGTAAGTAGCTGTAAGGGAAAATTGTGCATCAGCTTAAAAGGAGCACACATTAGGAAAGTAAGGACATGATTGAGGTCCCACTGATGCATGATAAATAGAGTGGGAGGAAACAAATGAGTGAGGCCCTTAAGCAATCTACTAACAATAGGAGACTTAAAGAGTGAAGGCTGAACAGGCAACCTAAGAAAAGCTGAGCTGGCTGATAAATAGCTCTTAAGGATGCCCAAAGCAGAGCCCTGCTGGACCAAAGAAAGAATGAACAAAAGAACCTCAGAAAGAGAAGCAGAGAGGGGATCAACAGATTTGATGGTACACCATGCCACAAAGTTATGCCAATGACAGGCGTATACCGTTTTGATGGAGGGACGCCTGGCTGCCAAGATTACATAACATACTTCGGGTGGAAGGTCAAATGCTGTCAACTGCCGCCGGTCAATCTCCACGCACGAAGGCGAAGAATGGTCAGGTTCGGGTGGAGAACCGTCCTCTGTTTCTGCAACAGAAGAGCATCCCGAAGGGGCAGTCAGAGTGGAGGATGGGTGGCCTTGCTCAGTAGCTCTGGATACCATACCCTCCATGCCCAGTCTGGAGCCACCAAGATTACTTGTACAGAAGTGGTACAGGCAGAAAGGCGTAAAGGAGGCCGGAGTTCCACTTGAGACAAAAAGCATATCAGAGCGAGTGCTGCCTTAGAAACTCCAACGTGCAAAACAGCTGACATTGTGCGTGTTCTAACCAAAGCTCTCCCAACTGTTGAAAGACATCTTTCACGACCTCCGGATGGAGATGCCATTCGTGATCAGCTATGCATCTACAGCTGAGTTCGTCTCCTCTGGCTTTCAGAAAGCCCGCCAGATGTTGAGCCACCAGGGTGATGTCCTGATGTGCCAGCCATGTCCAGAGGTGCAGCGCCTCCTAATAAAGGGTGCAGGACCCTACTCTGCCCTGTCTGTTGCAGTACCACATGGAGGTAGTGTTGTCCGTGAACACTTGCACTACTTTCCCTTTGAGAGACAGAAGAAATGCTTTTACGCAAGCCTGATTGCCCGAAGTGCCACAAGATTGATTTTGAACCCAGACTCCGCCGTAGACCAAAAGCCTCTGATCTCCACCTCTCTCATGTGGCCGCTCCATCCCAGAAGTGACGCGTCCATCACTATGGATAGATGTGGTTGGGGAAGGGAGAAGGATCTGCCCTTGGCCCAATGCTGATTTGAAAGCCACCACTGCAGGTCTTTCATAGTCCCCTCTGAGATCTGGACCATGTCGGAGAGATTTCCCTGATGCTGCGCCCACTGGAACTTCAAGTCCCACTGCACAGCCAGCATATACCATCTAGCATCTGTCACTAGCAGGATGCAGGAGGCCATGAGGCCCAGCAGCTGAAAGATTGGAAAAATAGCCTGAATGTCCTGGACTCGCTTTTCTGGGGATAGTCCCGAAACTGCACTGTGTTCAAAACAGCTCTGATGAAAGGGAGCATCGAGAGGGAGTCAGGTGTGACTACGGCACGTTTATAGTGAACTTCCATTGTAGGAAAATGGCACTATTGGCATGGTTACCCCCTAACTTTTTGCCTTTTGTTGATGCTAGTTATGACTGAAAGTGCGCTGGGATCCTGCTAACCAGGCCCCAGCACCAGTGTTCTTTCCCTAAGCTGTACCTTTGTCTCCACAATTGGCACAGCCCTGGCACACAGATGAGTCCCTTGTACATGGTACCCCTGGTACCAAGGGCCCTGTGGCCAGGGAAGGTCTCTAAGGACTGCAGCATGTATTATGCCACCCTGGGAACCCCTCACTCAGCATATGCACACTGCCTCACAGCTGGTGGGGAGAAAAAGACTAAGTCGGCATGGCACTCCCCTCAGGGTGCCATGACCACAACCCACTGCCTGTGGCATAGGTAAGTCACCCCTCTAACAGGCCTTACAGCCCTAAGGCAGGGTGCACATACCACAGGTGAGGGCACAGCTGCATGAGCACAATGCCCCTACAGTGTATAAACCAGTTCTTAGACATTGTATGTACAGGGTAGCCATAAAGAGTATATGGTCTGCGAGTTTGTCAGACACAAACTCCACAGTTCCATAATGGCTACACTGAATACTGGGGTCAGCACAATAAATCCACACTGATGCCAGTGTGGGATTTATTGAGAAATGCACACAGAGGGCATCTTAGAGATGCCCCATGTATACAAGTCCAAGTACTAGTGTTAGGCTGACCAGTTTCTGCCAGCCTGCCACATCCAGATGGGTTTCTGGCCACATGGGGTGAGTGCCTTTGGGCATTCTGTGGCCAGGAGCAAAGCCTGTACTGGGTGGAGATGCTTCACCCCTCCCCCTGCAGGAACTGTAACACTTGGCGGTGAGCCTCAAAGGCTCAAGCCTGGTGTTAGAGCGCTCCAGGGCACTCCAGCTAGTGGAGATGCCCGCCCCCGGACACAGCCCCCACTTTTGGCGGCAAGTCCAGGGGAGATAATGAGAAAAACAAGGAGGAGTCACCCTCCAGCCAGGACGGCCCATAAGGTGTCCTGAGCTGAGGTGACCCCTGCCTTAGGAAAATCTCCATCTTGCTTTGGAGGATTCCCCCCAATAGGATTAGGGATGGGCCCCCCTCCCCTCAGGGAGGAGGCATAAAGAGGGTGTAGCCAACCTCAAGGACAGTAGCCATTGGCTACTGCCCACCAGACCTTAACACACCCCTAAATTGATTATTTAGGGGCGACCTTGAACTGCTGACCTGAAAGTCCCGCAGAGACGACAACTGACTTGGCCCCAGCCCTACCAGCCTGTCTCCAGACTCAAAGAACCTGTACAGCGACGCATCCAGTGGGACCAGCGACCTTTGAGGACTCAGAGGACTGACCTGCACGCAAAGGACCAAGAAACTCCTGTGGACAGCGGCTCTGTCCAAAAAGCAAGCATCTTTAAAGGGACTTCAGCCTCACTTCGGAAGCGTGAGTCCCCAACACTTTGCATCCGATGCCCCCGGCTTCTGTCCAGAAGAACCAACACTGCAGAGAGGACCCCCAGGCGACTCCAACGACGTGGACACCCTGAGACTACCTCCCTGCACCCCCACAGCGACAACTGCAGAGAGAATCCAGAGGCTCACCCTGACCGCAACTGTCCTGTAACAAAGGAACCCGACGCCTGAAAAAAACACTGCACCCGCAGCCCCCTGGCCTGAGAGAAACCAACTACCGGTGCAGGAGTGACCAGCAGGCGGCCTTCATCTTTCCCCAGTCAGTGGCTTGCCCGAGAAGCCCCCCCGTGCCCTGCCTCAATCACCAGAGTGACCCCCAGGCCTCTCCATTGATTTCTACCTACCCGACACCTACTTCACACACTGCACCCGGCTGCCCGTGTGCCGCTGAGGGTGTTTTTTTATGTGCCTGTTTGTGACCCCTCCCCCCCCGTGCTCTACAAAACCCCCCTGGTTTGCTCCTCGAGGACGCAGGTACTTACCTGCTAGCAGACTGGAACCAGAGCACTCCTGGTCTCCATAGGCACCTATGAAATTTGGGCCCTACCTTGACCTCTGCACCCAACCGTCCCTGTGTTGCTGGTGCTAGGTGTTTGGGGTTGACTTGAACCCCCAACAGTGGACTGCCTATGCCCCGGAGACTGAACTTGTAAGTGTTTTACTTACCTGCTAAACTAACCATTACTTACCTCCCCCAGGAACAGTTGATTTTTGCAGTGTCCACTTTTAAAATAGCTTATTGCCATTTATGCCAAAAGTGTGTATATTACTGTTTTAATTCAAAGTTCTATATTTACCTAAGTCTTTGAGAGTGTGTTCTCATTTATTGCCAGTGTGTGTACAACAAATGCTTAACAGCATACTGCTCGACCACATTACCACAAATAGAGCATTGGTATTATCTAAATTTTGCCACTATCAACCTCCAAGGAGAACCCTTGGACTCTGTGCACACTATCTCTCACTTTGAGCGAGTATATACAGACCCAACTTCCTACACCTCCCCGCGTGTGCAGGAGGTTCGCCATAGTCTGAATGTGGGAGATGACTTTCTGGGGAGAGTCCGCCTACAACAGCGAGTCATCAAGGTAGGGGGAAACTGAAACCCCTAACCTGCGCAGATGAGCTGCAACTACCGCCATCACTTTCGTGAACACCCGAGGGGCGCTGGTAAGGCCGAAGGGGAGCACAGTAAATTGAAAGTGCTCGTGACCTACCACGAATCGTAAGTAACGTCTGTGGGCAGGCAGGATGGGAATATGGAAATAAACGTTCTGCAAGGAATTTAGGGTTGTTTGGACAGGCTGATGGCGGCGTGCGATTTTCCTGTTCACAGGAGCCCTGTGTTGGGTTTGGACCAAGTACCCAAAAAGACATCAGTGAGGGCGTCAATGAATGCAAGAAGAGGCTCAGATGTGGAAGCCCGTGGTTGAAGCACCTCCATCAGGAGATTAGACCTGACTTGAACAGTCAAGGCCGAGGACCTCAGCCGCCCTACTGACTACCATGGAGTAAGTAGCTCCCTCCGCTGTAGCCATGGTAGGAGGAGACAGCATGTCAGCGTCTGGAGAGGTATCCAGACCACTGGCCTCGCCAAGCTCCTGTGCCCAGTCCAAGTTAGGGTCATCGTGGTATTCATAAGGGTCCAGGGACCCCCTCAATCCTTCCCCAAATTCAAACCCATAAGAATAAGGGTCAGAATCCAACCTGGGGTGAATAGGCCCCATCGAAGAAGGAATCGGAGTCTGTCGACTCTGGTACGATTCTGAGTCGTTGGGGATCAGGATGGGGTTGACGTTGATGGTGGGCACCACCATCATCGGGAATGTCAAACCGGCACTGGGGAAGGTCTCGATGGTACGACTGGCGTCGATGTGGATCCAAGAGCAGATCTGGAGGGGACTTGGTGGCCGGCGCTGAACCCAAAGGCCCTCCAACCGAACCCCTTGGGTCTCAAGGCGCCGTAGCAGGGTCGGAATGCCCAAAAATAAGGCGCATGGCCTCATAAAATTCCTTCAATTGGGCAGGGGTCGCCCCGGCTCCTGGAAACTCGGGAAGGCTTGGACCAGACCCAAAAGCAGGCTCCGAAGACAGAGGACTCGAGCGTCGACACTCCACCTGCGCCGCATCAGCCGAGCGACGGGGTGAAGTCGAAGGATGACGGGATTTCTTCAATTTCTTCTTCTCCTTACCTTGACCTGAAGACTTCGAAGAAGACAAGTGGTGGTGGCTCTGCAACCAGTCTTCAGACCTTCCTCTTGAGCGAGACCAGGACCTATGCGGAGTCGAGCACAGACCCGCCATAAGCTTGAGGGACCGCTCCCTCAAGGCCTTTGGGTCCATGGCCCGGCACTCAGAGCACGACTCTGGGTCGTGATCGGGCTCCAGGCTCCACAAACAGATCTGATGCGGATCTGTCATCGACATCATGCGGTGACAATCCTCGCATGGTTTGAAGCCGGTCTTTGAGGACATCCCTTGATGCACGAAAAACTTCCCAAAAACTCGACAAAAAGAGTCGAAATAGGTCAAAAATTGACTAAGGGTAGCTCCCTCCAGATCAGCGCATGGCACAGAAAGAAAAGAACTGACGTCACTTCGCAGTGGTGGCGTATATGTACTACTTCCCATGTCATCACGGCGACTACGACACCAACGACACCTGAGGAGTCGACCAGCGCCACCTAACGACCCGTAAGGGTATTGCTCAAAGAAAAAATCTCTGGATCCAGTCTGGCACCTGGGGGAAAATTCTAAGGTAAGGAATCTGCAACTAGGACTCTCTATCTGATGTACTGATTACTCACGTAGGTGGTAGGGAAAACCTTAACATGTATTAACAAAGTCAATAGGTCTCGTCGTTGTAACCTAATGTCTTCGGCAATGTCGTCTAGAGGTGCTGTACAACATCAGGAAAAAGCAAAACATTTTTTGCCAATGTAGCATCTGCATAACAAAAAGAAATTAAAAAGTGTGATGATGTGGTCGCTGTTGGCATCCATGCCTTTATGTAGACGTGTGCATATGTTATGACCTGTGCTTGCATCTGTGTCAACGTGCATGCAAGCACAGCAGAAAACAGGGGCCCCATTTTCTATTGACCAATCTAATATGGCAAACGCCATTTACATATGTAAATGAAAAAAAAAAAAACATTTTAAATAGGTGAAAGTGCTTTTGTTGTAGCAAAGCATCCAGCAGCAAATGACAGATACTGGGCCATCAAAAAAAGCTACTTTACATCGTTTTTTTTACATGTTGCATTTTTTAAAATGTCCCCATGAGTGGTGGAGGCGCAAATGAGGAGCAGATGGGGTTGGGTTAGCAATGGCAAGTGAATACAGGTGTTATGTACTTTATGGCTACCCTCAAGTCTACAGGTTTAGACCCTCTAACCCTAGAACTCGGAAATATGTGCACTCTCTCAGGAACACAGTGATATTCAGGAAACACCCCCTTCGTACTTAGAATGTCACACTCAAGCATCTGTCTAATAACACATCTATGTTTAAAAATATTTATTGTCATTTTATACGAATTAGTACATGAGGTACGATCACAGGATAAATGAAGCAGATTGCTATTATTAGAGATACCAAGTGAGTGAACACGATAAATGTTTCTATCATTGTTCACAGCACTAGATTCCCTAATTCCTACACCCACACCCTATCGCTCTCTGCTCACTACTCTGAGATCATGAAAATAAGTTAACATCGGCTACAGAGTAAGTTTTACAATTATCACTCTACATATCTGCCACACAGAGGGCCACACTAAGGGCCTCTGTGTTATCAGACCTTTAGCCAGCAAAGAGAAGAGGACCAGAGTTCAGCTCCATAGGTGCAACCTAGCTCCAGGAAGGACAGCGGCCGGTGACCTGGAATCTATCTGGACAGCATGGGGATGAAGACGTCTCTACCTTCAAAGGTCAATTTCCAGTGTTTATATAATAAACAGACCCCGATGTAATCTAACTGATTCTGGATAAGAAGCAGGACAAAAATGAGATGCAAAATCCCAGATGGAACATTTATTTTCTAAAGGCGTTACCTCTGTGCATATATCACTGTTCTATCTCACGTCGGACCACCCGGTATCATCTGCATATAGATATTCTAGGGCATCCTAGCCAGACTCATGTCTCATGTTCTACTGACAGACTAACAAGAAAACAGTTCTTTAAAATTTGGATAAAGAGGAATAACTGAAACTAGGCTAATATTAAGTATATTTAAAAAGGGAGTCTGGTGCCAGATTCCACATCACAGGCGTGATATGTTAAAAAATAAAGCTACATGAGCAGAGGAGGGGATATTAGCACATGAGGGCGAGAGAAACAGCGCAGCGCAGCACACATAGTAGTGAGCCACATGGACCTACAGTGCTGAAGGTCTCAGTTTCATTCATGAGGGCTGCATCTCAACATCAATGTGGGGCTAAAACACCATTGATCCTGTAATGGGCAAGTTTATGATTCTGAGTTGCGCTTCTGGCTTCAATTTTGTTAAAGGCAGCCATGATGTGCATCTTACTGCAGTGCCATGGCACAACTCCTAGATAAATGTGCTGAGTCAACAAAGCATTTTGACCCCGGTTGGACACCAGTAACCCTTCTTGCTTTACCTTGTTACTTGGGAAGACCTTCTGCAAAATTATGAAGGGTTTTTAACGAAGCTGTATCATTGCACCCCAAAGTGACATGCACAGACTGTCTTAAATGTTGTATCCACAATTACACAAACTTTCTGCCCTGCTGTGCCTACATGCTTGCTCTCTCTGATGGTAGGAACACATGTTCTTGGATCCAACATGTTTTTTTTCCCCTAACAGCCAAAACTATGACAGAGTCCAGTTTTGGCACTTAAACCAGGTACACAGAATCAGGATGTCAAGGTAAATATTTCTAAAGAAGCCTCAGAGTTGCCATTCTAGTCATGGATGATGTGAGAGACTTTTCAACAGTGCTGCCAATCCGGGTAATAACACAATAAAGGCTGTGAAGCAAATCAAAGGTGTAACCTCTCATAATTACAGATACTAATGTTTGAGAGACTTTGACCTGAATGTTCACCTTCGTTGCACCAGTCAGCAACACATTCTGGAACACTGTATATTAATCTGCATATGATGACCATGAAGGTGAGAAATCTAACATAGGCATGTATGACGTTTTTGTGTCTGAGCCAGGAACAGAGATATTGAGTTAGATCTTTTAAGGAGAGTAGTGGTACCTAAAGTGGAACCACCACAAGGAATATCATCTTATGAGAATTTGATGGGTGTGGAGAAGTTGACAGTGATGGTTAATAAACAGCGGTCTAGAAGATCAGAAACCACAGTTGATGTCAACCTCAGTGAAGATGAGTGTAGTGATGGCAATCCTCATAATTGACATTAGGAGGAGTGTCTTTGTGGAGCATGCTTCAACATAATTCGATTTGGTTTTGCCTTTATGTCTTGAACTCGCCGCTCAGAAGGATAGGCCCGAAACTGCACTGTGTCCAGAACTGCTCCGATGAACGGAAGCGTCCGAGGGAGTGAATCAGGTGCGACTTCAACACATGTATAGTGAACCCCAGTGAATGCAGGAGATCTGCCGTAGTCTGGAGTTGGGAGGTGACAGCCTGGGCCGAGCCACCATCAACCGCCAGTCGTCGAGGTAGGGGAAGAAAACCTCAACCTGCACAGATTAACTGCACCACCAACATCACTTTGGTGAACACCTGAGGGGCGCAGGTAAGGCCAAAGGGGAGCACAGTAAACTGAAAATGGTCATAGCCCACACTGAACCACAAGTAACATCTGTGGGCATCCAGTCTCCTGGGTCGAGGGCAGATAGGAATTGAGCCAGAGTAAACATTTTGAACTTCTCCTTTTTGAGGAAGAGATCGAGGGACTGGAGGTCTAGGATAAGGCATAGGCCCATGTCCTTTTTGGGCACTAGAAAGTAGTGGGAATAACAACCACGACCTACTACTGGCCCAGGGACCCTCTCTATGGGTTCCTTCGCCAAGAGAGCCATAACCTTCTTGTGGAGAAGAGGCAGGTGATCCTCCATCATCTGATCGTAGGATGATGGCATGGATGGAGGGATAGTCTCAAAGGAGTGGGGGTAGCCCCTTCGGACTATTTCCAAATCCCACCTGTATGACATGATGGATTGCTAGCGGGCAGGTGATGGTGAATTCTCCCTCCAACTGGTCCCTGGTGGGGCCGCTGTAGAGGGACGGGAGGTAGACTGGGCTGAACGCTGGCCCCCTGATCCACAAGGACTTTAGATCCCACGTACCTGGCCACACAGAGGCTGGGCAGCATGCACAGCACGGTGGCTGGAAGGAAAGGGATGTGTTTGGGCGCCCCTTCCATAGCCACAAAAAGGGCAAAAAGCA
This sequence comes from Pleurodeles waltl, assembly GCF_031143425.1. Taxonomy (NCBI): domain Eukaryota; kingdom Metazoa; phylum Chordata; class Amphibia; order Caudata; family Salamandridae; genus Pleurodeles; species Pleurodeles waltl. The sequence continues at coordinate 1,326,761,628 of NC_090447.1, forward strand.
GACTGAAGGGCCAAGGGGCAGCTGCAAGGCCCAAGGACTGAGCAGTAGCCAGGGACTACTTAAAGCGGTTGAGCGCCGAGTCTGCTTTGTCTCAGAAGAGACAGATGCCATCGAAGGTCATGCTCATAAGTGCAGCTTGGACATCCCCCGAAAAGCCAGACACCCTCAACTAACCATGGCACCTCAAAGCCACTGTCGATTTAACCAATCCACCTAGTGATTCTGTCATTTCCAGTCCACATCGTATTGTGAACTTAGCTGCATCTCTCCCATCAGCAACAGCTTGAGAGAGAATGGTCCGGGCCTCCTCTGGGACCGGTGGTAGCATCTGCGTAGCTGTGTCCAATAAAGTATGGGTGTAACGGGCCAAAAGGCATGCAGTGTTCACGGACCGCAATGCCAGGTTGGAAGAAGAGAACATTCTCTTCCAAAGCTGATCCAGTCTTTTCGATTCCCTATCCGAGGGTGCGGAAGGGACTGTGCACTGGGGATGTAGAGGCCTGGACAACCAAGCTTTCAGGGTGGGGTGTTAAGTCAAGAAGAGTGGTTTGTTAGGCACAGGCCTACGGGGCGGGCAATTGTCCTATTAACAGGAGCCCCTCTGCTGGGTTTGGATCTGATGACAGCAGTCCCATGGCTTAAATCCGATCTTCCTTGACAACATCTCGACGCACTACAATGTCAAAAGATCTTCAACAAAGGTAAAAAAAGCTAGTCAAAAGGTGACTGTGGGGTAGATGATCTTCGGATCTGCATGTAAAGAAAAGAACTGACATCAGCGCAATGGAGTGGCATCTAGATATGACCTGCGAAGTCGTATACGGTGTGCAAAACACCAACAACGGATACAGAGTCAACCAACGCCACTTAACAGTGCGCAGGGGTTCTGCTTGAGAAAAATCTCCGGGTCCAGACTGACAACTGGGGGAAATTCTAAGGTAAGGGATCTGCGACTATAAGTCTCTATCAGATGCAGAGTGACAAAACCCCAGAATTGATGAGATGATCCTAGTCTGAGCCAGAAAAAAGAACTGAACCTGAGAGGCAAATGCCAGTCCAAGGCACAATTTGTCAGCTCCTTTAAGAAGCAGTGTAAAGTGTTACGTTAAGCTAACAGGTTGTTTTTCCTTTGTTTTTCTCTCCCATGCAGGAGTTTGAGCTAGTTTTTCTAACTGCAACATGTTAATCTTCATGCTGCAATGTTGTCTTATGTCGTATTTACTTATTATTGAGGTGAAGAAATAATTTGGCCTCTCTAGGCTGTGATGGTTAGGCCTGCATTAGGATAATGACAGCTTCCCTCCAAAAACAATGCACAGACTACATTTTTGGAAATTTGCAAACAGGTGGGAATATTCTCTGTTTATTAGTATCAACGGTAACCCGTCTTCAAAAGACAGTCATCTAGGTATGGGAACACAGGTGTCCCTGACCTCTGAAGATTTCAGTAACCACCGCCAACCCATTTGTGAGTACCTGAGGGGCACTGGTGAGCTGGAAGAGGAGATATGCTCCTTGTCTATATCTTGAACTGCAGATACTGTGTGGGGACAGGTAAATGAAAATATGGTATAAGGATACCATCCAGTCGCACAGGTCCAGAAACAAAAGGATCTGGACCATCAGCAGGAATGTATTCAGAGGTCAAAGGTCAAGAATAGGTCTGACACCACTGATTGTCTTTGGGACAATTAAATATTGAGTTCAAACCCTTCTAGTCTTTCCCAGGTAGTCACAACCTTGATGCTAATCTTGGAGAGAAACATATGCATCTCTTGTAACAGGATGGACAGGTGCTCTTCTGAAATTCGATCTATAATAGATGGAGGGTAGTCAGATAGATAAGGCCTAGTATAGCTAATCCTGAACAACCTCTAAAACCCATATGTTGGATGTGATGCATTGCCACAAGAAAGGCAATGTTGACTACAAGTTGGGCATGTACCACTTAGGGCAAACCAGTGTGGTTTGTAGACCACTGTGGCAGGAGGAGAGGAACTGGAAGGCTGATGGTCCTGCTGGCCCACGCACCGTCTGCGAGACTCACATCCATAGCTTTAAAAGAACTGGGGTGCCTGCTTCATCACTAGTTGATGAAGGCTCTCTGCTACACAGTAGACCTGTGGAATAGCCTCTAAAGGAGCGCTCTGCATCACTGCTGCCTTTAAGCATCCAGAATCTGCCTTCCTTTCAAAGAGCAGGACTCATCAAAAGAAAAATCAATGAGGAGGCCTATATGTCACCAGAGAATCCAATAGATCACATGCACACCTGTCTATACAGGACAACATTGACACCAACTGTGCTACCTAGGCAGTCGGTGCTATCGTGACCTGCGCGGATACCATATTTGGATGTGTACTGTCTATCATGTAACGTCTAGCCAAAGAGGGCCTCAGGGACAGTCAGCAAGATCTAGCTTCCCCATGTCCCAAAGGATAAGGGAAGATATATATATATATATATATATATATATATATATATATATATATATATATATATATATATATATATATCTCCCAGTTTCGGTCGCCATCAGGTAGTTCTAGTTAGGACCATGTTTCCATAAAAAAAGCCTTTTTTGACTTAGCATATATCTTTGACGTATCTTCACGAAATTTCCCCCAAAAAGGTGCCCGGGTGATTCTTGTTGCATACGGGAAGTTTTGGGGTGATCTGTCAAGCAGGGGCAGAGAAAAAGGGGGGAGGGGGTTAAAAAACTTGCATTTCCCCTGTTAATTCCCATAAGACCTTTAGACATGACTGAAGCATGAACAGCTGGAAGGAATTACATCAGATTTGGCAAGAAGCCAGCTGTCTGTATGCAGATGACACTTTTGGTTATTTGTTGTAAATCCATTCAGTAGTTTACCAGAAATTAAAGAAAATCCAAATTTGTATATTTGAGCTCGAAAATTATTTGCTAATATTCAAGAATTTTTGGGAATGCGTGTGAGAATAGAAGCGATGTAATTGGCTGGCCACAACCTGAACAGAAAGTTGCGGTCGCCATTTTAAGGTCTCAGCACATGGTCCCTGGGGCTGAAAAACAAAATGAAAAGTAGCCTAAGGGGTCAGGGTGGAGGTAACGTGACCACAAGAGGGTGATATAGGGGTGTTTGAGGGTCAAACTATAGGTTTAAAATGATATTTGCTTTTAATCGAGATTAATCACAAATAAGCAAAATAAAATGTTTTAAAAAAAAATTCATGGACTCATTCATACATGCACTCAGAGACTCATGCACCCACTCAGACTCACACACCCACTTTCAGACCCAGCCACTCGGACCTTCATGCACCCATTCACAGGCCCACTCAGACACTGACAAACCCACTCAGAGCCTCACGCACCCACAAACAGACCCACTCAGACCCTCACGCACCCACTAACAGACCGAATCAGACACTAACCTACCCACTTAGACCTTCATGTACCCACTCACAGACCCACTCAGACACTGATACACCCACTCACAGACCCACTCAGACACTGACACACCCACTCAGACACACAACCACTCACACACCCTCTCAGGTACTCATGCACCCACTCACAAACTCACTCAGACCCTTATGCACCCACTCACAAACCACTCAGACCCTCATGCACCCATTTCACACCCAGATACTCTTACACCAAGAGACACCCTCTCACATGAAGAGAGACGGACTGGCTGTGCACAGTGCAGGATTGGGTGGTTAAGTGGTTGGCTGCAGGCCCTGCAGCCAACCCCAGCCAGGCATGGACAGAGGCCTTGCGCAGCGCTGGTTTGGGTGTTTATCAGAGGATGGCTGCAGGCTGTGCGCAGCATCGGGTTGGGTGGTTATAGGGGTTGGCCTGCTCAGGCCTGGCCACAGGCCAGAATCTGTGCCAAACTCGTGCTGCACATGGCAAAAGCTGCATGCAGCTGGGTTGTTAAATGGGTTGACCAAAGACCGTGTGCAGCGGTGGTTGGATTAACGTATAGTAATAAAAATTACATTAAAAAAAACATAGAAATTCACTGAAAAACAAAGGTTACAAGGACGTTCTAGTTAAGAAACAGAATAAAAAAAAACTTAGAAATTCACTGAAAAAAATTAGCATTAGCATGTGAATCTGCAGCACTATATGCCACGAACAGATGTACACTGGGTAAGTGAATTTTTTGTCCGATGGCATGTGTAGTTGCAGATACATATGCTATACATAGACTAAAAAGCAGGTGCTTTCCCCAAAAGAAGCGGTGACTAGACTGTAGGAATTGAAGTTGTTTGAAATAATGTTTTTAGTACAGCCTGACCAATATTGGCCTGTTGCTTTGAAAATACATCCACACAGTAATGCTTTGTAAATGTATGTGGAGTAGACCATGTGGAAGCTTTGCATATGTCTGCCATTGGTATGTTTCCTAAAAATGTCATAGAAACACCTTTTTTCCTAGTGGAATGAGCTTTAGGTGTTATCAAAATTTGTGGTTTTGACTTAATGTAACAGGTTTCAAAACATTTAACAATCCATCTAGCTAATCCTTGTTTAGAGATAGGATTACCTTTATGTGGTTGTTGAAAAGCAACGAAGAGCTGTTTAGTTTTTCTAAACTCTTTTTTTCTATCCACATAATAAATTAGAGCTCTTTTAAGGTCAAGAGTGTGAAGGGCTCTTTCAGCAGTTGAATCTGTCTGTGGGAAGAAGACAGGCAATTCCACTGTTTTATTAATGTGAAAAGGCGATACTACCTTTGGCAAGAATTGTGGATTAGTTTTAAGTACAACTTATGCTTGTGTTCTTGGAAGAAAGGTTACTCAGAGTGAATGCCTGTATTTCACTAACTCTTCTTAATGAAGTAATGCTACTAAGAAAGCAACTTTCCAAGTTAGTAATTGAATCTCACACAAATGCATGGGTTCAAATGGTGGCCCCATTAGTCTAGTGAGTACAATATTTAGATTCCATGCAGGAACTGGTGGGGTTCTTGGTGGAATAATAAGTTTTAGTCCTTCCGTGAAGGCTTTAACAACTGGAACTCTAAAGAGAGAGGTACGTTGTATAGTTTGTAAGTATGCAGATATAGCAGTAAGATGAATTTTAATAGATGAGAAAGCTAAATTTGCCTTTTGCAAATGAAGTAGGAAGGATATGATATCTTGTATAAGTGTGTCAATATTTTTAGATTGGCAGTAATAAACAAAACGTTTCCACTTGTCAGCATAACATTGTCTAGTTGTAGGTTTGCGTGTTTTTATTTTTTATTTTTTTTAGAACTTCCATACATTCTAATAGAAGTTGCAAATATCCAAATTCTATAACTTCAGGAGAAAAATCGCTAAGTTGAGAGCACTGGGATTGGGATGTCTGATTTGACCTTTGTTTTATGTTAACAAATCGGGTCTGTTTGGAAGTTTGCAGTGAGGTACTACAGACAGATCTAGGAGTGTTGTGTACCAATGTTGTCGTGCCCACGTGGAGGCTATGAGTATCATGGTGAGAGAAGTTTGACACAGTTTGTTGACCAGAAATGAGATTAGTGGGAGAGAGGGGAAAGAGCGTAAGCAAATATCCCTGACCAGTTGATCCATAGAGTTTTTGCCCTTGGAGAGAGGGTGTGGATGCCTGGATGCGAAGTTTTGGCATTTTGCATTTTCGTTTGTTGCGAAGAGGTCTCTTTTTGTTGTCCCCCACCATTGAAAGTACTGTTGAAGTACCTGAGTGTGAATCTCCCATTTGTGTATCTGTTGGTGTGTCCTGCTTAGCAGGTCTGCTAGCGGATTGTGTATTCCCGGGATGTTTTCTGCTAGTAAGAAAATATGATTGTAAACCACCCATTTCCAAGTGGTTTGGGCTAGAAGGGACAGTTGAGATTAATGTGTCCCCCCTTGTTTCTTCAGATAGTAGTACAAAGGCCTTTCCTTTCCTTTCATGTCTGTCTGAGCATTTCTGCAGCCCGATCGTGAAGCGATCAGGCTGCAGAAATGCCCAGTAGACACTAGATGAGAGCGACCCCTTAAGCAAAGGTCACTCCCCTGGGAGAAAATTTATTTTAGACCATTTCGGCCCCCCTTGGGGGCAGATCAGCCTATTTTTGTAAGGCCCATCTGCCCCAAGAGGGCAGAAAGCCCAGCAGAGACCAGGGAAGATTTTGTTTTCAAAAACGGTCATACCACAACCCCAAATAAATGGGGACAAAGTTGTGGGCAGATGGGGCAATTACAAAAAAAAAAAAGTAGTGGGGTGGTGGCTAACAACCAGTATGGGCATGGTTATGCCTCCACCCCATCTAAAGGGAGTAACAGTCTTTCAGCTCTCCCCCCACACTAAAAGATCTTATCCCAATGGCAAGCAAGAAGCAGCAAATATCCCTGACCAATTGATCCACAGAGCATTGCCCTTGGATTGAGGGTGTGGGTACCTGGATGCAAAGTTTGGGCATTTTGCGTTTTCGCTTGTGGCAAAGAGGTCAGTTTGGGGTTACCCATTTTTGGAAGTATTGTTGAATCACCTGTGGGTGAATTTCCCATTTGTGTATTTGTTGCTGCGTCCTGCTTAAGAGGTCCGCTAGTTGGTTGCGTATCCCTGGGATGTACTCTGCTAGAAGTTGAATGTGATTGTGAATTGCCCATTTCCAAATTGTTTGTGCTAGAAGGGACAATTGAGATGAGTGTGTCTCCCCACCCCCCAGTTTTTGCAGATAATACATTGTGGTCATGTTGTCTGTCCTTATTAACACTGTTTTGTGTGTGATCTGTGGTTGGGAAGCTTTGAGTGCTAAGAACACTGCTATCAATTCCAAATGGTTTGTGTGATTAGTTTGTTGAATGGAGTCCCATTCCCCTTGTATGGTAAGGTTGTTGAGATTGGCTAACCAACCTACCACTGAATCATCGATTGTGATTATGGTCTGTGGCACAGGGTTCTGAAATGGTCACCCTTTTAATAAGTTGGTGTGATTCCACCATTGCAGAGAGTGGAAAGTTTGGCGGTCCAACAACACTAGATTGGGAAGTTGACCCTGTACTTGAGACCATTGTTGCGAGAGACACTGTTGTAGCAGTCTCATGTTTAGATGTGCACTAGGTACTACTGCTTTGAATGATACCATCATGCCCTAGAGTTTCATGGTGAACCTCACTGTGTAAGTGTGATTGTATTGTAGTTGAGATATGAGGTTGTGGAAAGCTTGAATTTTCCGTGGGTTTGGGTATGCTAATGCTGACTGAGTGTTCAGAATTGCTCCTAGATACAGTTGTATTTGTGCTGGTTGCAGATGAGATTTTTGGTATTGATTGTGAATCCTAGGTTGTGTAGGATGTCCACTGAGTCCTGTGTGTGCTGTTGAAAGGTTTGAATGGTGCTTGCTTTTATGAGCCAGTCATCCAGCTAGGGAAAGACATGTATATGTTGCCTTCTGATGTATGCTGCGACCACTGCAAGGCACTTGGTGAATACTCTTGGTGCTGTTGTTACTCCAAAGGATAGTATTTTGAACTGGTAGTGCTTGCCTGCTGTCACAAATCTTAGAAATTTGCGATGTGCTGGATGTATAGGAATGTGAAAGTAAGCATCTTTTAAATCTAATGCTGTCATGTAGTTTTGTTTCTGTAGCAGGGGAATGTTGTCCTGTAGAGTGACTATGTGGAAATGCTCTGACAGAATGTACTGATTGAGGGGTCTGAGATCCAAGATTGGTCTAAGGGTACCATCCTTCTTTGGTATGAGGAAGTATAGGGAATATACTCCTGACCCTTGTTGGGCTATAGGTACCATCTGTATGGCACCTTTGAGCAAAAGTGATTGTACCTCTTGTTTTAGTTTTAATTAATAAATTTAGATGTTCCGGAGAAAGTCTGTGCGAGCGAGGGGGAATGTTTGGTGGAGCAGAGATGAGTTCTAGGCAATAACCATGTTGGATAATTGATAGCACCCATTGAGCTGTTGTAATGTTGTGCCATTCTTGGTAGAAATTTTCCAGTCTTCCTCCCACAGGAGATGTGTGCTCTGTGGGGATGTGTAAAAAGTCTCTGTTTGGTTGAGGTGGAGGAAACTCTTGGGGTGGGTGATTTACCTCTATCTCTAAAGTTATTGCCTCTGAAAGAGGCTCTGCTGTTAAAATGTGGCCCTTGTTTCTGTTGGGATGTGGACGACTCTGAGGTTGATGGTTTAAAGCCACCTCTGAACTGGGGCCTACAAAAAGTTCCCCGAGTAGGGGTAGTGTAAAGGGCACCCATAGTTTTAGCTGTATTAAGAGTCTTTTTTTCAACTTTTCTATGGTGGTATCTACCTCTGGGCCAAATAAGTGTTGCTTATCAAAATGCATATTTAACACTGCCTGTTGCATTTCTGATTTGAACCTTGAAGTTCTTAACCATGCGTGCCTTATAATAATCACACTGGTATTGATAACCATTGCTGCTGTGTCTGCTGCATCTATTGCGGATCTAATTTGATTATTAGAGATAGCCTGCCCCTCTATTACTGTCTGCTGTGCCTTTTCCTGGTGTTCTGGTGAAAGGTATTGTAAGAACTCCTCAATCTCACCCCAGTGAGCTCTGTCATATCTTGCTAACAGTGATTGAGAATGTGCAATCCTCCAGTGATTAGCAACTTGAGTTGCTACCCTTTTCCCAGCTGTATCAAATTTACGACTCTCCTTGTCTGAGGGAGGAGCATCCCCTGTGGGTTAGCTATTTGCCCTTTTCCTTGCTGCACTGACTACTGAGTCAGGTGGTAATTGGTAATAAAAAGTGAGTCTGAAAGTGCAGGTTTATACTTTTTTGTCTACCCTTGGTGTGATGATTCTAGACTTCAATGGTTCTTTGAAAATGCCCTCTGCATGTTTAAGCATGCCTGGGTGCATAGGTAGACATTGATACACTATGTGAGTAGGTGTTAATGTAGTGAAAAAGAAGTCATCCTCAGTGGGATCTGTATGCAACTGCACGTTGTGATATGCAGCTGCCGTAGCTATCACCTGATTGTATGCAGTTATATCTTCAGGTGGAGATGGCCTAGCATAGTATACATCAGGATCATTAGAAGGTATGGGATCTGAATCATATAAGTCCCATGGATCTATATACTGATGAGTATCATATAAATCATCCCCATGTGTTGAGATAGGGGACTGTGTAGGTGAAGGTGGTGGAGTGTCTAGTGATGGAGAAGCAGGAAGTAATGGAGAATGTGGTGGTGAAGGCTGTTGTAGTGCACTTGGTTTCTCCTTTTGCTTAAATATTTTAGCAGGTGGATGCCCATCTTTTACAGTCTCTTGGAAAGTTAATTTTCTCTTTGTTGCAGGAGGAGACGATGCAATAATTCTTCATGTGTTCTTATGGATATGGATTTTGTTCTGTTTAGCGTCCATTACTTCCAGTTTGGGCCTTTTTTCAGAAGACTCCTCAGTAGTTGGAGCATATTTTCCACCCACAGGTTTGAGCTCCGAAAGTTTGGAAACTGAATGTTTTAGTTGGGCCGAAAATGTCGACTCTGAAATCGATGGCAGTTTTTATAGCGCCGAAGTGAAAGTCTCAGATTCTTGGCTCGATCCCAAAACAGGTATGGCATGCTCCTTGATCAGCGCTGAATGCACTTTGGTCTTCAGTTTCAGTGCTGAACCTGAGAGTTGGTCATCCAACTGTGTTTTTCGGATTGTCCATGGCCGGCAAGCAGTGGGGGACCCAAGACCGGTGCTGAAGTCTTTTTGGTTGCTTTTTGTGGGTGGGAAGGGGATGATGTACTCACATACTGAGTCGCTGGGATGGAACGTCTGTCACCATCAGAATCTCGATCCGAATCGGAGTCTGTCATGTAAACTACAGTCTGGTGAGTCATCTCTTCTTGAGCGTGTTCTTCTCTGAAGATGTCGGGCGTTTGTTCCGAACATTGGACACCATCACCAACCAATGTGCTCTTCGATCCCTAAGAGTTTTCTTCGAATGGAAGGATCAAAATGCTTCATAGTTTTCTTCTCTGTGATCTGGAGAAAGACAGAGATTGCACACCAAGTGCTGATCGGTGTATGGAAATTTGGTGTGACACCGAAGGCAGAAGCGAAACGGAGTCCGTTCCATCAGCCTGATATCGTTCAACAACCACGAGTCGAAGAAGGCCCAAGAAGGGCGTGGGCGCCCTTAAAGGGAGCTTAATCGAACCCGACAATTACAATTGGGTCAAATGTAAGTTAGAAACGCGATCGAAAACGATACCGTCGTTTTTATAGAAAAGGAGAGAGAAGTTCAGATAGTACCGAACCAAGATCTACCAGAGCGAGAGGAAACACGTCCAAACCCAACGGCAGAAAGAAAACAATCTAACAAAGGACTCGATGCCCATGCGCACTATCAGCGAGAGGAGTCACTCGATCTCATGACTGGAAAGCCTTCTTCAAAGAAAAACAACTTGTAACACTCCAAGCCCAACACTAGATGGCGGAGTTATGCAAAGCATGTGTATCTTCAGCTACACATGCCATCAAACACACACACACACATATAATAATATATATATATATATATATATATATATATATATATAGAGAGAGAGAGAGAGAGAGTGAGATAGAGATATATGTACGTATATCTCTCTCTCTCTCTATATTATATATATATAGACTTGAGCAACCAAATCCCAACGGGTGGTGGAGGAGAATACTTTCTTTCCAAACGTCTCCCCCAGTTTCAACTCCCTATTGGGAGGAAGTAGTCTGAAATGTGATCGGGTTTGTCTTGCTTGTAGACATCTGCATCACCAAGCTTTCAAGGAAGGGATGCTGAGATAAAAACACAGGGTCACCTGGGGTGGTTACGTCTTGTGATCTGGTGGTTGACTGGGGGGCCATAACAAGGTCTGCCCATGTCCCAACAAAGTATCTGGAAGGGCTTCATTTAAAAGTAAGAGGTGCTTGGTGGAAGTTTGCTCCTGCTGGAAGACTTCTGTCAAGACATTGGTCTTGATGTCTAAGGTGGGGAGCAGGAAGTCAAGGACTTCGGGCACCCTATGCATTACCAAACGGTAAAAAGCGCTCTCTTTAGTGGCAGGACCGGGGGGGGGGCAAGAGGAGCCCTGACTCAGGTGCGGCATCAAAGTCACTAGCTTCTTGTCAGTCATCATACCAAATTTCTTTGCGGTACGGCTGTCTAATCGCATCAGCTACGTTGTAATCATTCTCAGAATCCTTGCTTAACAGGGAATGTAGTTTATGCATTCTCCCTTGTGGAGGCAGCATTTCAAGTGGAGGAACTGGTGACAATACTGGCCAGGCGCGGTATCAGTTAAGGGTGCCGACCCGACGTCAGACAAAGTAGGTACCGCGTATTGCGGCTCAAATGGAGTCAGCATCAGGGTCTAAGTGGTGAGAACCAGTGTGGACTGTGGCTTCAGAGGCAGAGTCTCCACTATATCCAGATTCTGCCCCGTGATATGCTCAGAGGTTCCAACTGCCACTGAGGGCTAATCCATCAGCAACATTCCAGATGGAGAGCCTCTCGGCTCTGTGGGGCCCAAAGGCAGGCCAGAGAGAGTTAAGGATCCTAAGAGTCAGAGCATGGCCTTGTGGAACTCTTCCATCTGTTTTGGAGTGGCAGGTGGCCCTGGAAATGCGGGCTGAGCTGGAACAAGTTTCAGGATAGGCTCTGACATTGACTTCTAGAGTGAGATCGAAATGTATGGTGCCTGTCACTTCCCGCGCTAGTTCTATGGTCTGATTCCCTTGACCCTCCCCCCATTTGCTGATTCATAACTACTGATTATCTGACCTTTCTCCTTACCTTGTGTGCTGGGGTTGTGGCTTACTGGCTGTCCATATGGCCACTCAGAGTGAGACTTACTGGTCGCAGTTCTCTCATCATTTCCTGGCGGCCCGATGGAGTTCTGTTTCCTGCTACATGGACGCTAGCAGATCACCTCTGATATGCTAGAAAGTGTAAGACTACAATACATTTTTGTTTTTTGCTCCTTTCTCTATCCCCCTCCCGGTCAGTGCATTGTGCCTTAGTCTTTTGTTGTTTAGGGTAGCTATCTGCTTTCCTGGACTTCCAACTGCAAGCTAAACCCTTCCTGAAAGCCCTGCTCGTTGTTCCTTTCTGAAATATTTTGTCTGCTCTTAAGGATATGCGATAGTGCTATATTTTTCTTCCTTGTTGTCCTTTTTTCCATGGAAGTGTTTTGATGTTCTATCTCTCATTTACCATCTGCTGCTAACAGGAACTTTGTTGAGAAATTACTCCTATGGATGAATAAGAGTCTTGTGGTGTTTACCTATCTCCTATGGCTTAATGGGAGTTTATATTGGATGTGAGACATTCCATGACATGGGTGAGCATGTTCCGTTGATGATTCATTTGAGTTAGTTGGATGTCCATGGTTGAAATGCATGTATGATTGCACTGATACTCACTACCCCTGTGTTTTGTCTCTTTTTGTTTATAAAGGACACAAGACCAGAACTTAGCACTGTGTCGCTTGAGACATAGCCTGGGGAACCCATTTCGAGCAACTTCCTAGAATCAGCTGAATCACGTCAGGAGTATATCCTTCCCATTTTTCCCTTTTTTTCCCCACTTTCTCCTTACAGCTAACCACCCACATCTGTATTTTAATCGCTGTGGAGAGTTATTCCTGAGATGAAGGGATGGACTATCTCAGTTTTTGCGGTACCTGGAATTCAGGAGATTGGGACTGGGATAGTGCCGCTCACCGTGACTTCTCAGGAGAATGTAAGTCCATGGAAGTTGCTGAGACTCCCCCCAGATTTCCTGTGCTTGCTCTACAACTTAGCTGACAACTTTGATTGAGATGAAAACCGAATTCCATAACAAACCCCTGAGACTTCTCACTCTGCAGTAGGACCGATACCAAACTTTCATCTGGACTGGTCTTGTTGTGGAGTTTTTCAGCTTTTGGTGAGGGAGAGTTTTGCTTTGCGGTCTTGTAAGCCCTTGGTATTCATATAGGCACAATCCCTGCAGGCCTAATAGTTGTGGCTTGACCCCAGGCAAATCTGATGTGAACCTGTCACAGATATTTGTTTAAGATAGTGTTCACAGGGTTTAAAACTGATAATTTTGGAAGGTGTCACTTCCCTTTGCACAATGAAATTTTTTGGATGAGGTAAGGTTCTCACAGAGATTTGAGGTAGCTCCGAATAAGCATCTGATAGCACAGACATAAAAGAACTAAGGTCAGCATGTAGGAGTAGCGCCGATATAGACCCCATATGCATTTACAGTCTGGAACAGCATCAGTGCTTAACCACAGGTGCCGCTTACCAGAGATACTGCTGAAAAGTTTCCGGATCCATTCTGATGCCTGAAGAACACATGAAAGGGGAATTTAACAGATTCCAAGGGGAATAATAGAGACTTTGTTATCTGGGAGTCCTGGTCCTCTTTGTGTACACTGGATGTCTTAATCTGCCAATTATCTAGGTACACGTAATGTGATATTCCCTGATGTCTACGGTAAGATGCCACTACTGACATGCTTTTTGAAAAGATTTGAGGAGCTAATTTCAGACAAAAAGGAAGCACTGCATACTGGGATGATTTTCCTATCACAAACCACACATAATTCATGCATCTTCTGGATACTGAAATGTGGAAGTAGGCATCTTGATGATGCACGTCCAATCGCCAGGAATTAAGTAGGTGAATATTTGATGGAAAGCTTACATAGGCAACCTTTCTTTGTTAATGCATTTATTGGCCTTTCATAAATGTTATATTGATCTGAATTCCCTCTTTAGGCTTATTATTAGAATCACACAATATTCTGAAAAGGTATCTTTCTCTTTTGTGAGGATGGGACTGGTAGGACTGCATGCTTCTTCAAAGTAAGGAAATGTCCTTTCTCAGGATGATTAACTATAACCTGAGGGTGGCTTTGCTGTAATTGGTGGTGGTATTGTTTTGAGGTATAGCAAGTATAATAGTTGGCACACACTTGTCTTTTGTATTGTTTTCTAGTCTCCCAGGTGAAAAGATCCCGCCCCACCACTGGAATTATGAATGGAAGGAATGGAGGAGATAAGGGGGATTAATAAGGTGTCACTGGCAGTTTTGGGGGCCTAGTGTCCTAAAATGTTGGGAGGCTGTTACTTAGCTGTCTTATTCTAAAAGCTCTTCCTGTGATAGGGGTGTCTCACCCTATAGTTGGGGCTGCTGGTAGGGCCAGCCAAAGCAATGAACCCTCCCAGGGAGTAGCAATGGTTCCTATGTTTACACGGTACCTTGAAGAAATATATTCTCCCTTCTAAGCCAACCATGTTGACTCTCTCTACTTCATTTTTAATTCCGGTCATCTCTTCATCAATATGTTCTTCATCCGTATGATAAGAGTCTAAAAAAGGGAGATTTGGAAGTTTTAGTTGTGTGTCACCCTTTCTGCAACAGTTCTTCAAATCTTGCCAATGCTGCCTTAGGAGGCCTTCTGCACAAGAGATTGGGCTGTCCCCATTTTCCCTGCCATCACGTATAAGGAGCTTTTTGGTACTGGAATTCTTTAGGGTTGTACCAGCTATTCTACACATCTTTGTTTCTTCAGTACCAACCCTCTTGCTTCCTCTCTTGGGTAGTGCAGAGCTTCCAGGATTGGGTGAATGTTTCCTTCTACCTAATGACACAATAATAAAACCCTGTTTGGGCTCTGAATTCAGGAAATCTGGATTGCGCTGCAGTATTTTATACCTCTTAAGCACTCAGACAGCCATAGTGTAGCTTCTTCAAGGATGGCCAGGGTTATGAATTTTTCCTTCGTAGACTCTAAAAAGCCTGGATCCAGTGGAAGGGTGTGCCTTTGAAATGCTCTTCGATGGAGAGTCTCCATAATCATCAACTGTTGTCTGCTGTGCTTCCAATGGGACATTTTATTTCATCGCGCCTCTTGCCAGAACATCTTGGAAAGTTGATATATCGTCCACTGGAGACACTCTTGTTAGAGATCTTTAAGACTTCTTGTGGTGTTGATAAATAAGGTCTCTTACAGGAAAATGAAACACTTAAGAAGGTGTATGATGACCTGAAAAATGCAATGATGGCAATAACAAGTTTCTAATTTGTGACACTGATGTCAGTTGCAACACCATTCTAGAAAGCTGTGGCAGACTATGATTGTAGAGGAGTCTGCCATGGAAATTCAGTTGGGATGTCAATGGGAAGAGGACCTGGGGGTATGGAGATCATTAATGGGTAAGGGTATCAATCTCTTTTTAGGTAGGCCAGGTCAAAATGTCAACATCGAGAGTGATGTTGGAAGCACCATCAGAAAATGCTGCTGAATCAACTGTATGTTCTGGATCGACAATCATTGGGAGGCAGCATCTGGAATTCTTTGAACTCGATTAGAGAAACCACATTGGGTGCTATGAGTACCTTGATGTTGAAGACTTGGTAGAATGGTGACAGTGTATTGTCATTGATGCCAAGCACTTACAGCAAACATGTTGGGGCCACCATTGGAGTGGATGACAATTTCAATGTTGTTCTTCTGATTTATCACCTTTTTCTGACCTCCTCCTCTCTTGATCTTCCTCTGTGGGGTTCCTTTTAAGTTGCTTGCACTTTCCCAGCAGAAATTCCCCATGAGCCTTTTCATTATTTGCCGCCCTCAGATTTTCAAGCATGCTTCACTACTTAATTCTTTTCCTATTGTTCAGGGTCCTTTTTTCCACCTTTTTTAATGGAATTTGTTCCGCTGCCCAGACTTAGAAGTGGGTAATCCCAATACATGCAGTTGGTGTGGGCCTAAAACAACTTTCTTATTACTCAGACATGCAGACAGCAGGTTGTGTCACAGGTGCTGCTATAAAGTTTACAGAATATGTTTTAGTCTTACACATGGGTCAGAAAAGCTCACCTATGGTTTTCAGAGAGTGAGACGCAACTTATAGACATGTTTGAGAACTCACACTTTCTACTGATATATGTACAGATGTATATTATGAAGTGTTCAGGGGTCTCCACATGCAACCAGGAATTATTCTAACATTCATGAAGACAATGAAGATCCTAGGATGAAGAACGTATTCTACAATGGCAGTATTGTGTACACAAGTGTTTAATTCCTACACAATTGTTGATTTATAAAGCCCAGAAGTGGCCCAGGAAGGGCACTTTTAGTTTGTGTTTCAGTTAATCCAATTTAATTAATAGAACAAACTGACGGTGGTTGATGTTTTGACAGTCTATACAAGCAAGTTCCACTGCTTAAGGTGGAGAGGACTATCCAAAAGGGCAGAGCCTACTAAACCAGTAGATCCTTTTCCAATGAACATGTGCTCTAGGGAACAAGAGAATCCAGGCACACCAAACGTGACCAGAGAATTGACTGGGAAAATAAATACCAATGCAGGAAGATGGTATATGGCAGGATAAAATCATACATAGTGATAATCTGCAAACCCCCTCCTGTCCATTTGTCACAAGTGCATTGAGCCATTCCCAAAAAAAAGAACCAACAAGTCATGCATCTCGGAGAGGCAGGAACCTCAATGCTAACAGATACAAGCTAGGCAAGCTACAAGTGCTAGGCTTCAGTCAGATGACTGTAGGAAGAGGTATGAACATAAAAAAAGGATGTACAGCTAGAGCAAGCAGCAAAAAAACAATGGTTTAGCTGTCCTACTGCAAAGTAATTTTCAAGTACTGCCCTGAAGTTGGTAGATTCATCTACAGTGATTAGGACCCAAAGTTCCATCTACGGTCATTAGCAGTATAGTTTATAGGTGTTGAATTGCTGAAGTATAAACTCTGGACCCCTGATATGTTCTTCTAACAAACAAGTGACATTTATTGACAAACAAGTATTTGCTAAATTGGTCTTTTCCCCCTCATATTTTCATGTACCGGATCTTCAAAGGGTTCCTATGTTAGGTTAAGGAACTTTCTGTTAATCAGTAGCAGGGTAATGGCTAAGCAGGCATATGTCAAAGTTGGGGAGCAATGAACAAGTTACTTATCTTCAGTAATGTCTTTCCTTGTAGAGACTCAATCTAACTTCAGAATGCTTACCTTAGAATACCCCTCAGGCAACCAGCACATCTTGAGCAATACCTCTGTGATCTGGTAGGTAGCATTTATGGTCTGTGTCATCCGCACCAGGTTTACATGCTTAGTGCCTATATAAGTGCTAACCAAGTGTGCCGATGTCAGTTTCTTGCATGACATAGTCCGCGCCCACAAGACATGGAGCCACGTCAGAACAGCTGTGACCAGTGTGCTGAAACTAAAGAAGACCTTCTCTAGGAGAAAGTACTGTTCACAGAGAGGGGAGGCAGATTGGTCGGTAAGGAATCTGCAGTTAGAGTCTCTACCATAAAATGACTTTATCTAAGGTAAGTAACTTCTGGAAGAGACTTCTAAACTCAGATTCCTTACTTTAGAATGAGTACCACAATGATAAGCTCTCGAGAAGAGGGGCTGCAAACTAACAAATCAGAAAGTCCTGCAAGACGGAGCGGACAGGATGCCCAACCCAACAGACCAGACTGTCCAAATAGTAGTGCTTTATGAACTTATGGTGCAACGTCCACATAGCTGCCTGATGTTTGTCAAGGACTGGTATCCCGAGCTGCCTTGGATCTAGTAGAATGAGCCCTAAAACATTCTGGAAGCTACTTCTTCGCCAATCCACAGCAGATTTTGATACTGAGAACAATCTATTAAGAGATGGTCTTCTTCTGCACTGCCTTGCCCTTTCTTGCTCTGACAAATCCAATGAAAAGCTGAGCATCAAGCCGGTAATCTTTCGTACGATCAATATAAAAGCTAAGAGCATTTTTACGATCTAAATGAAAGACTCTACTGCACAGAGGGGTGAGGGGGAGCAAAGAACGAAGGCAGAGTTATCGTCCAGCCGACGTGTAATGAAGTCGCCACCTTAGGTAGGAAGGAGGCACATGTTCTTAGAACAGTCTGTGCTAATAAAAGGTAGTGTATGGTGAATGAACCGAGAGGGCCTACAGTTCACTCCCTCTCTGGGACGATATAACAGCCACCAAGAAAACCATCTTGAGAGTCAAAAGCCTGAGGGGACAGTTATACATGGGCTCAAAGGAAGAACACATCAGAAATGTTAAAACTAAATTTAAGTGCCACTGGGGCATATTGAAGGAGGAATGTATAAAGATGTGTTGTAAACTATTTAAGAATACAGACACAAAAGGTGACTTGAAGAGTGGGGGCTGATCCAGCAAATGCAACAATTACAATAGGACTGATAAATATCCTTCAACAGTGCCCAGAGGATGGCCCTGCTGGGCTAACAATAACACAAACAATAACACATCAGCAGGTTTGGCATGAAGTGTGTCAATTGCTTGTCTGAGCACCATGCCACAAATTGATTCCAACAGCAGACGTCTACAGATTTCATCAAGGAATCCCTGGCTGCCAGAATAATGTCTACAACCTTGGAAGGAACATCAAAAACACTCAACCTATGCCACTCAACCTCCAATCATTAAGGCAGAGTGTGAGCAGGTTCGGGTGCTGGACTCTGACCTGCTGCTGCAACAGGAGATCCTCCTGAAGGGCAGCCTGATTGGAGGAAGAATGCTCATGCTTAGGAGTTTGCGATGCCAAACTCTCAGTGCCCAATCCAGAGCAACTAGGATGACTCTGGCTTGGTTAGTCCTGATAATTTTGAGGACTTGGGGCAGGAGCGGAAAGTGTCCCGAATTCTACCCCAAGTGGAATGTGTTCCCAAACAGGAGCCGCTTTGGAAACTCCAATTAGGTAAAGTGCAGATAATGTGTGCTCCTGGCAGTGGCAAATAGATTGCATCAAGGTTCTCCCCATTCGTTGAAAAGACTTGGCACCATCTCCGGCTGTAAATGCCATTCATAGTTCGTAAAGGTTCAGTGGCTAAGTTTCTCTGTCATGGCATTCAGAGTTCCTGGCAGGTGTTGTACAACCAGGTGGATAACCTGAAGTTCCAGCTAACTCCAGAGGCATAGGGACTCCTGGCATAAAGTCCACAACCCCACTGTGCCCTGCTTGTTGCAGTACCACATAGGAATGCTGTTGTCCGTGAACACCTGAAGCAGCCTCCTTTGATGAATGGGAGGAAGGCTCTCAAAGTCAATAGCTCCAATAAGTTGATGTGGAGTCAGGTCTCTGTTGGAGACCTGGGCTCTCTGATCTCCACCTCTCCCAGATGGCCATCCCATCCCAGAAATGAGGCATTGGTTACCACGGTCAACTGCAGGAGGGGAAGAGAGAGTGGTCTGTCACTGATCCAGTCGCGGTCCAGTAACCACCACTGCAGGTCTATGGCAGCCTCCTCTGAAATCTCAACACCATCAGAGAGATTCCCTCATTTCTTTGCCCACTGAGATTTCAGGTCCCACTGCAAAGCCTACATCTGTGATCCGGCATGCTTCATCAGCAGGATACAGAAGGCAATCATGCCCAGCAGCCTCAAAGTCACACTCACCGAGATCCAGGATCGAGGCTCAAATATCGGGATCCTAGCCCTAATGTCCTCGATTCTCTGTGCCGGTGGATAGGCACAAAAATTTACCATGTCCAGAATGGCTCCAATGAAAGAAAGGCATTTGGAAAGCAGTTAGGTGTGACTTCAACATTTTGATAATGAAAGCTAACAAGCGTAGAACGATCACTAAAGACTGGAGGTGGGCGAAGTCTGCCTGAGGCGAGCACACCTTCAGCAGCCAGTCACTGAGGCAGGAGAAGACTGTGACCGCTGAAGGTAGGCAGCAACCACCACAATCACTTTTGTTAACACCTGAGGTATCCCTCTGGTGAGGCCAAAGGGGAACATGGCAAATTGGAATTTCTCGAAGTTCACAGTGAACCGCAGGTAATGCCTGTGGGCTTGCAAGACGGGAATCTGAAAGTAAGCATCTTGCAGGTTCAGCACTACCATCCAGTCTCCAGGGACCAGGGAGACAGAACCTGGGCAAGGGTGAACATTCTGAACCTTTCTTTCCTCCGGAAGACTTTAAGTGGTCCAAGATCTAGGATAGGGAGGAGACCACCATCCTTTTTTGGTACCAGAAAGTAGCAACCACTTTCAATGTTGGCACCCTCTCAAAGGCCCTGCTGGCCAAAAGGGGCTGAACTTTCTGGCACAATTATGACAAACAGTCCTCTGAAAGCTGATGCAAAGAACGTGGCATGGGTGGTGGGGTTTAGAGAAACGAAGGGCGTTGCCCTGTCTGACAAGTTAAAATACCCATGTGTCTGAGGTGAATTTCTCGCATCCTTGTAAAAAGTGCCAGATTGTTCCCCAAACCAGATGGTGGTGCACCAGAGAGTACGTACGAAAGAGGTTTTGGTGTGACAGCAGCAGAGGGAGGGGGAAAGCTGGCTGGTCTTGTGGGTATGAATGATGATGGGAGCTTTGGAACACTCTTCTGTTTCCACAGACAGGGAGAAAAGTAAGGTGGTTGATGTGGTCCGACAAATAACCCCCGGGAGCAAGCCAGGACTCTGATGACTTTAAAGCGCTCCAACGCAGTATCAGCATGATTGGCAAACAGGAGAGAACAATTGCAAGGGCATGTCAATAAGGCTCTCCTGGACATCTCCCAAAAGGCCTGCTGACCATAGCCAAGCATGGCATGCAAGAGCCCATCCGCTTTACCAATGAAGTCTGGTGTGCCTTACAGTGAACACTGAAATTGGCAGCGATCCGGCTGCCCAGAATGGCTTCTCCTAACTTCCTCTGGAACCACATGTAGCACTTGTGCCACAGAATCCCACAAAGCACAAGAGTATCTTCCTAACAGGCAAGCCATAATCACAAAGCACAATGTCAAACTTGTGGAGGAAAAACTCTTTCTACCAAATGTTTTAAACCGCTTGGATTCCCCATCTGGAGGGGTAGTAATGAAGGTGCTTGGATTCACTTTTGTTGTTGAGGCCTGCACCGCTAAGCTCTCAGGTCTGGGGTAATGCGTAACAAATGTGGGACCCCCGAGTCAGGCCGATGGCAAGAGGTCTGACAGATTAAAGGGACTCCGGAACAGGGTTTTGCCAAAGCCCCTCAGGAGGACGTCCATGAAGGCTTCACTGAAAGTGAGTCTGGGCTCTGCAATGGAACGCCCTGGCTTGAGCATGTCTGTTAAGACATTCGTTTTAACCTCCATGGAAAAGAGCTGGATATCAAGGACCTTCACTGTCCTCCTCATCATAATGGAGAAGAGCACACTTCCATTGGTGGCTGGGCTGAGTGAGAAGACTAAACCAGAAGTTGTTGACATGCCAAGCACACTGGGTCCCACAATCTTTTGTACCAGTGTAAGAAACTTGGCTCTTTGAAGATGCCCCCTCCACTTTTTGCTGCTTGATGCTGTTGCTTTTGACCTGTAAGAGTGCTGAGGCCTGCTAACAAGACTGCCTTTTAAAACTGCATAGGCTAATTGGCAAGGACTTTACCACCCCTGTAAGTGTGCCCTGGTGGAACCCTTAGCGCATGGGTACTCACAAACTTTTTCTCGGGGGCCAAAATTGCAGTATGGTTTGCGGCCGAGGGCTGCACTGAAGTGACAGCGGGGGGCGGGGCTTAGAGGGGGAACAACCACCCCACCCCCTTTTTCAAAACAATGCCCCTACCCCAGTAACACACACAGCGCGCACACATACAGCGCCATCTGCTCTCACCCCTACCCCAGTAACACACACAGCACCATCTGCTCTCACCCCTACCCCAGTAACACACACAGCGCCATCTGCATACAGCGCCATCTGCTCTCACCCCTACCCCAGTAACACACACTGCGCCATCTGCACACAGCGCCATCTGCTCTCACCCCTACCCCAGTAACACACACAGCGCGCACACACAGCGCCATCTGCTCTCACCCTTACCCCAGTAACACACACAGCGCACACATACAGCGCCATCTGCTCTCACCCCTACCCCAGTAACACACACAGCGCCATCTGCTCTCACCCGTACCCCAGTAACACACACTGCGCCATCTGCACACAGCGCCATCTGCTCCCACCCCTACCCCAGTAACACACACAGCGCCATCTGCTCTCACCCCTACCCCAGTAACACACACTGCGCCATCTGCACACAGCGCCATCTGCTCTCACCCCACCCCAGTAACACACACACACAGCGCACACACACAGCGCCATCTGCTCTCACCCCTACGCCAGTAACACACACAGCGCGCACACACACAGCGCCATCTGCTCTCACCCCTACCCCAGTAACACACACACACAGCGCGCACACACAGCGCAATCTGCTCTCACGCCTACCCCAGTAACACACACTACATTAAAAACAAATAAATAAATAACCAAAGAGCCTTACCTGACTCAAAGCACTGTAAAGATGCCACAAATGTGGAACAGCAGGCAGGCAGGCGGGCAGCAGACGTGGAGCCGGTGACAGGAAGCAGACGACCAAAGCCCCATAAAAGTTAGCTGCAAGCGCTGACTTTTATGGGGCTTTGGCTTCCAGGATCGTCAGGGCAACGGCATAAACAATGGCCGCCGTATGTAAACATAGAGGAGGGCCGCGGGAGCATGCTCCCGCGGCCCTCTTCTATGTTTACATACTGCTGCCATTATGATATGGCGTTTGGTGTGCGTCTCGCGGGCCGCCAAGCTAGGTCCGTGGGGCCGCTGGCGGCCCGCGGGCCGTACTTTGAGTACCGTTGCCTTAGCGGGTGCCCACCAAGTTACCAAGCTCTCTGCTGTTTTGGCAGGCTCTCTCGTGCCTCTGCCACCACAGACAAGAGTCTGCCC
Source organism: Pleurodeles waltl (assembly GCF_031143425.1). Lineage (NCBI taxonomy): Eukaryota > Metazoa > Chordata > Amphibia > Caudata > Salamandridae > Pleurodeles > Pleurodeles waltl. The sequence continues at coordinate 1,326,784,332 of NC_090447.1, forward strand.
TCCTGCTGGTTGTGCTAACACTTCCCAAGGATGGAGACAAAGGGCCTGGGAGGGCCGGAAGTCACACCTCCTACCTCCTAGGATGGCTAGTGTGAAAGGTAATTAAGGTGGTGAGCCTCAAAGGCTTCTCCCGCTCTTGATATGTAATTACTAGTCCCCCCGAGTGGAGGACAAAGCCCAGGCTAGGAGGTCTGTACAGCTGAGGAAGAGTTCTGCCATTTTGGCAACCCTTAGGAGCAGTGGGTTCTGGGTAGAAAGTGACATCGTCCCACATTAAGATGTCACTGCAAGGGCAGACTAGCCGCAGGGAGCAGTAGCCCATTGACCACTGTCCCCCACTCCCTTAATGCCCCCTAAAACTAGGATTTTAGGGGCTCCCCTGACACGAGAACCTCAGTTCTTACTTGCAAAGAAGAGAAACAAAGTAGACGTCGTCAACGACAACAGGACCTGGACGCCAGAAGCAGCGCAATCAAGGAGGTGAGCCTCAAAGGCTTCCCCTGCTCTTGATTTGTAATTACTCATCCCCCCCAGTGGAGCACAAAGCTCTTCCTGCCCTGTCCAGCCCAACAGGCAGGAAAATTAGCTATGCTGGAGTGTCAGAGTGAAGTGGACACTGAAGTGGCCTAAGGAGACCACCATTGGAACTGAGTGACTGACGTGTGCCCGTGGTGAAAGCTCTTTGGTCCCAGCAAGAGGGACCCCTCTGGATAACAAGAAGTCAAGAAGGACTCCCATGACTGGTGGTACCAGTCCCCTGCAACTTGCAGGAGAAACGCCGTGCTGAAGTCGAAGAAGTGCGACCCAACAGACTCTGTGAGTGAACCTAAAGAAACTCTGTGTTCAGCATTTAAAGAGTGGGAGTGAGGTCTCTGCCAAGTTTCAAACCCCTCCTTCCTTCCGGACGTCCTCCAGCCGTCGAAGTGCCTGCAGACCACCTTTGCTGCTACCAAGGCTTGTCTGTCGTTGTAGGAAGCTGGCCTGGTGTGTGGTAAATCTGGAAACCACAGCCACTCGGACATCACCAACTCCAGGGCAGATACCAGCATAGAGACCAATGTTGGCAGCGACCCCTCTCCTGAGATTCTGCATCTGGAAGAGAGTGACATCAAGAGGAGCAGCAAAGCATCTTGGGCGTGCCTAGCGACAGTGATTGACAGCTAGAAGCCTCATCTGCACCCGGAGCCTCTGGACGTGATGGTGAGGTTCCAGCTGTTGATTCCTGGTCCTGGCCCCCCAAAGACCTCTACATCCAAAGGGTAGAGCGTGTATCCACCTCCAAGTACCCATTTGTCAGGTGTTGCAAATTGCCAACCGCCACAGACTCCATCACCACCAACAGCCAAAGCACCTCCGCACCCAGACTCCCTAGGCAAGGTAATAAGAAACTGACTGTTGACTCTTGGTCTAGGGGCCCGCAGAACCTTATGTCCAGGTGATTTCCAAGGAACTCCCTCTACAAGTGCACACTTTGATTTTCCCCATCGACTTCAATGGTAATCATTTGACTCCAAGAAATATACAGTATTTTCCAAAGCTTCTAAAATTCACAACTTCGGTTGCATGCACGACACAAAGTTTGTTGTGGCGTCTGATCTAATATAAAAATCTGCTTTCTTTTCTAAATTGATGTTAGAGTTCTTTACAGTTGTGTCATTTACTTATCACCCATGTTGGTATTGTAAAATACTTTACACATGTTCCTTTAAGTAGCCTGACTACTCTTTGCCACACTACCAGGACTGAGCTAAGGTTTACTGGTCTGAACCTAAGGTCCACTACTGGGTAATGTGCTAGTATTACATGGTGAGACTCCCGAGTCATACCACATAATACTGCCACCTTGCTACAACCACTTTCTGTCTGGAAAGAATTGGGCTAAGTCATTTGGAGGGTTAAGGGCCCCATGGGTGGGATTATCACCGAACAGGTCAAAGGGCAGTGGATGTGTTACAAAAGGCTGCCTCTGGTCTATCAGCGCTGGTCTCAACCTCGGATGGGGTCAACACAGCACTGTCTCAGAGTCGATGACAGGTTTTCCTATGTCTTGTGGCGTCAAGGGACCAGGCCCCAGTAACGGCAAGAGAGCCAGGATGGGGCTCGGAACAGGAGTAGGTCTGGATCAGGGTACAGATCCAGAGGGTTGAACTGGCATTGAGGAAGGGCCCACCAACTAAAATAGGTGTGACACCTCGCAGCTACATGGGTCCAGAAGGCACGCCAGAGGGAATCTGTTGCCCAATGATGCGGGCCAGGATGGATGAAATTGCTGAAGCTGAGTAGGAGTCACTCCAGCTCCTGAGAACTGAGGGAGGCACAGAGAGAGAGTCAGTGCTGGGGGTGGCGTGCTAGAGTGGGAGCCTAGATGGGGGTGAGTGGCTATGCACTCCTTCCGGGGACTTGAAAGTCGAGGGGCATTTCTACTTATTTTTCTTGGACTTACCTGATGAAGACTTTGATTTTGAAGATGAACGGACGCAGGAGCAGCAGGACCGAGGCTGTCCCTGAGAGCCAGGACCTATGCAGAGTCTTGCGTTATCACACTGCAAGGAGCTTCAGCGACCTCTCCTGAATAGCTTTCAGGTGCATTGACTGACAAGGATTTGGAGTCGTGACTGAACCCCAATCACCAAAGACAAACAAGGTGAGGATCAGTCACAGACATGCCTGTTATTCTCAGCAAGGTTTAAAACACATTTGTTTTGGAGGGAACATGCCCATGGCAAACTGGAAACAAAATTTTTAAAAAGGCTTGACAAAAGTGGAGAGAAAGTTGGTCAAAAAGTGACAGAGGTAGTTCTCTGAATCTGTGACTGTCAGAGCAGAAAGAGAGGACCTGACAGAGTGCTGGGGTGGTGGCTATATAGGCAGCGTTGTCAAGACAGAGCCATCAGCGCCACCTATCGGCATACAGAGGTACTGCTGAAGTTTTCCTGATCCAGTCTGGTATCTCAACATATTCTAAGTTAGGGAATGTGTGGTTAAAAATCTCTTCTAGAATTATTTATTTTTATACGAAATGTAACGTGTGAAGGGGAGCCAACATGGAATGGCAAGTCCTTTAAAGGTAACTTACATTTGGTCATTTCTTCTGAGTCTTCTGTCTCTTTCTGATCCTGCTTTTGAACACAGGGACTAATGTGTCTTTTTCAATTAGCAGATGTAACTTGTAGATCAGAAGCAGTTTCAGGCAGGTGGACAGGCCTGCTAGATCCCTATGTTTCCCCCGGTCCTGCCTTTACATCTGTATGTTTGTTATGATTAGAGGCTGACCTGTAAATTTAAATGCATCCTTGCATAATTACAGGGTAGGTTGAACCTTCTAATACATGCCATATGTCAGAACCCCTTTCAAAGGGCCACAGGGCAAGCAGAACAACTGGGCCCAACTGTGAGGGTTGAGGCCTTTTACTCCTGATGTTGTGGGGCCCAACCTACTGTGGATCCTGGCAACTGGGCCAAATATCCCATCAGCAATTCATTCTCACTGGTAAGGTGGGTCGAACATTTCAAGCCTTATTGGAAGCAGGTAGATACAAAGGGTGAACACAGACTTACAACAAAAAAGTTTGTTCAAAAGCAGCAATAAATGATTGTTCAGTCAAATACTGTCTTCTGACAAAAATAGAATTTATATACAAACACAAAGTGAAATATAGCATACACAAACTACACACAGCCCACTGAGGTCAGGCTCTAGTGTTCAATAGGCAGGCCCTGGAGTTCCACATCCCTCTCACTAGCAGTAGTGGTTAGTCCCTATTTACACTCGATGACATTCAGGTGAGGCCCCAACAGCAGTCGAGTTTCAGGAGTCCCACTGCAACTCTTTAGTTTAAGGCAAACAGTGCTAACGCGCTTTCTGGCCGAGACGTTTCCCCAAGTACCTTCCAGTCCATTGATCAGTCTTACCAGCACTAGCAGGGATTACATCTCACTAACCGGTGCGAAGGTTGCAGTGGCTGGCTTTGTGTGTAATACTCGTAGCTCTGCAGGAGCAGCAGATGAAGGTCCTCAGTACTCCTATCATACAACAGCTAAGTATCTGGCAGAATCTCCTTTCAGTGACTACATTAACCAGGCTATGATCATTGTCTTTTCAGTTGGCCCCCTCAGACACACTGGGGCACCATTTCAACTCTGCATTCGGACAAGGGTCCGATCAGTACAGTAGCAAGTTCTCCTTCACAATGGTCCCATCTGGCATATGGGGTCACAGACTCTCCAGCAGCACACAGACAATGGCCAAATCGACACAGCGACTTTACCGCGGCTCCATCTGGCAAATTAAGTTGCCAACTTACAGACCACACACAGGCGATCGTCCGATTTACATAGTTAACTTCAAGGCAGCCCCTATGGCATACACACCGCACAAAGGTGATGGCCCATTTGGCACCACAGTCTTCTCCTCACACCACACTACAGGTATCCACTCAGCAGGATCCCCACTGGACTTCTCTCCCTCCAGCAATCTCTTCTTCATCACAGGGCACACTGGTCTTGGCAAGCAGTCAGGCACTGGTGCTCCAGGCTCTAGGGCCTAGTGGTCTTGGATGTTCCTTGGGTGAGGTCCCCTGATGCCGCTGAGAGACTGGCAGGCCTCGACCCTCAGTCTGGTCACAGGCACAAGTCTTGCAGTGCTTCTCCTTCTTGCACAGCCAGACTGGCTGCTTGGCAGTTAATGTTGGGGGCCTCAAGCTTCCCTGTTCATAGTCAATTTCCAGACACCAACTTTGATTTAGCGTGTAAGTCTTTTAAAACTGTATTGAGGGTTTGCTTCCTTTTGAAGTGCCCTCTTCTCTGCCTTGCCCTTCCTCTCGAAAGCAGCCTATCACAGCAGGTGTGACTCCAAATAAGATAGCCCCATAACGCAGGCCATGAGAGTGACTAGTCAGGCACAGTGATATGTGTATCAAGAGGTTACCCCACCCTTCTTTTAATGATTCTTTTATCATCCCCATTTCCTTCCTGGGGTATGCCCAGGTCCCTTTCCAGTGACTGCTCCCTAAATCAAAGATCACCGATTAAAGGGTACTGAAGAGCCTGGCACTTCTTCCCCCAGTGTGTCTGTGTCCCACCCCACTCGTAGTAATGCAGCAATCCACAAATCTGGCTGGAGTATTTCTCCACCTTCACATGGTCCTCCAGTCATCCCTGGGTCTCCCAAAATGGAACCCAGAATCTTCCATGTGTTTAGTATTCACAAACACACTTACACTTAGCACATGCATACAACACCCACCCACTGCATAGCACTACATACTAGTTTGATGTAGGCCAAGGGTGAGTTAAGTACACAACAGCAGGACTTTACATCCAAAGGTAAAGTTCTTGACTCCTACTGATCACTACATAGTATGTTGCCACCACCATGCTTATGCTACTTAACTCCTGGCAAAAGCAGTAGCCTTTCACCACTATGAGGGTGGCATTTTGGGCGATCCTCCTGGTCCAACAAGAGCGCAATCCAGGAGACAGGCATATGTCATGATACATACACATTCTGTTTGCGCATGACAACAAAAACTCAGTACCAGGGATCCAGATGGCATTGCAACTGGGGCACTAACAGAAGGGGTTCACGTCCGTCACCATGTGAGAATCTTTTCAGTCCAAACACCATACCAAAAGCAACAATCAAACAGATTTGCATACAATTGTGTAGCTTGCTAAAAGTCTAGGTTTGGTATAAATGCTGATTGTGTTTGGACTAATTGGTAATAATTTAAACAATGTGGAATTGAAGCGAGTCAAAAAATCCAGGTAGTAGCCAAAAGCTGATCTCCGATATCCTTCACTTACTATATGTAAGCAGCCTCTCCATAAAGCCATTCTTGCTACTGTCAATTAGATAATGCTTCTGGTTCTACAGAGGAAGGATCAAGTTTGAAAACCCAATAGATTTTGTCTTCACTCAGTTATGAACCCTCCCTCAACGGTTCATTACACCATCGACATCACTACACTAATAGTGCTATATGAACTGACCTCAATCTCAGGAGACAGCACTAGCATCCCTTGACATTGTTGGTGAACTTCTTCTGCATATACTCATAATACAGATTCCTGGCTTTGGGTCGGTCTGCTTACAGTTTACTATGAGTTTTCGTGTCAAAGAGCTGCAAGCTCCACATTTAAATTATATATCTGTATACAAAAAACAACAACATAATTAATTCTTACCTGGCATATTTTATGCTTTCATAGAAGCCACAAAACTCTTTGTCTTTTAACGACTGCAAAGCAGAATACAATGATTCATGGTAACCTGGACCAGAAGCCTCGTTCCTTAAGAATAAAAATATGAAACAAGAAAAGAAGCAAGAAAAGAAAATCAAAATGTAATTTTCATACCTGGTATTATGAGTACTGTTATGTATTATACATTTACAAATGTAAAATATTAACATTGTATCTTACATGTTTTTTCCTATCTGTACTTTCAAGATCAATAATACTATGGTATGTCATTTAGAAGTAGAACAGCTTTGAATAAGAATCTATAAATATCTAGATAAGGAGAATAGAACAAGCAGTTTACAAGAAAAAGCCCTGACTTAAAATGGAAAAAACTTAGCAAGCAAACATTTAAAAAAAAATGTCAAAACCAGTGATGGGAGGCCATCAAAATTTGCACTCTGCCTGTGTTCGCAATGAAACATCTATTGAAGTTTAAAAAATCAATGCTGATGTGCTGTTTTTAAAAGGAGACAGACAAGTGTCATCATGTAGTGGACACTCAGAAATAAGTGCCAGTTCTGAACACTGGCAGACTTGGCACAAATTAAGCACTGCTCGAAATTCCACAACACACCTGCAACTACCAATGTGTGAATACACATTAAACCACTTGATCTACCGCAACAAATCAGTGCTATTGGAAACTGGAGAGAGTCTGGCAAAAAGAGAAGATGTGCTAGATATCAACCTGCCGGCCTCGAGCTGCCAGACTAGCACATCTATGCTGGTGCATATGTGTGCATTTTTATGGCATTTCTTCATTAGTATGGCTCCTGCACCTGTGTGTTATGGCATTTCTCCTCCTCCCAACTTGTTTTGCCAAGTGCCTTGGCCATTGCCAGCTGAACAGAAAAGTGCCTGTGACAGCCCATAACCCCCTCATAAAAATATTGTTAATGTGGACTATGCATCAAGGTGGAAGACATTTTCTGAATTATTTTTCTTCACCACATGTGCAACCACTAGCTGTACCACTATGTTGCCAGAAGAAAATGAGTTACTTAGCTATGACTTTAATTCTCCAGTATTGGAATCTTTAATAGATTCACATGCTTCAATCATTCACCGTTGTCAAGATGGGAGTCCCTGGTACCTTCATAAAGTAGTGTTAAAATAGGCCTAAACCCAAGGGCCCTAGGCCGCTTAGTTTAGTATTCTATCACAGTCATTCTGAGCAAAGGACTACATTTAAGAGTCCACCAATCAGGTGACGCTACCCTTTAGAACCCTCCACAGAGAAGCTCTAGTCCCTCAGATTTTCAGACCACTTGTGCCTACTCATAATAATAATAATAATAATGAGAGGTAACAGTGAACTTTTCCGGGGAGGTGGGTGGGTCACATGTGAATCTATGAAAGATTCCAATACTGGAGAACTAAAGTTACAGGTAAGTAACTCATTTTCTTACTCCAGTATTGGAAATTTCATAGATTCAAATTCTGGAATCAGAGTAGGAAGTAGCAGTGATGCACACTGTAGTATAAATTAGGAGTGCTTCAACAGAATATCAACAAGATGTTTGAGCAAATATACATAAATAAGACAACCCAAAATTCAACAGCTTAAACTTGTTATAAGAAACCATAACGTATATCAACTTTTCTTCTTTGATACATTTAAAATAAACAATGTGCAGAACTGACCTTAGGATGGTGGGATGGTAGGGCTAGCTCACATTTACTGGAAAAGATGTCTTAGGACCGCCTGACCCACAGCTACTTCCCCTTGAGGAGCTGCATCAAAGCAGTAATTTCGTGTGACTTTGTGGCAGTTCTTCCTGGTTGCTGTTCTGCAAATATCCTGGAGAAGTACCCCTGCCAACAGTGCAACGGACACTGATACAACTCTGGTAGAGTGAGATCAAACAGAAGTTTGTAATGGTTTGCCTGCTGCTTGATGGCATAACAGAATAGCGGCTGAAATCCTTCTTCCAATGCTTTGCTTGGAAAGAGGTTGTCCCTTTCAGGAGCACTGTAACCTACCTACAAACAATTGACTAGTCTTGCAAAAGGATTTGGTTCTATCCAGGTAGAACTTTATACACCTTTTCACATCTAACGAATAAAGAGCCCTCTTCGCTGGCATTGTAGGATTTGGGAAGAATTACTTTAGGATAAGCAGTTCGTTGATATGAAAGTCTGGGGGAACTTTGGGTGTGAATCGTGGGTTTGTGCGTAAAAGTATTTTATCTTCTCTTAATTTGTAAGAAGGGTTCTTGGATAGTCAGTGCAAGGATCTCCCTGACCAGTCTGGCTACTACAAGAACTACCTTCAATGAAAGACATTTTAAAGTAGATCTGTGGATCTGCTAAAATGATTGTTTCATGTGCTCACAAGGACTATGTTGAGAAGGTCTGAAAGGTGGGAAGACTCTGAATAGGCCCTTTAAAAATTGTTTAATGATTGTGGAGGAACACAAAGAGGGTGAATTATATGAGCGCCTAAACTACGCTATGGCGCTAAATAAGAATGTAGGCCTTTGGAGTGGGGTGGTCACTTGAGGCGTTGGAGATCTTGCAGGCGTAGTTGACTGAGGTGCTGTTTCACCAGTGGGTGAGAATCTTTTACTATAATTTGCTAACATAGCTTCTAAGTCTGAAATTAGGAAGCATGGCATATGAGCTGTGAAACATTTTGGATCATAATCATTGTAGTATTCTTCCTCATCATGCTGATATCTTACATTAAGTTGAGAAGGACTATGCGCTGTTCATAGGGTTCCTCATCATCGGAATCATCATCTCCCACCAACAGGTGGGCTGGTGTAAATGGAGTTATCTTGCTTGGGGACGTATACTCCGAGGTTAACTTCACCATTTGTTTTTTTTTCTTTCCTTTTTTCACTTGTCAACGGGGTCCTCGATGGTGCCGTCGATGAGGACGTCGATAATATAGCAGGTGTACTCTTCGTCAGTTGAGTGGCTGTCGTCTGCAACAAAGAAGAGATCTTTAGCATCGATGGCTTAGTAGTTGAGGCAACTGCCACTGTCAAAAAAGAAGCTGATCTAGAAGCAATGGTCATCATCAGCTTCGACAACGATGGTGATGTGTAAGTTTTTGTTGACGATGATGTCATCGACGATGCCCTCGTTGCCAGTGGACAGATCTCACCGCCATCGGTGGTGGGGAAGACCTCCTCAGTGCCGCCGCCGATGAAGCTTTCATCGAAGGTGGGGAAAACACTGTCAGTGCTGTTGAAGATAAAGCTGACGTAGACGGTGGGGTCCTCGTCGATGGCGCTGAGGAAGGCTTCTTGAATACCTGTGACACCTTAAGGGTCAGCTGAGGTTTTTTTTTTTAGCCCTTTCTGTACTGCTAGTGCGCTCTTTTTTGTCCTTAGATGAATGATAGATGGTATGAGGAGATGAAGAAGGGCTGCAGTCTTTGTAAGACCTTGAAGTGGTCTTTTTGTAGGCCTTTCTTGGCTGTAATGAAGAAGATAATTTCTGAGGATATCTCTCTCTTTTTTGGGATCTTCTAAAAGAGAAAGAGGAGTCTTCACTATCACAATCAGAACCAGGTATTCTCTAGTTGTAAGTTTCTGCAGACAAATTAACAGCCTGTCTTCCCTGTGTTTCAGAGTTTTGGAGGAAAAGGTATGACATACCTTACACTCCTTTGTGGAGTGCTCCGGGTAGAGGCAGTAGATGCAATTCTGGTGTGGATCCTCAGAATGTAACCTCTTTTTACCACAGGTTTTACAGGGTCTGAATAGACTCTTCTTTTCCTTCTCAGACATGGTGACAGTCTTCTGAGAAGGTGTACAGTTAAGAACTAAAGGCAAAAAAACCTTTAGAACCCAGATTAAATTAGGCAAATCTTCTGAATATCCAGAAAACACAGAAAAGCTGAGCAGAGCTCAGTGGAGACTTCCCTAGCACGATGTGCAGTAGAAAATCTGAGGGACTGGAGCTTCTCTCAGGAAGGTTCTAAAGGGTGATGTTGCCTGAATGGTGACCTCTCAAATTTAGTCCTTTCTCAAAATTACTCTGAGAGAAGACTAAACTAAGGGGCCTGAGGCCTTTGGGTTTAGGCCTGTTTTAACACTACTTTATGGCGGTACCAGGGATTCCCATCTCAACGACGGGGAATGATTCAAGCATGTGAAGCTATGAAAGTTCCAATACTATAATAAAGAGTATTTCTTATTGTTTCTAACATTGTGCTATACCCTTTTTGGCCCCAGTTGGCCTTCAGCAGAAAAGGTTACTAAGAAAATGAAAGGTCACTTATCTGTAACTTAACCTCACCAGTGTATGGTTGCTTCTTAGATTCCAATGTCTGACACATTCCCCACTGTCGTGCTGGGAAAACTTGGGTACATTTAAAATAATCAGAGTATAAATATGCTGTGCAATGTATACAGTACTACGAGTAGCGTATCCACATCATCTTTATAGATTATATTTTCTCGCAATAAGGTGGATGTGCTATGAAAACCACAACTCTTTTTTGTGGCAGAAGGGCAAAAGAAGCATAGAAAGAACAGTGAATAAAGGGCAGGAGAGAGAATTGCTTGTAAATCATGAAGCATACCAACACAAGGGAAATGTAGTCACAGGGGAATAACTTTGCATCCCCAGCATGGGACCTTCCATAGATTCATATTATTGATTGGGAGTAGCAAGGTGTGAAAGATCAGAAGGCATGGTGGGAAAAGGCTCCATTACTGAAACAGCTATTGATGCACCATGTGTACTACTGCATTGTCACTTCTTGATAGAATATGCAGGCAGTCATATTTGACAAAGATATGGCTAGTTTGCCATTTCGTTACGGTACAAATATACAGGAGGGTGAACTTCTAAGAATAGTATTACAGCTGCTGACACCTCCCCCTCAAGGAGTGAACTGTAACTTTTCCTGGAAGCAACTGGGCTGGCCTGGCATTGAGAGTCCAAAATCTACCAACAGATGCTTTGCCTACCTGAACGGTCCCTTCTGTCCAAGCAAAAGGACAACCATTTCAGGAAAGTGAAATAATCTCCCTGACTGAATTGGGTTTGGAAAGTCCTTTTCAGCTACAACACACTGCAAAAGCTAAAACACTCCAGTCAACAACATTCCTTCAATGCCATGGGCCCAAGATACAGGCAGAGTCTTTTCAGGGTGAGTGCAGCAAGGGGTCCATAGTACCCTCTTACGATACAATATCAACTACAATAGCTATTATGTTGTTCTTAGAAGAACCACTTTCAAGAATGACTGTCACTACACCTCTACAAAGGGGAAATATCCCCTTTTATTCAGCAGTGAAAACAAAACACAAAACTCCCCCACCTCTGGTATGCCACCAGAAGTGCTGCTTTTGAAAAGGCAGTGAATAGAGGTACTGATTCCATAAATAGTGACCACCATGAGCACATTTGTAACACCTTGAAGGAAGAAAGGGTTGCTTAAAAAAAAACTTACTGGTGGTGAATCAATAGTGATTAAATCAGGCGATAAGGGTGGAGCAACTGTGATCCTCCTGAGGACTATGCATCAGGCAGAATGCCTTACAATCCTTAAAGACCCCAGCAACTATAATTGACTCTCAAGCAACCCGACTTCTGAAATACAGGAAGGGATACCTCTCCTGGTAACAAATGGAACTGGCAACGGGTGGATTACCCGACATGAACCCGAGTTCCTGATTCAGAAGGAACCAAAAGTACCACACTTTAGCATACTTCCAAAGGAGCACTAACACAAATTCCCCATTCCCTAGAGACCTACTGTGTCGGGACAGGGTCTGTAGTCTAATCCCTTTCACAGTTCTGTGACGTGTTTTGGTGAAAGAGATGCCCACTTTTCTGAAGAACACAAAGGATGTGCTGAGCCTCATTAAGGACATACCTTTGGACCAGGACAGAGAGATACTCATTAGCCTAGAAGCTGACTCACTGTATACCAATATTCCACAGGACGCCACCCTTGAGGTGATACTTGACCGGGCACATCTAACTCGAAAATATTTTGAGTACGAAGGAGAGTTCTGAATTCTTCCTGCAAGTACATGGGACATGGCACATTCCCTCCCAGCTTGGCATGTCTGTATGTACACTCCTTTAAGTATGAGTGTGTGTACAGGAAGCTGGCTCTGTATATACTATATCAAAGTGAAATATAGTGTGCACAGAGTCCAGGGGTTTCCCAGAGGCTTGACAGAGGCTAAAGTAGATAATACTGATGCTCTCTTTTGTGGTAGGGTGGTCGAGCAGTTAGGCTTATCAGAGGGTAGTGCAAAGCATTTGTTGTACACACACAGACAATAGAAGCAGCACACAATCAATGACTGAACTCCAGACCAATAGTGTTTATATATCAAAAATATATGTTCTTAATTTATTTTTAGAACCACAAGATTCAAGTTGCAGGTTAGTACCTTAAATGTTTCATATTTTACACAGGTATCAACATGACTTGGTTTGAAATAGGTAAGTAATACAGATCTCAAATTATTGGCAATAGTCTGTTTTAAAAATGGACACAGTGCAATTCCTGGGGGGGGGGGGGGTTAGATTGGTTTACAGGTAAGTACAACACTTACAGTTTCAGTCTCCGGGTTGTAGGAAGTCCACCAAATGGGGTTCAAGTTAACCCCAAACACCCACCACTAGCAACACAGGGCCGGCCAGGTGCAGAGGTGAAAAATGAGCAATTTTAACGTGGGCTCCTATGGAGGCAGGGGGTACTCGGGAATCTGGTCTGCCTGCAGGTAAGTACCCGTGACTCGGAGGGCAGACCAGGGGGGATTAGAAGAGCACTGGAGGGGCCACAAGTAGGCACCAAACACACACCCTCAGCGGCACAGAGGTGGACGGGTGCAGGGTGCTAACAGAACATTGGGCTTCCAATACCGGTCTAAGAGAAGACCTTGGAGGTCACTCAGAGGCTGCAGACGAGGTCTGGGGGGGAAGGGAAGGAGGGATGTCTCGGGCACACTGCTGGTCGGACGGGGGGAGGGGCCGTCTGCTAAACGTAGGTGCACCGGGTGTCGGGTTCTCCAAGACCGGGGGCTGAGGGTGCAGTGTGACCTTAGGCGGCAGTTATCTTCGTCTGGAGCTTTGCGGTCAGTGGGGTCCTCGGGATTCCCTCTGCAGGCGTCGTCGTGGAGGGTGGAGAGGTCAACCCAGGGTGGGCACTTGCTCGCAATTGCCTGTGGACCCTCTCTTGCTGGGTGGACCACCTTGACACGGGCCATGAGTGGAGGGTGCACAAGGGTCAGGACTCGCGCATCCAGAGTGAGGTGGGAGTCCTTGGTTGTAGGTTTATCTCAGAGCAGTTGGCCTCTGGCGTTCTGGGTCCTTTTGGGTGCAGGGCAGTCCTCTGGAGTTGGGCAGAGGCTGCTGGTCCCGCTGGACGGGTCGCTGGTCTTTTGCAGGTTCTTTGAAGCAGGAGAAAGGCTGGTAGGGCTGGGGCCAAAGCAGTTGTCGTCTTCCTTCTTCTCTGCTGGGGATTTCAGATTAGCAGTCCTTCTTCTTCTTGTAGGTCACCAGGAATCTGGTGAGCTGGGTTCAGGGAGTCCCTTCAATCCTAGATTTAGGATGTTTAAGGGGTCAGAGGGACGTAGCCAATGGCTACTGTCCCGGAGGGTGGGTACACCAGCCTCATGCTCTCTCCCTTTGGGGAGGGGGCACATTCCTGTCCCTATTGGTCCCTGTCCTCCAAACCAAGATGGAGGATTCTGCAGGGAGGGGGTCACCTCAGCTCTGGACACCTTAGGGGTGGTCCTGGCTGGCGTGGTCACCCCTCCCTGCTGTCCCTAATTTTCCCGCCAGACTTGCCGCCAAAAGTGGGGCTTTGTTTGGGGGGGAGGGGCATCTCCACTAGCTGGAGCGCCCTGGGGCACTGTAATCTGAGGCTTGAGCCTTTGAGGCTCACCGTCAGGTGGTACAGGTCCTGTAGGTGGGGGAGGTGTGAAGCATCTCCATCCAAGACAGGCTTTGTTTCGGACCATAGAGTGCACAAAGGCACTCACCCCCTGTGGTCAGAAACTTGTCTGAAAGTGGCAGGCTGGCTCAGACTGTCAGTCCTACACTAGCAGTTTGGCTAACATACAGAGGGGCACCTCTAAGATGCCCTTGCTGTGCATTTTTCAATAAATCCCAAACTGGCATCAGTGTAGGTTTATTGTGCTGAGAAGGTTGATACCAAACTTCCCAGTATTCAGTGAAGCTATTATGGGGCTGTGGAGTTCGTAATGACAAACTGCCAGATCATATACTCAATATGGCTATACTGCAATTACAATGTCTAAGAATGGACTTAGACACTGTAGGGCCATATTGCTCATGCAGCTATGCCCTCACCTGTGGTATAGTGCACCCTGCTTTAGGGTTGTAAAGCCTGCTAGAGGGGTGACGTACCTATGACATAGGCAGTGATGTGTGGGCATAGCACTGTGAGAGGGGTGCCATGTCGACTTTGTTTTTTTCTCCCCACCAGCACACACAAGCTGCATGGCAGTGTGAATGTGCTTGGTGGGGGGTCCACTGGGGTGGCACAATACATGCTACAGCCCTTAGAGACCTTCGCTGGCCACAGGGTCCTTGGTACCATGGGTACCTTTTACAAGGGACTTAAGTGTTTCCCAGGGTTGTGCCAATTGTGGAACACAGGTACAGTTTTAGGGAAAGAACACGGGGCTGGGGCCTGGTTAGCAGGGTCCCAGCCACTTTCAATGAAAGTTGGCATCAACACTAGGCAAAAAGTGTGTGTGTGTGTGTGTGTGAGGTGGGGGGGGGTAACCATGCCAACGGTGGCACTTTCCTACAATGTGTTTCACCCTTCCAACGTGTGTAGGGATAACATTAAATTGTGGAAGAGCTACAAAGATGACGTGCTGATTATCTGGAAATAAAGTAAGGAAGATGCTTTGTCCTTCTCACAATGGCTAAACACATTAAATCCCTTTGTTATATTTACCATCACCATAAGGGGATCAAAACTGGCCTTTTTAGACCTAGAAACTGCTGATGAGGGTTTTCTGAAGTCTACTATAAGGAGAAAGAGATAAACAACCTGCTCTGTTTAAAGCATTTTCACCCCCATCTCTACGTGAAAACCTCCATGTGGGTCAGTTCCTGCAGCTTAGACACAACTGTTTTAACACAAAGGACTGCAAGGCACATGCAAAAAGACTCACTGACAAACTGACAGAAAAGAAGTATCCCTTCATCCTATCAAGAAAGCCAACAAGAGAGCTCTAAATAACAATAAGGAGCAATTGCTTTCCAATTTCGAACGAACAACGCGGAACAGATGGATCTATTACAACTTTGAAGTCTCTTAACTAGTTGCAGTGAATCATCAATAAAAACGGGGGTATTCTGGTGTTGGGGGGGCCTTGATTTTAACAAGTCAATGTACTACTTCACAACAGCCACCAATATGGAAGATATACTGGTACATACTTGCCCAAGGAAACCTCTAACAGACAACAGGCATCCAACACTCTGGGGCATACCACCACCAGGAGGGCACTCTCTTTGCAGTAGTTGTAGTAAATGCCCTTTCTCCAAGAGATTGAAAGAGGTAGACTTAGGGCTCAAAATCCTGTGGAGACTGAAAGACCTGTCCAACTGTCATTCCAAGATTGCAGTGTACATTATAAGGTGCCCTTCCAATCTCTTGTACATAGGGTTGACATCAAGATGGATCCAATCAAGAATAGTGGAACACCAGGCCACCATAAGGTGTAAAAAGGACACCACAAAACTGACAAGACACTTCACTGAGAAGGGACACAGTGACTTAGAATGGCATGTCATCGAGAAACTGAAAAAAAAATTAAAATGATATGATTCTACCACTTACCCTCCTTGAACAGAGATTGGTGTACAGACTTCTTCTAGGAATCTTGTAGAGCACAAGGCTACTCATAGGTGTTAGAAAAGTCATAATTGGAGCTAGAACTCTGCTCAGGAGGAAATTAGTTGCTGAAAAACCAGGTTTCCAGGGCCTTACTAAAAATAAAATGTGTTATTCAGCTGGCACAAGTCAAGTGGGAGGGTATTTCAGAGTTTGGTGGCCAGATGAGAGTGAATGGCATCCCCAAAAAGATTTTTTAGTCTTGGGAACCTGGAGCAAATAAGCTGAAGAGGATCTGAGCAACTTCACTGGAATGTATGGGGTGGGGAGTGGGGCTAATGAACTTAGCAAAATGGGGCCTCTCTTGTGAAGTGATCTGTGCTAAATGCATAGGGCCTTAAATTGCACTCACCGTTTCACAATAAGCCAGTATAGATCTTTCAGGCCTTTTTTGCTGATTAGTACCTTTAAAGATTTGATTCATGAGGAATTGAGCAGCAGCATTCTGAGTAACCTGTAGCTTCTTGATCACATATTGAGTATGTGCCAAGGTAAAGGACATTCCCACATTAATGCGTGACAGAATGAGGGCCTGGAGGATTTATCTTCTGGCTGACAAAGAAGGAGATTAAGTACCTTTTTTAACAGTCTGAGGACACCAAAGCAGTGAGCGACAAGCTGCTTGGCCTGGTGATCTAATGTGAGGCTGGATTCCAGCCACATGCTGAGACTCTATCGTGCATTTAGGGTTTGGTAGCCTTTCCAGACAATTTGAGAGTGGGGAAGAGACATTTCTGATTAAATTATTGCCCAATATCATGACATCAGTATTGTCTTAATTGAGCTTCAGTTTACAGTTAGCCATCCATCTGTTTACTTCCTGGAGACATGGGGCCAGAATGAGATGACTGGAGCTGACGTTGGAGGAACTGTAATCATCAGTTGAGTGTTATCAGCGTATGAAACCACTGCCAACTCATAAGAGCTCACAATTTCACCTAGGGAGAGCATGTACAGATTGAAAAGGTGGGGCTCAGGGAGGATCCCAGAGGCACCCTACAGTTAAAAGGGAGGATGTCAGAGTAACATGACTGATCCAAGATTTGGAATGTTCTATTCTCCAAAAAGGAAGAAAGCCATTTCAAAGCACGTCCATTAAAACCCACTTTTGATATACGATGGATGAGAGTGGTGTGATTTACCATATTGAAGGTCGCACTGAGGTCTCAAAGAAAGATGGCTGCCAATCCTCCTTGGTCCAAATAGCGACTTACTTCCTCGACCACTGCCAGCAGAGCTATTCCTGTGCTGTGGCCTGAACCCCATCTGAGTGGGATGGAGGATTTCGTTGGACTCAAGGAAGGTAGAAAGGTGATTGCTGATATGTTTTTCTAAGAGCTCTGGGGCTCCTGGTAACAAGGAAATTCGCCTGTAGTTACTCAGACAGGCAGAATCAAGACTGGGCTTTTTTTTTTTTTTTTTTTTTTTAAAGTGGTTTGACCACTGTAGGCTCCCACTGCAGCGAAGATGGCCACTGGAAAGGGAGAGATTGAACACATCCATAAAGGTGGAAGCAATACTGTCAGACCCTTGTCTGAGAATGTGAAGGGGGCCAGGTCAAGAGGAGAGCCTGACTTTACTGCATTAAGGAGATTTGTGAGAAGGCTCACTGTGAGGTCAGGAAAGACCATAAGAATCCTTTCTGATTTTAGTGGGATGCTACCAGGGGAATCCTCAAAGTTTAAGCTGTCAGAGAAAGAGTGGGAGAAGTCCAATATCATCTTCTGAAAGAAGAGAGCCAGATTATTGCTGTGCTCTACTGAGGCTTGTGGAGCAGAGCTAGAGAGCTTTGGCTCTGTGATGTCTTTCTGAATCTGAAAGATCTTCCCATCAACATCAATGGGCTAACCTAAATGAGGAAATACCCTGGGGCTATTTGAATTCCCAAAGGCAATGGGAGCAGGGATCTTGATATATAGGCTCAAGGGAATATAAATATACACCATGGGTTAGTCCGAATCCCGAACGGATATCATCAATGAGTAAAAACTTGCGTTGAAAATGGGGCTTAGGTCACCTTAGTTCACCAGCCCTATGGTCTGCTTCCACAAGTGGTAACCATGTGTTGCACAACAAGAAACACCGCTAGACACCAGGGATATCATCTGTATCATCTGGGAGGTCAAAGGAAACAGCAGAGAAAAGTTTGGTGCATGTGAAAAGTTGCCATCCAGTTGGCCTTATTAGTAGCATGCCCTATGGGGAGTTTTCAAGAGCCAGACGCAATTGTAGTTTCTGATGAGGCCTTTAGATTGGAGGTGGAGACAATGCAGATAAGATTTAAAGAGAGAGAATACTCTGAGATGATCATTAAGAAAGCCCTGGAGTAGGTGAAAAGAGTACAACGAGATGATTTACTAGTAGTGAGAGAAAAACCAAAAGAACAGGCTGAATCAGTGGGGTTTATCACCACTTACCATTGTCAGTCAGGTGAGGCGAGGAAGATTTTACGGAAATTGTGATCAATACTGAGATCAGATGAGACATTTGAAAGGATTCTAGAAGATTACCCACAAATTACCTTCAGGAAGAACCCATTCTTCAAAGGCTCGATAAGTCAGAGTTTAGTACCCAAACAAGAGAAAGGTCTAATGATAGAAGGGTTCTACACTTGCAGGGGACGTAAGGCATGTAGAAATAGCAACAACTGTAAGAAAGTTGTATTTCCAGCAGTGCCAAAACCATTTGTTATTAAGAAACACCTGACCTGCAACTCAGAGTATAGTGTCCATGCTCTCAGATGTGTAATAATTATTATATAGGAAGTACTATATATATGTGAAAAAAGAGTTCTGGAACACATGAGAGCAATAGTACAATAGGAGAGCACTTACTCGGTAGCAAGACGTTTCGAAGTCCACCATGAGAAGGAGATGGATTTATTTCAGTTCATGGTGTTAAACAGGAGTCCCCCAAAGAGAAAATGGGGAGGGAGGGGGGGAGGGGCAGGAGGAATGGCGATAGCTTGAATTAAGAAGAATGGAGTCAAGAATGATTATAGGCTATAATACTTTACATACAATAGGACTGAACCTTGAAGAATTGGCAGTACATTTGGGTTGATTAAAAAATTAGTTGGATGGTGCTGTAAGTGATTGAACAATTATTTTGCGGCCTCTGCAGGAACATAAAATTGGTGTCATTTTATTAGAAGATTTTAAAGTCTGTTTTCACTTATTTTTAGAATTTCAACGGATGGTGATGAAGCTGATGTCAACTGGTGATATGGATTAAGGGTCATTGTCCCTTACGGCAAAAGAGCTATTGTATCCTTTTCTAAGTTTATTATTAATATCTTACTGAGGCATGATAGTGATAAACAGAAGAATGAAAAAGAGGTTAAAGAAGTATAAGTATGATGAAATATTCTGTACATAAAATTGAAAAGGAGAGATTTGTAAGACAGTAAAAGAATGGTAGCCACTAAAAGATGGCTGCCAGTGCATTCATAAAAAGGTGGTTTTGTGGTTTAGTTCATTTTTTATGTAACTAACACAACAATGGCTTGTTTACAAATGGTGTCTGTTGTAAAAGTTACCTGTGATCAAGGAGACTGTTTCTTAGAAATGCGTAGGGAATTTAAACGAGCTGTCACAGTTACCAATAAAAAAACGCTACTTAAAAAGAGAAGTTGGTGGTCGGGACTGTTTTCCGGCATAAGCACGGAGAAACAAGATGTGTGGAGAGACATATATATATATATATATATATATATATATATATATATATATAAGGGCTCCTGCCCTGTTGCGTGACTCTCCTCCCGGCCTCCCGGCTGTGACAGCGCTACCCGCGACGGCGGGAGCGCGAAGATAATTTAAAGGGCTCCTGCCCTGTTGCGTGACTCTCCTCCCGGCCTCCCGGCTGTGACAGCGCTACCCGCGACGGCGGGAGCGCGAAGATAATTTAAAGGGCTCCTGCCCTGTTGCGTGACTCTCCTCCCGGCCTCCCGGCTGTGACAGCGCTACCCGCGACGGCGGGAGCGCGAAGATAATTTAAAGGGCTCCTGCCCTGTTGCGTGACTCTCCTCCCGGCCTCCCGGCTGTGACAGCGCTACCCGCGACGGCAGGAGCGCGAAGATAATTTAAAGGGCTCCTGCCCTGTTGCGTGACTCTCCTCCCGGCCTCCCGGCTGTGACAGCGCTACCCGCGACGGCGCTGTCACAGCCGGGGGCCCGTCCTTAGCCCGTCAGAGACCGGAGGAGGCTGGGCTGGGCCCCATCTCTTTCACCTGTAGTAAGAGAATTACTTGTTATCTAAGAGTTGTTTAAGAGAGTACAGATTATAGCACCATCCTACTATTCCTAAATTGAGAAGCCTATTCTTCACTCAGCCCTTCCCCCATTAATTCCTCCTCTAAGCTACCCCATTGCGGGCATCTTCCCAATATGGGGAAAAGGAAGGCTATAGATTTACCAGCACAATCCAAGGGTACTAAAATCGCAAAAAAACGCCCAAGTAGACCTTTGAATCCAGCTATACCCAATGGGTTAAACCCATTGGATGAAATAGATCTCCTAGTTAAAGAAGTTGAGTCTATGTTAGGTACACAAACAACTCTAGGGGCAACTAATTTAAAGAGAGGCCCCCCTAACGATAGGAAAATCCCAGAGTTATTTAAAAAGAAGGGGTCAAGGGATCCTACAGATACTATAATAGGGGTAGATGGAGACGGGGGCCCGCATAATTGCAAGGGCCCCCTACCGCTACCCACTTATAACATAGCGAGTTCTCCAGTATCCCAGCTGGGTCTCCCACACGTACCACATACACCAACCCTTCTACCATTGACTCCGGTGATCAAGGTGGTCCCTAGCCTATTCTGTACTAATCGTTTTGAACCTCTATTGGTAATAGAGGACTCGCCCGTGCCCACGAGTGTGCCCAAGTGCAAGTCAGTAGTTGGAAAACCCAACCCTAGTGTTATTTCACCGATCCCCCAGCTCGAGCCAGAAGGCAAAGAACCAGCAGCTAGTAGAGACAACCTGGCTACAGTTCTCCAGAGAGTTGATGAAGTTAAGGGACTGGTTTTAGTATTAATAGATCTTATGAAGAGCAATCGTGCTTGTGCTGGACTTTGTAAAGTCTGTGGGGAGGTCAGGGGGGAAGAAGCCTTCCCATTATCTGCCCCACCAATGGGGACGGAGCTAAGGGACAATTGTTGTCTCCCCACTAGAAGGGGGGCAGCTCTTCTAGGGAGGGAAGACTACCGTTGTGATCCCAATATCGACAACATGAGACCCAGGAGGTCTACAAATGTACCTAGGCACAGAGACCGTCAAGGTAGTTGGTCAAGTAATCTTATTAGTGACAGGGCCAGAGGTAGGACTAGCAAATCCGACCCACCGGAAACTGTCCAAGATTCCAGCCTTACACAACCCCCCAACAAGTCACATAAGACTCCCTCTAACAACATCACTCTCTCCCGATACAATACTGAGAGTATAGTTAATAAAGAACAGGACCTGTTTATAAGTCAGGGAACAAATAAAATCTATTTGACTAATGTTCCAAAACTATCGCCAGGGTTAGCTGAGAATCAAGCTTCCTTGATCAACAAAGTCATACATTGGACACGTTCCCGACGAAGTTGTCTCTCTGTTATTCGTTCTGACATAATATCGGCCAAGAGAAGCAGCATCACAGGGACCAATCTTGACATAATAACTATCTATTTTGAAGACAAGTATATGGTGACACAATTAATGGATTTTGATCGTCGTACCCACTTGGAATATGCAACAACCAGGGAGGGAATTAGACTCATGTTACACCCACAAAATACTGGACAAGCCATGGGACTGGCAGGATTTGATGGTTTAACTCATTCCCGTGGAGGTGCTGCACGAAAGGAAGTTAATCCCAGGCTGTTGCCCAATCCTGTATGACTGACTACTGAACTAGTAACTAATGTGACGGCCTGCTCCAAGGCCTTACATTTTACGGGGGATGACAAAACATTATCACCAAACACTTGTAGTACTGACTCGAGTGTGGTAGACGCTGGATGCACACCCGTGGTGACAAACCAAGATAAATGTACATTAGAACTTATGTCATGGAATGTTGCCGGCCTGGCAAAGAAACTAGATGATGGTGAATGGGCCTCTTTTATTAAAAAAACAGACATATGTTTGTTTCAGGAAACTTGGGCGGAGGATGCCACCAACATAGATGGATTTCTCTCATTTAGTGCACCTGCTATACCTCCAGAGAAGGGGAGGGGCCGGGCAAAAGGTGGGCTCTTATTACTTGTTAACAAGAATTTGCAGTGTGACTACAAGCTTTTGGGAATTGATTCTGTAGATCTAAAAGCCATGTGTATTACGTTTAACAGAAGATTATCAATTGTTATTGTTAATGCTTATATACGATCGGTCCCAAATGGCTCCGAGTCCCATACCCTGGCTATTCTTTCTGAATTTATAGGCAGCCTCCACCCCTCAACTATTCTAATCATAGCTGGAGATTTTAACTGTACCTTCGAGCCTTCTATTCTCACAAGTGGTTTAACTGATGAAGAAGATGAGCAGTGGGGGATCCCACAACTATCTATTACCCAGCCTTGCAAAAAATCTCGGGTGGCCATGCAATTAGCCACATTATGTTTAAATCATGGCCTTAGGGCCTGTAACGGTAGAACTCCATCTGATATGAACAGCGCACCTACTTTTAAAAGGGGCATGTCGACAAGCACTATTGATTACTTCTTGGTCGATGTTAGGTTGTGGCCCCAATTGGTAGATATGAAAATAGAAGTAAGATGTGACAGTGACCATTTCCCCTTGCTCCTTACTCTTTCTGGAGAAACGTTCAGGAGAACACTTAATAACCATGTCACAATCATTCCGCCATCTTGTTGGAATAACAAATTCACCAAGATTACATGGCCAAAAGTGGTGTCCAACCCTCATCATATCAGAGCAATATATCAGATTTTTTTAAATAATTTGGCAGAGTATGAAGACCAGGCAGTGGGGAATATTCCGATTCTCAAAATACATGACAACATGTATACCCAACTACGGTCTTTTTTTTATAAAACAAGGCGGTCAAAGACACATGAAGGGAAAGGGGCAAGCAAGGGATGGTTTGATGAGAGGTGCTCAAAGGCTAAGTCTGGGTTAAGAGTTGCAGTAATGTCTGGTTCCCAGGGGGAAATTAAACAAGCCAGGTCCCTATACAAAGCAACTTTGTCTTATGCTAAAAAGCAGTGGGAGGATTCCCTGTGGCAGGAATTATTAGATGCTTCCAGAGAGAAGAACAATAAGCGTTTCTGGGAGCTTCTGTCTAAAAGGGAAAATGGAGGTAGGAGTTGTCCCAGCAACCATATCCAACCAGAAAGCTGGGTAGAGCATTTTACTACTCTCTATGCCCTACCAGAGGGCCCAATGGACACCAATGTGGTCCACTCTCCAACAGAATTGTTGGAACCAAATTCCCGTATGGCCCCCCAAGTGGAGTCTCAGTGTGTCCCTGAGTGTTGCCTCATTTTTAAAATAGAAGAGACCCTTGAGGCTATAAATAGCCTAAAACCTGGCAAAGCACCTGGACCAGATAAGCTTCCTGGAGATCTTTATAGATCAGAACCACATATCTGGTCCTGGTATATAAATGCCATCTCAAATAGTATAGCGGCAGGGGGGCAAATTCCAGGTACATGGAAGGGGGCAGAGATCATATCCATTTATAAAAAAGGGAATGCTAATCTCCCAGCCAACTACAGGCCAATTAGCCTTATAGACAACCTACAAAAGATCTTTGCAAAACAAATTTTACAGAGGTTAATCAATTGGGTTGAGGAGTACCAAATCCTTTCCCATCTACAGGCAGGGTTTCGTGCAAAAACAAGCACGATAGACCAGGTTTTTCGATTGGCCATATTGCATTGGAAATATGTACTTGTGGCCAAACAATGCCTGTATGTGGTATTTATAGACCTGCGATCGGCTTTTGATTTGGTCCCAAGAGCCAAACTGTGGGAAGTGCTGGGTAGATTGGGAATCCCAGAGGATCTATTACTCCTGTTAAAACGACTGCATGAGAACACTTATGCCCAAGTGAGGTGGGGTGAACAAGGCGAACTGACAGAACGGATTCCAATCAGAAGAGGAGTTCGCCAAGGTTGCGTGTTAGCCCCCCTACTGTTTACTATATTTATCAACGAAGTAGTAAAGGCTGTGTCCACAGGCCAGAATGATGCCCCTTCCCTGAATACACAAAAAATCCCTATCCTGCTCTTTGCCGATGATTCACTCCTCATTTCTAAGACACCAATGGGGTTGCAGACCCTTGTTGACCGGTTTAACCAATTCTGTAGCGATTATGGGCTGGAGGTTAACATTAACAAAACAAAATTGATGGTCTTATCCAAGGGACCTAGGAAAAGATGTTCCATCCACATTGAGGGAGTACCGCTGAAGGAAGTAAGCTCTATAGATTACTTTGGAGTTAGGTTAACCAGTAAACTACTATGGGAAGAGCAGATTACGAAAAGTGCAGGGCTCCTTCAACATAGAGCCTCATCCATATTGCGTTTTTATCAAAGCTCCTTTACAAAGGTTGTTTCCCCAGCAATAAAAATTTACACGGCTAAGGCTCAAAGTGCAGCCCTGTACGGAGCGGAAGTATGGGGTTACGCTAACTGCAATAAGATCAGTGTGGGGGAAAACAACTTTGCAAGGGCTTTAATTGCATGTCCACGCACTACACCCTTGCTTCCATTATTTCTAGATCTGGGGTTAAGCCGAGTAGCAGATCTAGCTACTCTAAGACCTCTCCTTTATTGGATTAGATTATGGACAACCCCCGAACTAGATATATATAAGACCGCATTACTCGATTTACTGAAATGCCAAAATGCTAATACTCTTCCCTGGATTCGCCATGTGGCCCATTGGCTTAGGCTTTTGGGCTTGGGCGACTATTGGGAAAATCCCCACAAATTAGAGAGACGGCACAAAAATGTTTTAAAGTTAACCTATTGGTCTTATGTTAAGGACAACTACATAATCCATAAATCCCATGGTCGCTTAACTAATTCCTTTACTGATATTAAATGGTCCCCAAAGTTTGAATCCTATTTGGATGTGATACCGGACTTGCAAGGCAAGAGCTTATACGCAAGGTTTCGTTTTGGCTCACTGCCCCTGATGTCATTGATTCATAGGTGGGGGTCGATTAATCTTCCCGATACATGCCCTGCCTGTGGCAGTATTTTTGAAACCATTGAGCATTTTATGTTCTTCTGCCCAGCCTATGCGATTCCGCGAACAAAATGGATCCGCAAGATTTGCAGGGACATGGGATTCAAGAATTGTTCCTTGGCTCTACGGGTTCTAAAAAGCCATAATTCAGCTGACGTAATTCTTTCAGTAAGTAAGTATTTAGCAACAGCTTGGCGCATACGTTGCCATCTTCAAAAAGTTATTTAAGGTCTTATCTCTATATAGGTAAGATTTAGAGCCATATGTGCAAATCAAGTTATTGTTTTAATATTTTACACCTATTTACAGACATGTATTTATTTATTTACTTAAGAATTATTATATTCTGTTTTATGTGCTTTTATGGTCATTGATGAACTAAGTTGATGATGAAGATGATCTGGATGAAGTGGGTTGGATAGGGCTTGGAATAGATTTTTCAGACATTATGTAGGTAATCATTATGTGTTTCTGCCATTTTAACACTAGTTTTAGCCATAAAGAGCTATTTTTTATGCATCTGTCTGGTACTCGTGCCATTTTAACATGAATCCGATAACCATTTTAAGTTAATATATAAGCTTTTTATCACACTGTGCTTGTGTCTTAACGACTTGACAGTGCTTAAATTTGCCAAATGATTGTGCCGGTAGTAGGCTCTTTTTGTTAAAGTATGCCATCTAAATTATTAAGGAATTATATTATTATGTAACATCAAATCAGCACTTTAAATTTTTACATCTTGGGTCGGATAGTTTGTATTTATCTTGATGATGATACCATCTGGGAAATATGTATTTTGAAATCACCCCATATTGTTTTAAGAGTTTTAAATATTTGTACTATTTTAACGTTATGAAGCAATTGTCTCAGAAACCCTGGTATCTAAATGTTAAGTTATGTATCGGGATCAATGGTGGATTATAGTAGGCCATTGCCTACAGAAGCTTTTCCTATTCTAAACCTTACTATTTTCAGCCAGTTTAAAAGTATAATGAAGAAAACGTACCTTTTTTGTACAATTTAATATGTAACTTTTATGACCTATGGTCGAATAAAGTATATGATGATGATGATGATGATATATATATATATATATATATATATATATACTTATATATATGAGAGAGAGAGAGAGAGACTCTATAGAGGGAGAGAAATCTCATATATATATTTTTTATAGATATATGTATATTTTTAGAGAGGTCACTTTTGTCAATGCCTGTTTGGTTTCCCTGGGAGCTACGATTGACCCCCAGGGAAACCACACATACATATAAAAGTGATCTCTTTACATATACATATGGAGAGAGGGAGAGAGAGAGACACTCTCTCCATATATATAGGCAGCAATACAAATGTTGAGATAACTCGTGATTATGTTCCTGCTAGAGAAAGATCAGACTTTTGTCTAGTGGGAGTTTTGATGCCATAAAGTAGCACAGAAGGTTTATATGCCTGCTGCACATAACAGATCTGTAATTTATGTAACTACCTGAGTGGAATAGTAAAGCCAGCCGTTACCTGCCCTTTAAAACAAATGAAATGTATGTGCAAGGGGGGCTATAGACAGATGAAGGGCACTTTTGTTGGGTGGTAGTGAGCGAATAAGAGAGGTCATGGGAGCACCAAAAATGACTGTCAGATTGGGTGCCACCAGCACTAAAGGCTGTGATGATGCGTATGTGGCAAGGTGAAGTAATAGTGTGTCTTCTTTGTTTTTTTTCAGTGTCTTCAGAGAACCTGCTGGTTCAGGGAAGAAGCGAGGTAAGGTGACTGACATTTACTGTTGCACACATCGCATACATACAAACCTATCAGCAACTTTGTGCCCATATCTGCCTTCTACATAGGCTAGTGTTTTATAGGGACAGTTTAGCCAGTAGCAGAGATGGCGTCTCTTTGGATGACTGCTGCTGAATCACTAAGTTGGGTTTTGGAGAACAGCTCTGAGGCAGGATCTGAGACTGAGACTGCTTCTGAGGGAGAGGACAATAAAGCAGAATCTGGGAGTGATTTTTCAGTTGGCAGAGTCCCATACGAGGACTCCTCTTTCAGTGATTCTGAGGGAGATGATGAGGACAGTCGTGTGTCCCTTTATGTGCACATTCTGTGCAGCAGAACAGTAATGGGTTAGCCCAAACCAGAGAGCAGTTGCAGGCGGAATCAATCACAGACACCAGTGCTCTCTTGGCAGCCCCCACACCAATTTAGTTCAGCCCCAAATTACACCTTTTACTGGTGACGCAGGATCTAAAGTAGATACGGTCAACTTTTTGCTAATTGACAATTTCAATCTGTTTTTGGATATTGACTTCCTTCAGCAAACTGTGCAGTGAACAAATTTGCATCTCAAACAATTTCTGAGAGAGCATTGAGGCACTCTAGGTCCCCATTCTAGGGCATGCCAGTGGACTCCCCACTTTGTTGGCGGAGCTGAAGATATATTTAGGCCTTAAGCTAAGAATGTAGTTAATGCAGAGACCCACCTTGCAGTCCTACTGGATGACTCACACAGTTTGGGTAACCCTCATCTTCGCACAGGGCAGCAACACGCCTCGTATTGTGGAGACATATAAATTATCTATCACAAAACAACTTTTTTTTGTAAGGCGGACACCTGAGTTTTTGGTCCTGGGCTCGGCAGCCATATACCAAAAACTACCAAACCCAGACATTTCTGAAAATTAGACACCCGGGGGAGTCCACAGAGGTGTGGCTTGTGTGGATTGCCCGAAGTTTTCTTACCCAGAATATCCTGCAAAGGTGTAACGTTGAAAAAAAATTCTATTTTTTTCTTGCATTTGTCACGCAATCTACAGGAATATGCAGAGATCCACAAAATTCCTACCTCCCAGCGTTTCCTCACTTGTCCTAATAAAAATTTCACCCAACTTGTGTGCAAGTGATTAGTGCCTGCATCAGGAATGGATCATCCCATGGTCAGCAGTAGCCCTCATGTAAGGACTACTATTGACCGTTGTGTGATCCATTCCTGTCACAGGCACTAAGCCCAGGCACACCAGAGGGGTAGCATTTCTATCGGTACAAATTGGGGGACGCTGAGTGGTAAGGAGTTTGTGGATCCCTGCATATTTCTGTAGTTTACCTCACAGAAATGCAAGGAAAAACAGAGATTTTAATCAACTTTTTTCCTCTGCAGGGCATTCTGGGGAAAAAGCTTCTGGGAATCCTAACAAGGTTACCTCCCTGGACTCCCCTTGATGTCTACTTTTCAGAAATGTCTGGGTTTGATAGGTTTACCTAAATGTATCCCGATCCCAGGACTAACTGGTACACTCACCTTTGTTATCATTATCGCCACTATACGTTTTGCGACCTAACCTGTCGCGGGCATTTGGCCTACCAACACAAGTGAAATAACATTTTTATCTGCAGACCTGGCAGAATGCTGGGTGGAAGGAAGTGTGGGCTCCCCTCAGAATCTAGATCTTTCCATCATCAAAATGTGCAGACAAAGTGGGTTTGCAAAAGATTCTGGGGGAAAGAAACTGGTGAGAGCCACACAAGTCACCCCATCTTGGTTTCCCCTTGATGACTAGTTTTCAAAAATGTACAGGTTTGCTAGGTTTCCCAAGTGTCAGCTGAGCTAGAGCCCAAAATCCAGAGCTGGGCACTTTGCATAAAATGTGTCAGTTTTCAGTGGGAAAATGTGATGCGTCCACGTTGTGTTTTGGGTTGTTTCCTGGCGCAGGCACGAGGCCTTCCAACACAAGTGAGGTACCATTTTATCGGGAGACCTGGGGGAATGCTGGGTGCAAGGAAGTTTGTGGCTTTCCTCAGATCCCACTTGCTATGGCGAGTCACATTTTAGGAGGTCGAGCTATTTTTAGAACCTACTCGTCCCTGCTGGCAGTGGACAAAGAACATGTGCTCTGTTTAGTCAGAAACTGAATTAGCAATTAAGATGCATTTAAATCTTATTCTTGTCACATTTGCTCTGTGTTCAGAGACAGAGGTCAAAAGTCAGTTTGTCCTCTTGCAATACAAATACCTGTCTGAAATGAAAGGCTGTGATAACAGGTTTTTCCTAACACACAACATTTATACAACTAAGTCAACATTACAAACATTTCAAAATATATGTCAGTAGCTGTGAAAGTAAATTTTTTGTACTTCTGTGAGATGAAAAACTTATTTTAATAGGATGGATAAAAAGTAAGAACACTTGGTGATGTGCAAATGATAAACATGTTTATTCCAGTATTGGAATTTTCTTAGATTCACATGCTTGAATCATTCCCCATGTCGAGATAGCAGTCACGGTACCTTTTATAAAGTAGTATTGAGATAGGCTTAAACCTAAAGGCCCTAGGCCTCTCAGTTTAGCATTCTATCAGAGTCATCTTGAGAAAAAGGACCAAACTTAAGAATTCACCAATCAGGTGACACCACGCTTTAGAATCCTCCTGGGAGAAGCTCCAGTACCTCAGATTTTCTACCGCACGTCATGCTAGGGAGTCCCTAAAGCTCTCTGCTCTGCTTTTCACTGTTTTTGGATATCATCTGGCCGACAAGGAAAGAGTTTATTCAGATCCTGTAAAACCTGTAGTGAGAAAAAGTTGCATTCTGAAGACCCACACCAGAATTGTATATACTGCCTTTATTCGGACCATTCTGCAGAGGATGGCAAGATATATCGTACCTTTGCCTCTAAAACCTCAAAGGACAGAGATGGCAGGTTATTGATATGGCTGCAAAAACTTAAGTCAAGAGATCATCCAGTTTCTGACACTGACGTGAGGACTCTTCTACTGCTTCTAAAAGATCTCAGACAAGAGCGAGGTCACCTCAGTCAAGGTCCTCCTAGGAGCAGCAAGGAAAGGCCTATAAAAAGACCGTCTCAGGGTCTTACAAAGGCCATAGCCCTTCTTCAGCTCCTCATAAACTCTCTGCTAAAGATAAAAGAAGACATACTAGCAGTTCAGAAAGGGCTAAAAAAAATCATCATCTGAGATTCCTACACCTCCTATTAAGGTGTCTCATACTTTTAAGGAGCATTCCTCCGCTTCACCAGTCGACAGACCATCAACTGAATCCCTACCGTCGACGACAACCTCGTAGACGACGGTAATGTTAAGATCTTTTCCTCTGTCGACAACAGCTTTGTTGACTCCAGCGACCCTACCGCCGATGCCACCGAGTTATCCACCGTCAACGAGGTGTTGTCAACAAAGACTTATACTACGAACGTCATCCACGAAGGTAACCATGGCTGCTTCTTTGTTGCATTCATCTCCAGCGATGATCTCGTCGATGGTGGCCTCCTTCATGAAGCTGTAGACAGTAAACTATTGTCTAAATCGTTGATGACTAAAACACCGTCGACGAGTGCACCTGTTACACCGTCGACAAAGTAATCTACAACACCGCCGACGAGCTAAAAATTGCAAAAAAGGCAGGAAACTCCGAGAATTACCCCAGAGTATAGATCTCCAGGTAAAGTAACCCCTTTGATACCAGCCCATCTGTTGGGGGGGGATGATGAATCTGATGAGGGACCATTCAGAAAACCTCGAAGTCCCTCACAATTCCATGTAAAATATCAAGACAATGATGGCGAATACTGTGAGGAATATGATCCACAGTATTATTCCGCACAGTAACAACCACACCATGCCAAGTACCTTAATAACAGACTTGCAGGCCATGCTGGTGGACTATGGAAAGCGGTTTCCACCCACAGATGAAGCACCGCCTCAGTCAGTAACATCAATAACGCCACCAACTCCTCAGGTAGCCACCCTGCTTCAGAGGCCTACGACTCTACCATCGGCTTACGTTCTCACACCTAATATCACTCTTTTACAGGACACAGACATCTCTGAAGGAGAACAAGAGGAAGGTGAGCTCCTCAACAACCAAACGGAATGGGATTAATATATAATTCCAGCTCCATCATCTTCGTCACATTCGAAGGTAGACTCACCTCCAGAGGACATTGGAAGATTCCATAATCTTATGGAAAGTGCTGCCAAACTATTTGCACTTCACATGCCATTCAAGCAAATGGATTGTTTTTGCTATGACTTCAAGGAGCCATTCCAAAAGTCGGTACGCTCCAAGCAAATGGTCAGTTACATATGGGAAGAGGGTTTAAAGGCCATGCGAAACCCAGCATCAGTCACAGCAATGCTTCCACATCTGGATAAAACATATAAAGCACCTGAAGATGCCCCAGCATGCTTAACTGGTCACCCTCATCCAGACTCAGTAATAGCATAAGCAGCCCAGAGGAGGTTCAAAAATCCTTCCACACCAATATCTGCACCTCCGGATAAGGAAAGAAGATGGATAGACAATATTGGCAAAATATTCTTTTCAATGTCAAGTCTAACAGTAAGAAGTGCCAACTCTCTAGCGGTTCAAGCGAAATACGACAGGCATTTATTGGCTGACATCGCCCCGTATAGCGAACAGCTGCCAGAGGATGCTAAATTAGAGGCTAAGAAAATATTACAAGAAGGGGAACGCACATCAGCAGAATTATTGACAATTTCGAGAACAATATTCTTAGAAACAACCTCCAGAGGCAGCCTAAAATAGAGCTACCTCTAGAGGATGACCGGCTCATCAAGCAAAAGACTCGTCTCGCAGGGGTTCGGCTACCCACAAACATGCGCCTTTCGAACTAGGGTGCAAAATCTCCTGATTTCTCCAGCATTAGACCAGTGGGTCTTACAACTGGTGAAATTAGGACACACTGGAGTTTGTCCCAAGTATCTACACCAACTCAAACTGGAGGTCAACAAGAGGCTTCTCAACGGCACGATAGAGAAGGTTCCACAGTCGCAACGGGGGGGGGTGAGGATTTTACTCCAGATTCTTCCTCATTGGCAAGAAATGGATAGACTGGAGACCGATCCTCAATCTCAGAGAGTTAAACACCTATCTGAAAAAACAATCATTCTGCATGATAACTATCCAGGACGTCCTCCTCCGGTTGAACCACAGAGACTAAGGCCCTCATTATGAACACGGCGGTTGGAACCGATGTATTCATGCTGGCAGTCAAACTACTTACCGCCAGCACCCCTGGATCCCTGCCGGCCATATTAGGAACATTGTTTCCGCCCGCCGGCCCAGAGGAATGCCTGGACGGGACATTGGCGGCGGCTCCACATGACCTGCACGATGGTGCACTGCACAGGGGCCCCTGCACTGCCCAAGCCAAGTGCATGGGCACTGCAGGGACCCCCAGTGGTGCCCTGGGGCACCAACTCCACCAGCCTTTCCCTTGCGGGTTTCCCCGCCAGGGAAAGGCTGGAGGATTAGGTATCATTATCCGACAGGGCAGCACTGCTGCCCTGTCGGATAATGATTCTGACCACCGCCAGGCTGCCTGACGGAGGCAGCCTGGCGGTGGGTGGCGGATGCCGATGGCGGCCCTCATGGTATTCTTTATGTAGCGGTGTGGCCCGTAATGCCGGCTGGCGGGTATTCCCGCCACCGCCAGCATGGCGGGCCACACCGCCAAGTACAGAATGACCACTTATATGTCCACCATAGATCTGAAAGAGGCATATTCCACATCCCATTTCATCCTTCCCACAGACAGTACCTAAGATTCATGGTAGCCGCAGTCATTACCAATTTAGAGACCTTCCGTTCTACCTAAAATCAGCCCCCAGGATATTCTATATCAGCTTTCCTGAGGGGTCAACAGCACCAAGTATTCCCACACTTGGAGCATTGGCTGATAAAAGCATACACCTTCTCAGCAGCATGCACGTCAACAAAAAGTGCATTGCCTTCCTCAACAGCTTAGGTCTAACCATAAATTGGGAGAAGTCCAATCCTCAACCATCACGTATGATCACTTTCTTAGGAGCAAACCTGAAGACTCAATCCAGCATAGCCTGCCCCACTATGGAAAGACTGCAAAGGCTAATATCTCTGGCAAAGTCAGCTCAAAAAATGTAATTCATTTCAGTACGCCTTTGAAAGTTGTTATTGGGGGATGAGGTCTTCATGCATCCCACTAGTACCATTTTGCAGACTGAAGATGCGCTCCTCTCTAGGAACAACTCAGCCTGGATATAAGCCACACGAAGCTTTGACGACCAGATCAAGATCACTCCGGCCATGATCAAAGCTCTGGTTTGGTGGTCTCAAAAGCATCATCTATCCATTGGCCTTTCTTTCCAACCCCAGGTTATCTTCATGGGTTATCACCACAGAAGCCTCATTAAAAAATTGGGGAGCGTTTTTTCAGGAGCTGCAAATCAGTGGCAAACGGCCACCTTCTCTTCGAAAGCTGCACATCAGTCTAGTAGAACTAAATGCAATTCATCTAGCCTTGCAGGTGCTCCTTCCAAGAATAGCCTATTCGGAGGTACTAATAAGAACAGACAATACCAATACAATGTATTACCTCAACAAACAAGGAGGTACGGAATCCCTTCCCCTCTCCAAAGAGGCACAGGAGATTCGGGACTGGGCCATTCAACATGGAATGCTACTATGAGCAGAACATGTCCCAGGGAATCAGAACAAGATAGCAGTCACTCTCAGCAGACTACAATCAGTCTGCTATGAATGGGAATTGGATCAGTGCACAATCAACCACATATTCTCCCAGTGGGGGACACCCAACCTAGACCTTTTAGTCAGCCAGTCAAACACCGACTATGCAAGTTGGCATCACCAACGGGGAACATGAGGGAATGCGTTTTCCATGGCATCGTGCAGAATCTTTGCTTACACTTTTTCTCCCATTCCACTGATTCCGATGGTTCTAACCAAAATGAAGAGGGAACTCTGCCCGTTGATATTAATAGCTCCAAACTGGCCTCAACAGCATTGGTTCACGGAGCGTCTACTGTTGTCAGTGAAACCTCACATCCCACTGAACATACCTTTGCATCTGCTGACAATGAACAAAGGACAAGTCTTGCACCCGAATCCTCAATCACTGCACTTATTAGCATGGCTCATGAGCACAATGAGTTTGCACATCAAGATATCCTGCTGGAGTGCAGGGATATACCTTCCAGGGCCAGAGCAGTTAGCACTAATATAACTTACACATGTAAGTGGAAGAGGTTCTGTCATTGGTGCAAAAGATACATCCCATATCCTCGTCACCGTAACAAATATTGCCTTATTTGTTGCGTCTAGCACACTTTGGCCTTGCTCACTCCTCCATTTGAGTTCACCTGGCGGCTACTCCATCTTTTAGACGGTCAAGCAATTCACCTTCTTTGTCATCATCCAGAATAATTAAATGATTACTAAAGGGCCTATTCAGAGGTTTTCCACCTTTCAGACCTCCTCTTCCTTCCTGGAATCTCAACATTGTCGTTGCACAACTCATGAAGCAACCATCTGAACCAAACCATAGAGCTTCTATAAAGTTTCTTTCATGGAAGGTAGCCCTTCTAATTGCTCTCACACCAGCCAGGTGAGTCAGTGAGTTCAAAGCACTGTGTATCCAAGATCCTTTTTACCAGATTAGGCAGGATAAGGTAATCCTACGCACAAACGCACAATTCATACCAAACGTTCCCTCGGCCTTCCATATAAATCACTCACTGGTCATGAAAACATTCTTCCTAAATCCAGCAACTTCAGCGGAAAGGGCGCTACACTCAATAGAAATAAAAAGATGCATGTAGTTCTGTCTAGACAGGACCACATTTTTTCACAAAAATAGCAGTTTGTGGCTTACAGTGCGCCTAGAAAAGGTTGTCCAAACAGAGCATCGCAAGATGGATTTCTTCAGCAATCCAGTTTTGACATCAAGCAGCACGCAAGCCGCTCCAAGCTTCTGTTCGTGCTCACTCTACATGGGAAGTCACACCATCAATGGCACCGTTTGCAGGAGTGCCGCTCCATGACATTTGTAGGGCAGCAACATGGAAAAGCTGCCACACATTCACCAGATATTACTTGCCTAGATGCAGTGTCTCAAGGAGAATTAGCTGTAGGCCAGGCAGGCCTAAGATATCTTTTCCTGTAAAGGTGAGCTCTCTCTCTTATCCTGTCATCCTAAGGTCAGACATGCATATTGTTTATTTTAAACCTATCCAATGTAAAAAGACTGGTATACAGTATGGTTTCAAATAACAAATGTAAATATCTAAGATTTGGAGCTTTAATATGTACATATGTTTACTTAGACAATGTATTTTTATGTATGGGAAACTGATAGTTATTTTACAATGTGTATCACTACTGCCTACAAGTTTGATACAAGCTTGTGAATCTATGAAAGTTCCACTACTGGAGTAAGAAAATGAGTTACTTACCTGTAACTATATTTCTTACTTGTGTCCACTGCAGATGGAGTTGCCCTTGCGGGGTGTCCATCTTGTGCTGGCCTCAATGACATAGGGTGATGTATTCAAACAGTGCCATGAACAGTTTGACTGTAATTACCAAGGCAGTCCTCACCTCTTTAGCAAAGCTTCTGAAACTGAGACTGCCCACCAGAAGATAGTAAATGAGCAAGCTTCACCTCTAGACATTAACAGACAGGAGTGAAAAGAAGTACTCTTTTGACTGAGCCTATCCACCACGTCTATTGGTCACGTCTATTCTGGTAAAACAGAGGCACTTCAAAGCTAGGATGATCCTCCTCACTGTAGAGTGCCCTTGGAATGGTGTTTTTTAACACCCTAAATATGTAACATTGTCCTCAAAAGAAGCTGCAGATGCTGTACTCCTTTCATCAGCACACCTGGTACAGATCACGTAGCCTAGCACTTGAATATATCCAAAGGGCGAATGTAAAGCTTCATCAAGAATATTCTGAAAAAAAGCAAACTTATTTCCAACACACCATCTTAATCTTTCTGCAATTATGTCCATGCAAAAGTGCTGGAAGGCTACAAAGCACCAGGAGGAATCACTCCTTCCATAAATACTATACCTGCCAAAACCGAGCTGCAGTTCTCATCAAAGTATATTTTGCAGCTATTATTTATAAAGAAATTGCCCTTCACAAACCTTTTTGCTAAAAAAAAAAAGTGTTTGAGAGAATAAAAGATGTGTTTCCTTGCAACAGGAAACATCTCTCCCTTAGAATACTGCACTGCAAAACCAATTTTTTAAAGCACGCTTTCTAATATCAAACAATTCCACTTACAGAATGATTGAAAGAACAGACTTGTGCTTTGATAAACCATACACCTTGCTCCAAAAGAATAGGGTGGTTGCTGAAATCAAATCTGGAATTCGTTCCTGAAGTGATTTCAGATTTCTATGTGTATATCTTAATCAATCATTTTTCAAAGCCACTCTTTTAGAGCCGAAAGAGCCCTTCATATATTGATCATATTAAAGATTCTACGGTTCTATCAATACACAATTAAACACCTTATAATATTGCAACAGTCGTGTATCATCTATGAGTTCCTTTGTATCAGTTTAGACCCTTCAAAACAATCAATTTCAGGCTGTATTTTCTTATGTATTATCTTGAGTCAAAAAAACGCCATTAACCCCTAAAGTAAAAACAAAACTACTAAATGAAGTCATTCAAATTCTAAGTAGATACTTTCTTCTAGAATTCCCGGGACTGTATATCTGTAAATTCTGTCAAGTAGAATTTGGGGAAAGAAGCTGTGGCACCGATTACAAAAGTCAGTCCCACACTCCTAGCTGAAAGGAAGGCAGATGCTAAGCATAGTAAACATTCACAGGTGCCCTCACATCAGGTGGCAATGAGGATGAGGGAGAGATAGGGTCTGACCTGACCTAATTTTCATCCAGTGAACTTTAACCCCCCCCCAGTGCTCAAATACAGGCTTCTCAAGCATGCAGCTATTTACAAAAGATAAGAAACACAGTAAGATCTCCTTCACAACCTTTGAAGCCCTTTTGTTAGTAAATTCATTCACAATGCACAAACACCTGATGCTCCAAAGCGGAGGCACTTGATGACCCCATAGAGTTCCAGGATCTCTTCACAGACTCAGAAATACCACAGGCTGACACACCTATAGACCGCCATTAGTCTCGGTGATCGAAGAGGTAATACAGAGGTTCAAAGTAAATGGGGAAGGATGTGGGAGAAACAGGAAAGTAACCAAGAGAAGGGCAGGACAAGAAACAAAACGTTCAAGGGAACAACAAATGGTGAATGAAATTTCATCAGTTGGAAACCCTACAACGAAATAAGTTGCAACAACTTCTTATATCATGTTGGCACTACTTAAGGGTACCTACAAGTGCTGACCAAACTCTGACTGTTCTCCAGCCAGCCACCTGTCTTTCACCTGGTCCCACCTCCTTCTTTGCATACCCAGCCTTCATAGGTTCAGTATTTGCCTTCACCATACTCATTCAGGTTTTGCCTTCCTGCAACTTTCCATGGTTTGCTTTGTTTCTTGTTCTGATTTCCTGAGATGTCATAAAAACTGAGGTAGCCTTGGTATAGTATGTGGGTACTGTCTGTGAATGCTCATTTAAAGGGAACAGTGTCTGTTTACAGTCTCCGAATGCTGCAGACTATGGCTCATTAGGTTTCTTCCATTTGTCCTTTCAAAATGTTTATGCAAGTGACATTTTTGTTTAAACTCGCTTTAAGATAAACGAATGACATTTGACCAGTAGAGGCTGTAGGTAGACATTTGAAATTGCTTTTTTATTTCTATGAAAATTAATTTAGTTGCATAGGAATTTAAAAAAATGCTGAAGGATCTCCTGTATGAGCGGACCATTTAGTGCTTATAGACTTTAAAGATGATCCCCTTGAAGGAGACTAAGGTTACAGGAAAATACATTTTCCATTCCCAACATAACCTGACAGTAAGGATTAGAGAAGTATGATTCATATACTGTGTCTCGTTTGAAAATGAACTGGGGTATGAGCCCTTTGGAGGTGGGTGTAGGGGGAGGGGGGAGGAGGACTGTTCAAGTTTACTCCCATTGAAAAATGTAGAGAATTCAAGTACCTTAAAATTGTCTTAAATCGGTGATGCTGTCAGCAGCAGGAGCATGGTAGAAAACGTTTAGTTGTATTTAATAATACAGTCTAACCTATATGTCATGTCATATACTGGAACTTTCGGAGTCAGTAGGAAGCTACAATTCACTCTATGTTGCGATTTGTAAATGATAATTTGGACATTACCATTAAGGAGACTTTTGTATTTACTGCTGAATAGGAAACAAAGTCAATCCATCTTAAGTCAGTTATTTAATTTCACAAAACTGACATTTGATAACATATGATGTTTATTTTATGATGGGCGTCTTATGTGGAGCAAAAATGACCTAATGTATCAATAACAAAAAGAGAGTGTAATAAAATGTATTTTAACTTTAAATCAAGAAATATTGCAAATCGAAAGAAGAAAAAGAAAAAAGAAATCCTTTTACTTGATGGTAGGTCCTTGCTCCCATTGCATGTTCCTCCATGCTGCTTGATAACGTATTTCCTGAAGCTCAGCGCACCACTCCTCATTCTCATGTTCAAGTCCTTTTAAATAAGTGGACAACATATGACACATTCCAAAATTCTGTAAGGCCTGCAGCAGTGACATGAGAAGGGTCAAGATATTAGTTATAGCTGTAAGATAGAACATATTCTCTTCAATAATATTATTTCAATAATAATAAAGCATCTTGCTAATTGCCAAATAGTGAAATTATATCGTTTCTCAAGTATTTTTTACCTTTTAGTACAACATAAAATCAAGGAAACATACACCTCAACTTCGCACCAGTTCCAAATCACAGTGTTTACTTCAACAGGGTGAGTGACTGTCTGGGTATAGGCAATTCCACTAAGCTATTCGTTTTAATACCACATTTTAGATCCACTCTTTGTCCTCATGACACCTATACCTGCCTTTGTGTTAGTTTCCTATCAATCCAGACACATCACTGAAGCTGAACGAGGCTGGCTTTTATGACTTCTTGTTCCAAGTGTATCAAACACTCGCAATTTCTAGTCTGTGCTTGGTGACTGTTTGCATATTCGACCACTGTTCAGATATTTGACAAGTTTTAAGTTCTGCCTTCGGCTGGGTTGCGTAAGCTATGTTGGGTTTCCTCAGCAACAGCCCTTCTTTTAAATGGGGCGCTCTCACAGATTGTGCTAAGAATGGTCAGTTTAATAGAAAGTGCACCTCAAGAGACTGAATTCAAGGTTTGGTTGGAGGGTTGGAGGGGTCAACCCAGGGTGGACTCTTGCTCACAATCGCCTGGGGACCCCTTTCTTGCTGGGTGGACCACCTGGACACAGGCCGTGGGTGTCGGGTGCACAGGGGTCAGGACTCACGCATCTGGAGCGTGAGGTGAGAGTCCTTAGTTGTAGGTTTCTTCCAACAGAGCCACTGTCCTCTGGAGTTCTTGGTCCTTTTAGGTGCAGGGCAGGCCTCCTGAGTTGGCAGAGGTCGCTGGGCCCGCTGGACATGTCGCTGGTCTTTTTGGGGGTTCTTTGAAGCAGGGGACAGGCTGGTAGGGCTGGGACCACAGCAGGTGTCGTCTTCCTTCTTCTCTGCTAGGGTTTCAGCTTGGCAGTCCTTCTTCTTCTTCTAGGTCGTCAGGAATCTGGTGACAGGGTTCAAAGAGGCCCTTAAATCCTAGATTTAGGGGCGCGTTAGGGGTCAGAGGGCAGTAGTCAATGGCTACTGTCCCTGAGGGTGGCTACACCCTTCTTGTGGCCACTCCCTTTGGGGAGGGGGGGAATAGTCCTATTCCTATTGGTCCCTGTCCTCTAAACCAAGATGGAGGATTCTACAGGGAGGGGTTCACCTCAGCTCTGGACACCTTAGGGGTGGGTCCTGGCTGGGATGGTCACTCCTCCTTGTTTTCCCTAATTTTCCCACTGGAATTGCCACCAAAAGTGGGGCTTTGTCCGGGGGGCAGGCATCTCCACTAGCTGGAGTGCCCTGGGCACTGTAACCTGAGACAAAAGTCCACCATTCCACAGTTCTCACTCCTTTGGCTCTTCTTTGTCCTCTTCTTCTTTGTGTCAGACGAGTCTGTTCTTCTGGTGTCAGGGAGGCATCTAAATCCTCATTATAGGGGTGTTTAGAGGAGTGTAGAGTAGTAGCCAGTGAGTTACTTACCCTTGGGGTGACTACACCCCTATATGATCACTTCCTGTGGTTGCAACCAGTCAGCCAGCACACACAACTAGCAGGGTTAAGGAGGCATCTCTTATGTGCCCTTGGGTGAACATCATAATAAATTCAAGACTCATCAGTCTGGATTTATTAAGATGAGGTGTTTGATACCAAACACCATGCATTTCAGTGAATACATAATGCAACTGGAGAACAGGTGTAGGAAAGTGCCACTGTTGGCATGGTTACTCCCCCACTTTTTGCCTACTGTTGATGCCAACTTTGATTGAAAGTGTGCTGGGATCCTGCTAACCAGGCCCAAGCACCAGTGTTCTTTCCCTAAAACTGTACTTTTGTTTCCACAATTGGCACAGCCCTGGCACACAGATAAGTACCTTGTAAAAGGTACCCCCTGGTACCAAGGGCCCTGTGGCCAGGGAAGGTCTCTAAGGTCTGCAGCATGTATTATGTCACCCTGGGGGACTCCTCAGTCAGCACATGTAAACTGCCTTCCAGCTTGTGTGTGCTGGTGGGGGGGAAGGCAAAGTCGGCATGGCACCCCTCTCATAGTGCCATGCCCACAAACCACTACCGGTGGCATAGGTACGTCACCCCTCTAGCAGGTCTTACAGCCCTAAGGCAGGGTGCATTATACCACAGGTGAGGGCATAGCTGCATGAGCAATATGCCCCTACAGTGTCTAAGTCAATTCTTAGACATTGTAAGTGCAGTATAGCCA
This sequence comes from Pleurodeles waltl, assembly GCF_031143425.1. Taxonomy (NCBI): domain Eukaryota; kingdom Metazoa; phylum Chordata; class Amphibia; order Caudata; family Salamandridae; genus Pleurodeles; species Pleurodeles waltl. Next base: position 1,326,825,416 of record NC_090447.1, read on the forward strand.
TATTGAGTATATGGTCTGGACGTTTGTCACTACAAACTCCACAGCACCATAATGGCTTCACTGAATATTGGGAAGTTTGGTATCAAATTTCTCAGCACAATAAACCTACACTGATGCCAGTTTGGGATTTATTGAAAAATGCACACAGAAGGCATCTTAGATATGGCCCCCTGTATGTTAGCCAAACTGCTAATTTAGGACTGACAGCCTGAGCCAGCCTGCCACTTCCAGACTAGTTTCTGGCCACACTGGGTGAGTGCCTTTGTGCACTCTGTGACCAGGAACAAAGCCTGTCCTGGGTGGAGGTGCTTCACACCTCCCCCCTGCAGGAACCGTAAAACCTGGCGGTGAGCCTCAAAGGCTCAAGCCTGGTGTTACAATGCCCCAGGGCACTCCAGCTAGTGGAGATGCCCGCCCCCTAGACAGAGCCCCCACTTTTGGCAGCAAGTCAGGGGAGATAATGAGAAAAACAAGGAGTCACCCCCTCAGCCAGGTTCACCCCTAAGGTGACCAGAGCTGATGTGACCCCCTCCTTAGAAAATCCTCCATCTTGCTTTGGAGGATGTAGCCCAATAGTTTTAGGAATGTGCCCCCCTCCCCAAAGGGAGGAGGCACAAGGAGGGTGTAGCCACCCTCAGGGACAGTAGCCATTGGCTACTGCCCTCCAGCCCTAAACACACTCCTAGATTTAGTATTTAGGGTCAACCCTGCGCCCACAAAATCAGATTCCTGACAAACCAACAAGAAGGATTGCTGACCTGAAAACCCTGCACAGAAGGAGGAAGACTACAATTGCTTTGGCCCCAGCGCTACCGGCCTGTCTCCTGATTCAAAGAACCCGCAACAACGACGCATCCTGCAGGCCCAGCGACCTCTGCCGACTCAGAGGACTGCCCTGCAACTCCAAAGGACCAAATAACTCCCGTGGACAGTGGCCCTGTCTAAAACAACAAGAAGAAACCATCTTTAAAGGGACTCTCACCTCACTCCAGAAGCGTGAGTCCCCACCCCTCGATGCCCCTGGCCCGTGTCCAGAGAAACCAACGCCACAGAGAAGACCCCCAGGTGACTCCAACGACGTGTTCACCCTGAGATGACCTCTCTGCACCCCCACGACAACGCCTGCAGAGGGAATCCACAGGACACCCCTGACCCCAACTGCCGGTAACAAAGAAACCCGACGCCTGGAAGAAGCACTGCACCCGCAGCCCCCAGGACCATGAAGAACCAACCAGCGGGGCAGCAGTGACCAGCAGGCGGTCCTCACCCTTGCCCAGTCAGTGGCTGGCCCAAGAAGCCCCCCTGTGCCCTGCCTCCATCGTCTGAGTGACCCCCGGGTCCCTCAATTGATCCCTATACAAAACCCAGTGCCTTGTTTGCCCACTGCACCCGGCCACCCCTGTGCCGCGGAGGGTGTATTTTGTGTGCCTACTTGTGACCACCCCCCAGTGCTCTACAAAACCCCCATGGTTTGCTCCCAAGGACGCAGGTACTTACCTGCTAGCAGACTGGAACTGGAGCACCCCTAGTCTCCATAGGCGCCTATGTTATATGGGCTCCTCTTTGACCTCTGCACCTGACCTGCCCTTTGTTGCTGGTGCTGGGTGTTGACTTGAACCCCCAACAGTGGGCTGCCTATGCCCCGGAAACTGAACTTGTAAGTGCTTTACTTACCTCAAAAACTAACCTGTACTTACCTCCCCCAGGAACTGTTGCAGTGTCCACTTTTAAATTAGCTTATTGCCATTTTATGCCAAACTGTGTGCATTACTGTTTTGATTCAAAGTTCTATCTATACCTCTATACTGTACTTACCTGCAATTTGACTCTTGTGGTTCTAAAATAAATTAAGAAAAGAATATTTTTATATATAAACCTATTTGCCTGGAGTTCAGTCACTGACTGTGCGTTCTCATTTATTGCCTCTGTGTGTACCTCAAATGCTTAATACTACCCTCTGATAAGCCTAACTGCTCGACCACACTACCACAAATAAAGCATTAGTATTATCTATTATTGCCTCTTTCAAGCCTCTTGGGGAACCCCTAGACTCTGTGCACACTATCTCTCACTTTAAGGTAGTATATACAGCGCCAGCTTCCTACAATGACTGTAACTTAAAGGCCCTGGGTACCATTTACTAGGGATTAACAGATAAGCAAGCATATGACAACTGGTTATAGTCAATGTAACATACACGTTTTGGGGTCAGGGCACTGGCAGTGGTCTGGTTAGCATGCCTCACTGCACTCTCACAGCAGAAAAACCAGCAGCATCAGTCAAAAAACCTGGGGGTGAACACACAAAAAGAGACATTTCCTAACGCTGCTCAAGGTGGGTGTTCTGTGAAGTGGCCGCAGACCAAAACGTCTTAGAGAACTTACAAACACCCACATTGCCGCCTGGCAGATAACAAAGACAGGCACCTCTTGCACCAACGCAGTGGTAGCACCCTATGCGAATGAGCCCTCAGACCTTAGGAGGCTACTTCTTGGTCAGTACAAAGCATATATTAATGCAGAGGATTATCCACCTTAAAAAGGCCCTCTTCTGCACAGCCTTCACTTTCATTGCTCCACAGAGCTCCACAAAACATTGAACATACACTTTATGGTGCATTCAATGGAAATGCTTAAAGCTATTCCGGCGGGAAACAAATTGAGCCCCCCTTTCTCCTTAAAGGAGTGGACAAAGAACACTGATAGAGTGATATATTTCCCAACATTGATAGGAGTCCCAACTTTTGGTAACAAGGCCACCCCAGTTCTCAACATCTATTGTAAGGAAAAAACACGGTGTAAGGTAGTTATATTGAAAGTGTCCACAGTTCACTCATGTGATGAGGTAAGGTAACTGCAATGAGGAAGACAGTCTTCAAAGTGAGGAGAGACAGTGAGTAGCCATGCGTAAGCTAAAAGGGTGTGCATGTCAAGATCATGTTTAGGTCCAATTTATGGCATCACAAATAGTTTGTGAGGAAATGTCTGACAAACCTTTAATACATCACAAAAGTTGATCTGAAGGACAGTTGGGCCAGCAAATGCAGAAAGGCTGAAATGCCAACAAACTACCTTTTACAGTGCCAAAAGCAAGGCCTGGCTAGGCTAACCACAGCACAAACAGAAGGCCTTCTGGTGACTTTGCTGGTATGGGGGTAAGTGGCCAAAGTACCACACGGGGCTACACAACTACCCCAGAGCCCGGCATAAATAGATTCAATGGAAGTGAGTCTTGGGGGCAAGAATGACATTTACCACCTCAGGCAGATCAACACAGTAAATTGCTGGTGCTCAATGTCAACACATGGAGGTGTAGGTTGCGTAGATTCAGATGGAAGACCCTGCCCTGCTGCTGAGACAGAAGATCCTCATTAAACGGTAGCCTGACAGGAGGACAAATGCTCAGGGATTTTATACCACACTCCACTATCCCAATCTAGTGTCACCAGGATGACTTGGCCCTGGTCATTCGTGATCCACAACCTGAGGCAGAAGACAGTGACGGGAAAGATTTCTGGAGTCCATTGTTCCATTCTATCCATATGAATGCATCTCCAAGCGAGTGTTCTGGTGGAAACTCCATTGTGCAAAAGTGTTGGCACTGCCTCCCACAGGATGAGCATGTGCTGCTGAGAGGAAATGAAAGCAGTTTGTTGGCCACTTTAGCAGAGGAAGAGGAGCAGGGAGCAGTGGCGTAGCGTGGGGGGTGCAGGGGGGGCCGGCCGCACCGGGCGCAACATCTTGGAAGAGACTCGAGTGCTAAAATCCACGGGTTAGGGGGCGCAAATTACTTGCCTTGCCCCGGGTGCTGACAACCCACGCTACGCCACTGGCAGGGAGACTGCATTGTCTGCAAGATCAGTGAACGCAACTCTGACATGCCTGGGCTGTCTGCTACTTCAGCACCTGTGGAAGGGTGCCTCTGCTTATATGCCAGGCAGATGTCTGGAACAGCCTCTGATTTTCCAGAACTGATGCAGACGTTTAGTAGTTTTCAACAGTCCCGAAGAGCTTTCTAACTCTACTGTCTGCTAGCACTCCAAAGCAGAGTTCACCTTCCCTCCAAAGAGGTAAGACTCATCACATTCTATGCCCATAAGTAAAGCGTGTATATCACTTGAGAATCTGGTGCATCTCATTCAGGCATTTTTACAAAGGACAACACTAGTACAGACAATCCATCTAAGGCAGTCCTTGGTATCTACACTGTTGCAGATAACATACGTGGCCCCATCCTGCCTGTTGGGTATTGCCTGAGCCAAAGAGTCCCTAAGGTACACTGGGACTGCTGACCATTTCCTAAAGGGCTTGCCGTATCAGCCTGCAGACAACTGCATTTACAGACTGCAGTACTAAGTTGGCAGAGGGCAACAGACATTTGTTAAAGGCAGCGGTCCTTTTGTATCCTCTATCTCGAAGACTGGTTGGAAATGAGATAAGATTCACCTTACTGGTTGAGTTCTATACATTAAGATTCTCTACAGTAGGATGCTTGATGAAAAATTACGAATCATCAGGCGCCAGTCCATGACATCTTGCCAGGTAACAGGTTGGCAAAACATGTATTCAACTTGTGAGGGCATCATCATCATATGGGAGCAAGGGCACACAATGGCAGATCAGGGTGTAGAATTTCCATCAAAACTTTCTTTTTAGTCTAATTGGAGGGAAGTTGTAAATCTAGTACCTTAGCTGAACCCCGAACCACCAATGCATTGGGGTACTTTGGGCCGTTGGTGGCCAATGTGGGGAGTCAAGGTCTGTCTTCGGGGAAGTACCAAGCCTGATAGTGTTTGGCACATCAAGGCACCATCACCGTAAACTGGGAGTGGGAATGGGCGGGGGTTGGGAGAAGCCATCTAACACTGTATCACAGTGAAAGTCAAAAAAGATAAGGGAGTTTCTGCTGATAGCTTTTACACAGTAGATGCACAGGTTTAGAATCAAGGTGCACGAAAACACATTGCTCTTTTGCAATCTCGAAGTACAACAGCAGTCGAGCTCAAACCGCAGTCAGTTTGGGATCTGACATGGGCATCAACACCGAATCATCCCCTGGCACAAGGTTAATAGGAACTGCAGTAGAAGCCTGTATCGAAGTAGAAGACTGAACCGTAGTGGCTAAGGGTTAAGTAAAAGGTCCGGAGGAGACAGCCTGTGCCGGACAGTGAGCTTGACCTGCCAGCAGTAACCCAACTGGAGACCCATGCCAGACAGAGCTGCAAAGCACATCCCCCTTGAAGGCTTTGATCTGCTGAAGGGGTCGACGACAGCCCAGGAAACTTTTAATCGGCTCCACAGTAGGTGACGATGACGGAGTGAGACTAGCATTTTGAAGACCTTGCCGTTTCTCTTGGCAGGGAGAGTGGCAGGATTGATCGAGTCTTTCTTTGCTTTTTTTGTACCTGGTTTGGACTTCGACTTACTGAAGGACTTCGAGCGTGAAGTAGAGCAGACATCAGAACGGCCACATGACCGGCCAAGAACAGGCCAGGAACGTGGAGAGGAATCGGCGCAATCTGGGCCAGGAATGTGGGGCGGATTCTGTGGAAAGTCCACAACTACTTCTTGTGTTCGGCAACATACAACTTCACCTTCTGGTCTCAAGTAGGTTCAGGTGCATGAATGCACATGCTTTCAACTTATGTCTCAAACCTAGACACAAAATACATTTAGTGTGAGTCACAGCCACAGTTTGGCTTGAATCTTTATGTTGTTGGAGGAGACATTAGCACACTGTGAAAAAAACATCAGAAAACCAAAAAGCTAATGTGCAGAGCTCTAGAACTCCGTCCGAAGGAGCGAAAGAAAGGAATTGATGTCAGTAGGCAGAGAGATGCTTACTGTAGCAATGATCACAGTGAGACACAAGACAGTAAAAAGGTAAAAAACTGTTTGTGTCTTTTATTTCTCAGAGTAGATGAACCCACGACATGAAGCACCAGCTGACAGTAAGTCTCCCGTCCCTTCCAGCACTTGACAACCAACTGCCTGTCATAAGATTCCATGGAATCTTATGACACATTTTGAACATGGTGACAACAAACTATTTAAAGGCACAGCATAAAGAAACACATACTAAAACAGATACTACGTACTACATCACCTTCCCCCTTTAAAAGCTAACCGAAAAATAAAATGATAAAATACAAAATAAAACACAATTCAAATTTTAAAACATAGTAATACAAAAACTTTAGAATTCGCTAATACAATTCAGAGTCTTTAAATTTGCTTGGCACCTTTACTTGACGGACACCCACGGATCTCGTACTTGAACACAGAGTGTCATGTAACTTTCCTGCTATTTGATTACATGCAATACCTCTACTGGCGAGATGCTGATTATTTTGTTGTGAGAGAACAGAATTATCATCAACACATTTAAAATCCTGACAAACATCAGTGGAAAGCATAGAATCTTCTGGATGTTTTGCTTTACAAACATTTTGATAAATGTGAGCCTGCAAATCAGAAATAGGAACCACACTATCTCTGTTCCACCACCCTTTCCCTTGTAACAAAAGTGACGTTTTTGTAACTTTTTGTACTTTCACAGGGGACATGAACTTTGTTTCCCCCTTTAAACATTTGTTGGGTTCTTTAATTAAAACCCAATTACCTACTTCTATTTTAACTTCGCAAACATTATTCTTTTTATCATAATAGTCATTCTGTTTGATCTGTTTAACTAGTGCATTCTTCCTAATAGTCTCACAATCTATAGCAATGTCATTACTATTAAGGGCTAATCTCAACCACTGAGGAATAAGTTTAGATTTAGGATCTCTGCCTCGAAGCACTCTGAAAGGAGAAAAATTTGTTGTGGAATGAGGAGCTGTTACATACGCCCAGATTTTTTTCTTTTAGAAAAGTTTCCACGTCAATGTTCAATGAAACAGCAGTCTGAATACCTTCTTTCAGTATACGATTAGCCCGCTCTACTAAGCCATTAGAAGATGGACTACATAGAGCCACTTTTATGTGTGAAATATCTAGACCTGTCAAAAACTCATTCATTTCTTTTGAGACAAAATGCATACCATTGTATGAGACAATATAGCGTGGAGAACCCTCAATTTGAAAAGTCTTCTTTAAAAAATCAATAGCTGTTTTCGTACTAGGTGATTCAACAAAGTCGTAATAAATCCATTTCGAAAAATAATCTACTAGCACAATAAGGTAACCTTGTTGTCTCGGAAGAATAAGGAAAGGACCAGAGTAGTCTAAAGCTACCTTCACCCAAGGAGATTCCGGCATCTCCACAGGAAATAAAGGTTTGTGTGTAGTTTTCCAATGTTTGTCCGAAGCAATACACTGAGGACAAAGTTCAATAAATTGAGAAACTGGTTTGTCTATACCTGGCCACCAAAAATGTTGTTTAAGTTTTTTAACAGTGGCTGAAATTCCTAAGTGTCCCTCATGTGCCATCAAACACAAACGTTTCCTTATTGCAGTAGTTGGTACAAATAAATCTTTGCATACACATATTTGATTTTCACACGACAATTCAGATGCCATTTGTGCAAAACATTTGAGATCACCTGAAAGTGACTTATTTTGAGGCCAACCCACATTTATGAAATGTAATACTTTTTTTAGTACTTCATCCTTATCCATAGCCTCCAACCACTCTTGTTCAGAAATAATACCTGCACAGCTTGATATTACATCAACAACAGCTACAACATATTCTTTATCTTCGCAAATCTCACTGTGAGCTTCCCTGAGAGGTAAGCGGGATAAACAGTCTGCCCTGAAGTTCTTTCCACCTTGTATATACTTGATCTCAAAATTGTACTCTTGTAATTTGGACAGAAGTCTAACTAACCTTGCAGAAGCTTTTCCCAAACCACTACCACTTAAAAGAAAAACAAGAGGCTTATTATCTGTAAATAATTCAAATGGTGTACCCCAAACGTAAGTTTTGAATTTCTCCTCTGCCCAAGAACATGCAAGAGCCTCTCGTTCAATGGTACCGTCACATTGCAGGCCTTAGGCTTGATACCCTCACTAGTGATAGTATGGCCTAAATACTCAACTTCCTGTAGCATAAACTTGCATTTATTCAACTTTACTGTCATGCCACACTTCATCAGAGTACTAAAAACATTTTCTAACTTAGCGACATGTTCCTCAATAGTTTCTGTGAATACCAGAATGTCATCCTGCAAAGCCTGGATTTGTGTCTCATGGCCAAACAAATAATCCATAAGTCTTTGAAACACACTGGCAGCAGATGCCAGACCAAAAGGCAACCTTAAATACTTATAGGTACCAAAAGGTGTCACAAACATAGTCAAAGCCTGAGACTCTTCACTCAAAGGTACCTGGTGATAGGCAGAGTGCAAATCTATTATGGAAAAGTATTTTGCATTACCCACATTAGCCACCATCTCCTGTATATGTGGCAATGGATGGCGGTCAACAATTATATTTTGATTCAACGACCTGAGGTCAAAGCATAACCTTATATACCCAGAATGTTTCTTGGTCAAAACAATTGGAGAAACCCATTTAGAAGAATCAGAAGGGGCAATAACCTTCTCCTGAACCAGTTTGTCTAAAAGTTTTCTTAAATCAGCTCTGGCACTTAAAGGAACAGGCCTCACTTTATGTGTGATGGGTATGGCATCTTTTTTCAACTTAATCACATGCTCAAACCCCTTTACATTGCCAATGTTATCCTTGAAAACAGCTGGGAATGTCCCCAATAACGAATCCACTATATCACTGTCTGATGATAAATAGCAAACAGGCATATCACCAAAAACAATAGGTTCAATGTGTCCAGGACGCAGATGAATGCCAAGTCTTGCTAAATCTTTCCAGCCAACAATGTCACGACCTTTAACCGCAATGTAAATTTTTGTTACGACATTCCTCCCTAAACATTCCAAAGTTGAAATGAAAAACCCTAATAAGTCCACATCTTGTTCTCCAAAAGCTTTTGGATTTATATCAGGTGAAATAAGAGACGTATCAGAAGGCCAATACTTACAAAATGTCACATCACCTAAAATCGTTACAGGGGCCCCAGAATCTGCCATAACAGTAATAGATTTCCCATCAATAGTTGCTTGACAAAAAGGCTCTTTGATTTTCTTGTCAGGAGCCAAATTGACATGATTCAAATCATGAATGTCAATGGTTAACAAGACAATAGAAAATCTATTAAGGCAGTCTTGGAGATGATCATCATTGTCATTAACATTCACGTTACTAATCTTCATCTTGTTACCATTACCTGAAGAACTCTTACAAACTAGCTGGAAGTGACCAATTTTCCGACACCGTAAACATTTTTTACCTAGTGCAGGATATGAGGGAAAATTTCCTAAATGATTCCTTGAGCCACATCTGTAGCACACAGGACCAGAACCCCTCTTCCCTTTAAAAACGTTGTTGATTGCACAAATAGAGGAGTCGTCAACCACTAGGTTGACTGGAGAAAGACCTTCCTGGTTACCGCTGCCATGTGCACTCTGACCAGAAAGTACTTGTGTTGTTAGGATGGATCTCTCTATGGCTCTAGCAATGCCTATCGTTTCTGATAAGGTAGGGTTTCTGTAGGTCAAAAGACGTTCTTGAACATTCTTCGAATAACAGTTGAAGACAAATTGGTCCCTGATGTAGATATCCACATTATTTTCAAATTCACATCTGGACGCTAATACCCTCAATGTAGCAATGAACTCCTCCACCGACTCATCGCTGGCTTGCTTGGCTTTGAAAAAATTGTGTCTTTCCAAGAGAATGCTAGGTTCTTCTGTATATTGTTTGCCCATACGAGTTTTTGCCTCCAAATAAACATTCCAAGCAGCCTCATCACCATCTGGCCTAGGGATAATTGGCAGATTGTCAAATACTCTTTGTCCAGCAACACCTAAATGGTTGAATAATAACGCCATTTTCCTAGCAGGTGAATAGTCAGTGGCATCAATGGCCGCTAGATAGTTCTCAAAAATCCGGAGCCATTCTTTCCATTTAATCTCAGGTTTGCCAGCTTGCTGCAAAAAGGGAGGTGGTTGTACAGCTCCTTGTACTGTAGCCATTGAGTGAAAGTACAGAGGATAAATAAGGATCTTCACAATCTGACAATGGTTGCCACGAAGCCTCCAGCAACCCGTGGAATCCTTCAAAGGCTTTGTTCCCATGAGAAGACTGCCATCAGTAGTTGTTAGGTAAGGCTGCTGTCACTAGTTGCTATGGAAGCTTGCCAGCAAGAAGACTGCTGTCACTTGTTGCTAAGGAAACTCTGGAATCCTTCAGAGGCTTACTCAGACAGAAACAATAGTGTGTTACTAGGCAACGTGGAATCCTTCAGAGGCTTACTTAGAGATAAGCAATAGCATGTTGCTAGGCAACAAGGCCTCAGACACTCAGAAACTGAAGGAAAGCAGCTTTGTTTTTTTGTTTTTTTTAAGGAAACAAAATAGCTGCCCTGCTATTTTAGACAAAATTAGCCTCACTGATAGCCAATGCTTCCCAGGGCCGGTTTCTTTCCTCAAAGCAGGAAGTATTATTTTGTCGGTGGGTTCAGGAAAAACTTAACCCCACTCCTGGTACCAAAAAATGTAGCGATGGTCACAGTGAGACACAAGACAGTAAAAAGGTAAAAAACTGTTTGTGTCTTTTATTTCTCAGAGTAGATGAACCCACGACATGAAGCACCAGCTGACAGTAAGTCTCCTGTCCCTTCCAGCACTTGACAACAAACTGCCTGTCATAAGATTCCATGGAATCTTATGACACATTTGGAACATGGTGACAACAAACTATTTAAAGGCACAGCATAAAGAAACACATACTAAAACAGATACTACATACTACATCTACATGCAGTTCCACCCACCCAGTTCCAGGGCAGTATAGAGCCAGTGCGGAGACTCACTGTGCCATCTAGAGGCGCGTAGGAGCACTGCTACAAATATCTCTAGGTCCAATGCAGTGGATAACATAAGGTGAGGAATCTGTGGTTAGTAGTATCAGTCACAAAAGGGCTATTAGACTATAGGATGTACAAACCGTTACGTCTTTGACCTGTTTCAATATAAAGAAAATGCCTGCAGTTCGGTGCAGCTAGTAACCCCCCTACTTAGCGTGAAATGTGTTGCACAGCAATGCAAGGAACTCTGTCAGTACATTTTGTGAGTCTTACAAACGCCTTGATGCCTTACAAGATTCAAAAGGTTTACATTTTTAAGGTAATATTCTTATTCCACCACCCTATCACTGTCTATGTGTAGCACTTAGTTGAGTTCTAAAAACGGACTTAATTTTTGTTTCTCTTCATATTGCAAAGGTTATAGTTTGTCTACGCCACATATGATTTTAGGGTATACATATTAAACATATGCATTATCATTCTGAAGGATCTGTTCTCTTAAGAGTATATTCGCTGAAACCTTTCTAGGAGACACCACCATACTTGTCCTCATTAGAATGATCTGATTCTTTATGCAGTGTGCCACACTCTAACCTGTTCAGCTGTTACACCTGTGAACTCCCTGCTATGAATTTGCCCCGAGAGCGGCTTTTAACATGTATTATTTTCCTGACTGACATTTCACTTCCACGATTCAGATTAAAAAAAATCTCTCCTTTCTTGCCCAAGTCACTGCACTGTGCTATACAAAATGACACTTCCAATCTAATGCTGAAAGTTACTAGTTGTGGGTAAAAAAAAAAAAAATGAAACTGGATAGACAAAGTACATCTTTGAGAAAGCATGCCCTACCAAAACATTTAACAATTTAAGCAGCAAAGCTTACATGTCAACGACATTAAAACAGCCAAGCATATCTGAGAGATAACTGAAAGCACAGAGTATCAGTGTACAAGCTGCTATAATGGTTAGCTGACGTTGACAAAGAAAATCAATCACCTGAATTAGTCCTGCCTGACGAGTGGATGGAGGAAGATTCATTTCCAGGTCATATGTGACAAGAGCCTTTCCCCACATGGCCTCGTGCTCATATGTACGAATTCTGCGACGTGAAAAACATTAATTAGAGTGCATTATGTCACATTCTCCCAAATGTAACAAGATAATAATGCAAAACACTGACCTTGCAAGTGGATGCAACATTTTTCCACCACCACAGCCATACAGGCTATCAGGTTCCCCTATGCTTCTGTATATTTCCATAAGAAGGTCCTAGTATGATTAACAAAATAAGAACTTGATTTAAATTAATGTGTTGCAGACATAAAAACATAAAAATAAACAAATATGAAGTTACTGTTTAATTTGCCTCTTTTCAATGACAGACGTGCACCATTCTATCAAACTGACTAAAAGAGATTATTAATATATTTGCACTAATCTATCAAGATGACTAAAAGAGAATACTAATATATTTGCACTAATCAATGAGATGCGAAAGCTGTAGAGTTGTCTCAAGCACGAATTGTGGGCACATTCTGACTGTGAAGGATGGGTCATTTCCATTGAAACAAGACCTGTGTGTTTAAATGGACTAAAATAGTAGTGCTTTTTGAAAAAAAACAATAATAATTGCAGCGTTAGGAATTGATATAGCCTTAGCAGGCTATACCGGCCATTAAAGAAAGGCCCGCTCCAGCGTTAAAGGCTCGATCCCAGGGCCAGGGTCTTTAACAAGGGAAGGACTTTAATGCAGGCACAGCCCAGCTACAGAGGGTTATAAGACTATTCCAACATTCCACCCCTAGAGGGCAGACTGTTCTAATAAATAAAACAAAGGCCTCATGAAGCCCGAGAGGATTGAACTCCCCTCGGTTCCTTGGGGCCCTTGTTCACACCACCAGCTGCGAACTACAAAATGGGAATTTTAGAGCGCCGGGCTTCTACCCGCTATTAGAAGCCCGAAGCACAAAATTATTTTCAATGGCGCTTCCAACGTTCTAATAAAAATGAATACTTGGAGACATAAATGTTAGAACTAGGAAAATATAGTCAATAATTAACTCATAAATCCCCCTCAAAACTCTAAAGTGTAATATAGAAAGTATTTTCATTTTATCGCCACCTAACGTAACATTAGAGGGAATGGTTCCCAAACCCAAAGAGATTCACCAACAGTCCATTTATTGATGAAGTAGAAGCCCTTCGTGCTCCAACACGAAGTATGTGTTTCGCATCCATTCGGCAGTACGCACAATGTATGGGGCTCAGCTACTGGGAGGCGTACAGGCCTGTGCTTCACTTTACACGCGCTGATACTAACTGATAACCAGCAATGTTCCGAGAGCTCAGGTAGCTGAGAGTCTACACAGCAGTCACTCTTCTTGTTGGGTGTTTTTACAAATTTACTACAGATCAATTGCATTTTACAGATCACCATTTTGGATTGGTAGATGTTACTTGGGTCTCTCTTAGAACAGACCTGTCTTCCTTTTACATTCCTTTTTCATTTTATTGGGACTACAGCATAGCCTCGAAAAAGTCGATATAAAGATGAAATATGTGTCAGCTGCTTGTGAATCACATACTTCATGTTGGAAATTAAAGTGCTTCGTCTTCATCAATAAACGGACTATTTTTGTAAATTGATGGATTAGGAACATTTTTATATTATGCGCCTGTTTTATTTTATATTATTGGCTACGAGGGGGGCTTTCTCCTACATGCACTGTGCACGATTTAGGTAGCGAGGAGTTCAATAGCGGATGAGCACTCCTGCCATTGCCCGCTTCTACTGGACTAACCCCTTGGCCGAGTGATGTGCGGAGCATATGCAACTGCGCCCAGAAACATCTGTGAGGTTCACAAACCGCTATAGCCGATTGCTTTACACTTTTATAAACGTCTGTATTGTACCGTAAAGCTAACGTCACAGTTGACCACAATGGGTACATTTAAGTGCATACTGGCCTATTATTGGATGGATCGCACTGCCACGATTTTTGCATACCATCTGAAATTAAAAAATAATTGTGTGTACTGGCTAGATCAATCAGAAAAGAGAAGTCAATGTTTCTGATCATGAAGATTTGCATTACTACACGCTGGGGAGAGATAGAGGATGGATATCTGGTTAGGCTTACATTGCGCATTAGGTAGTGCCATGTCTCAAAGGTGGCACCTGATGATGGACGGTAGATACATATTCAAGGCAGGGGTTAGGGGGGGTCGCCTAGAGGACAAGCAGCTACAGTTTGGTCCTTGAAGCACCGTAGCGTCTGTCAGAACCCCTTCAGAGGCCACAGGGCAAGCAGGGGTCACTGGGCCCAACGGTGGTGTTGAGATCTTTTACTGCTGATGAACCAGGGCAGACCTACAATGGATTCTGAAGAACTGGGCAACTCCTGGGTCCCACTCTTTTCCTTCCGCCTAATGATAGTGGTTGCTCACCATTCACTGCAGACAACATCCATGGCCAGCCTCACCAGTAGTCACACAACCTGTTGCTCCTGCTCGTTCAGCTCAGCAAAGTCCTCAGCGCCAGCCCCTCCTGGCATTGAGGGTCGTGACTCACCACCACACAAGAACTACAGCCCTCACCGCACTGCAGTCTTCTTGCAGCTGCCCCTCTTGGTATCTGGGGGTCACCAACTCCTCACTGCACACAGGCTGCGGCCCGATCGGCACAGCAACGCACATGGCTCAATTCACAGCAGCCCTCCTCTGGCATACAAGGGTCATCAACCTCACCCTGCACCCGGGCAACAACTCGATTGGTGGAGCAGCACTTGGGAGGACTCCTCAATGGACCTCACTCCCTCCAACTCTCTCATCTCCCTCACAATGCACGGAGGCAAGGAGGCAGGAGCTGGTGTCGTAGTTTGGACTCTTGCTCTGAGCAAGACTGCTGGTCTCAGGATGACAGTACTTTTGTTTATAGGTGACTAAGTCTTTTCCTACAACTTAGTTGTAACTGTTGTCCAAACCTTACCGGCTCACTAGCAGTACCTCACCAGAAACATCATAGTAAAAGGTGATTTGTAGCAGTCGCTTACGCATGGACTCAAAGTAAGATATCTCAGGGTTGTCGTGGTTAAACGGAAATGACCCTTTTCTCACAGATGTATTATGTCTCATACAAACAAAGGCAATAACACAGATGTAGTGAAGTTATAATAGTTTTTATTTAACATAACTGCCATTTGCGGTTAGTTGCATGAACTGCAATGATTAGGATAATGAATATACCAAGCAACAGTATTGTGAAGAAGAGAGTCATGGTTATAAAGACCCCCACCATTTTTGCAATATATGAAGGAAATATATATATGTACGAGATGGAATATGCCCTAATACCCTAATGAGAATAGGCCTAACCTCCTACCTAAAGGAGACCTGGGTTTGCTAAACCTAATCTGCCAAAGCCGTGTCCATGAGAGGAGCCCCCAACGCTCGTTACCTTGGAATGAGGTCTCTATCTCAGACTCCGTAGGGACACGAAGACTGGGTCAGCGTCAAGACGACTGCAGCATCGGTATCAGCGATGGTGGTGATGCCCTTTGGTCGGAATCCCTCTGATTATCTGTCTAAAGTGTGATGTATTTATACAGATCTACAAGGTCCCCTGACATAAGTGTAATTCAAAACAATAGATAACAGGCATACTTGGGACGGCAATTAATATCAACATCCCTCGAAAGTATGGCGAGGGAAAATCCCTAAGTGTGAACACCTACTGTATGTGTCTTTCGTGCTTGATCTTGACGCCTTGGCGCTGTGACACTGATAATAAAACCCATAACAAGTGGCCTAACTATAAACAAGGCCGCCATCTTAAAGGAAATAAATAATTAAATGGACTAAGACAGAGCAAGCTAAGTAGGTTAAAAGTCACAAGGTGACGGGGGCACGAGCTTACAAGCCTACGGCTAAGCTAACTCCTGTTATCCCGTTAAAACAAACTAGGATTCACTACACTGGTGCTTCAGGCTCCAGGGCAAGTGTTTTGGGATCCCTGGGTGATGTCCCCTCACTCAGCAGGGAGACTAGAAGGCCTTGTCCCCCAGTCCTGATCACAGGCAAAAGTCTTGCAGAGCTTCTCCTCCTCACACAACCCATCTGGCTACTTGGCAGAGGACAATTTATTTGATCTCAACCGCCCCTTATTTTAGTCTGCTTCTAACCACTAACAGTGATTTAGAGTCTGAGTTTTTTTGACGTTTATGCTGGGGGCTTTTTCTACTTTTAAAGTGCCCACTCCTATGCCCTCTGTTCCTCTTGAATAGCTGATAGCCCCACAACACAGTGCTTGGGAGTGACTTGAGTTCACACCTTGCTGCCAACCACAGTGATATGTGCATTTAAATGTTAGCCCAGGGCCCAAGCCCTACTCGTTGTGATTCTCGTATCAGCCCCACCTTCTGTCTGAGATATGCTCAGGCATCTTCCTTGTAACCTCTCACTGAATCAAAGTGCACCTTTTGAAGAGTACAGGGGAAGCCAGGCTCTCCACAACCAGCTTACAGGAATGCAGCAATACACAAATCTGTCTGGGGGATTCCTCTACCTCTTCTCCATGTTTCACCTTGCAGGCATGGTTCTCCCAAAATGGAATTTAGGGCCCCCAATATATTGCACTATTCACACAGACACATAGTCCCAGTGCATGTACACACTATGCACAACACATGTATGGTACCACTGACAAGCATACATACACCGAGCACATACATTAAAATGCACACACTGCACAGCACTCTCGTTCATGTCCTGTATGACTCAAAGGCAAACATACATCCAGCAAATGCATCTACCATGCATGCTATACATGGCACTACATCCTTCTTGTACTGTACAGCTCACAGGCACACACATCAAAACATGCATTCATCATGCATGCACTGCTGGCCACACGCACCTTCACCAGCCTCCTTTCCTGCAGTTGCAGGATCTCCTCCACTTTAGGACCCCAGTAGTGCAGCATAGGCTCATGATGACAAGCGATTCCACGGTAGCTAGGCTGGAGCTCCTCGATCAAGTGGTCAGTATTCTTGCATGTGCATCTATGCCCCATGTGATAATTTTGATAAGGATTTTAGAATATACATAGTGAAGATTCACTAACACTAAACAGTTGTGCCTAGCATTAAGAATTGTGCTGTGATGCAGAGATGCAGTTTCTGTCACAGGCATCATAACTTTCTAAGTCCTTCACTAAGAGTTAATCTTTGAAAATTCATATCTTTACTTGTGTGTGTCAGATTTTTGTTGTTTTGGTCTTGTTTTAATCAAACAAACATTCTAAGATGGCGTGGAGTTCTTTTTTGATGTTTCCAATGTGTCAATGTGTGTTTGTGTACAAATACTTTACACATTGCCTCTGAGATAAGCCAGACTGCTCATGCCAAGCTACCAAGGGGGCGAGCAGGGGTTATCTTTGGTGTGACACTACCTTACCATGACTAGCGTGAGGGTCCCTACTTGAATAGGGTGAAAACCATTGTCAACTAGAGAACCTAACTTATGGAAGGAAGTGATTTATTAATCTGTATAACTTAATTTAGCACTTGCTTGCACAAAGTAATGTCCTGCCATCTTACCAATTTGAAACCGCCATGTACATATTACCATATGGAAGGTAGTGATGAAATTATCAAAACAGATGTTCAAGAAGTACAGGAAGTGGACTGCTTTATCTGCCTCAGCCCGCTGTCTGCCAAAACCATGGTTGTTTCTGTTGTTGAGGCATTTTGGGTGGCTGATGCAAGTATTAAGAAATGGGACCAACACTGGAAAGCCCAGTAGTCTTCGGGCAGTATTATAGATACCGTCTAAGCCTGCATTGGGTGCATGCTCATTAGGTATGCTGGAACAGGCTGGGTCCATACTCTGAAAGAAATGTGCTGTTCTCAGCTATGAACAACATCTCGCATCACTGCTGAGAACAGAGCAAATATCAAACACAGGCCATTCTTCCACTCCAGCAGGACCGTCCTCATTATAAGGAGGGGCAGGGACACTTCCACGAGCAGGTGATGCCAGAGACCCTCACTCCCCTCCTATAAAATGCCCACTTCCAATGTGAGTGTATTGCAGATTATTGGTGTGTAACACAGCGCTGGTAACAGGGCCGACGATTGCAGCTTCTTGAATTATTGTTTAAACTGACTGGAACAAAATTTGCTCTGTGTTTCCATATGGACTATTATCAACACTGTGATGGTCACACAGACTGGCTGGCCACTCTGAGACGGAAACATCGACCATTCATCTTTTTTAACTTTACAAATGGCAAGATCTAGCTGATATACCCCTGACTATCTTTGAAGATATCTTGTTGGGATTTTCACACTTGGATTGTTCAGTGATTTGTCTGTTAAGAGGAGACATTGGTGGTCATTACAACCCTGGCGGACAGTGTTAAAGCGGCGGTAAGACCGCCAACAGGCCGGCGGTAAAAAAAATTGCAATTACGACCGTGGCGGAAACCACCAACAAAGACAGCCACTTTAACACTGCGACCGCCACGGCGGTACAAACAAACAGCGCGGCGGTCACCGCCAACAGACAGGCGGGAGACAATGTACCGCCCACACTATTATGACAGGCCAATCCGCCACCTTTTCCGGGCCGGATTCACCGCGAATAAAAACACAGCAGAAACTGGAATTTCGAAGGGAAAACGCTCACCTCTACACACTCCACGAGGAACGAGGGCACCATGGAACCAGAACTCCAAATTCTCCTTGCGATAGTCTTCCTGCTCCTCTACCAGGAGCATGAACGCCGGCAACGAAGACCACGGTGAGTACTGCACCTATGACACAGGGGAGGGGGGAGGCAAAAAACAGGGACACACACACGCAACACCCCCACCCCACCTTCACCCACTACAACACACACACTAATACATCATGATACAGTATAGTTACACCCCCCAAACCCCCCCGGAAGAATGCAAAGACCAAAGAAAATGAGTGTAACCATCGGAATATATTAAAAACAAGTCGGCAGAAATATATATATACACAATGTACAAAATAAATACCAGGCATAGTAGTCCAGGTACTGCACAAAGAAAGTCCGTGGAACACTGGGACCACACGGTATGGGCGAGGCCCACACAAGATCCCCGACCATTACGGAGAGAACACTGCAGGGGCATCAGAGAGCAACAAAACAGGCACCTCAGGGGGAGGGAAAGGGGGGGCACCTCAGCCGCTTGAGTGCACAACGCCAAATCCACGAGGGGGCCACATGCCCACTGTTCAATCCTGGGGAGTGCAAAGCCACAGTCTCACAAGTCTATACAGTGGGTGGTCTGCCCACTGTTCAATCCTGGGGAGTGCAAAGCCAGTCTCACAAGTCTATACAGTGGGTGGTCTGCCCACTGTTCAATCCTGGGGAGTGCAAAGCCACAGTCTCACAAGTGGATGACAGTCTCCACTGGTTCTGGAGGGGGCATGGTGCCCAGAGTGCTACATCCTGTTAAGGACAGAGGTAGTGGATGGATCTCTCCAGTGGTTCTGGAGGGGGACTGGTGCCCAGAGTGCTTCATCCTGTTAAGGACAGAGGTAGTGGATGACAGTCTCCACTGGTTCTGGAAGGGAACTGGTGTCCAGAGTGTATCATTCACCCCGTGACGGACCCAGTTGCGTCAGTGCCCCTGCTGCTCATGGGCTAGCAGTGCTTCCGATGGCGGTGCCCTGTTCAGCGGTGCTTCAGATGGCGGTGCCCTGTTCAGCGGTGCTTCAGATGGTGATCTACATTGCAGGGTCTCAGCTGCTGGCGGTCCTTCATGGCCCAACCCAGCTGGGCTGGTGCTGGCAGTGGCCTCCTGGGCAGCTGGGCTGGGGCTGGTGGTGGCCTCCTGGGCAGCTGGGATGGGGCTGGCAGTGGCCTCCTGGGCAGCTGGGATGGGGCTGGCAGTGGCCTCCTGGGCAGCTGGGATGGGGCTGGCAGTGGCCTCCTGGGCAGCTGGGATGGGGCTGGCGGTGGCCTCCTGGGCAGCGGGGATGATGGCGGTCTTCTCCGCCGTGCTGCTCTTCCCAGACTTGCCGGGTTTCTTGTGACCCTTCCCCACCTTCGAAGGTGTCACAGCTGACTCCACACTCCCAACGGGACCCCTGGGAGCGGCTTTGGGGGCTGGAGTCTTCCCCCTTTCCCGCCGGGCACTGGCCAACTTCTGATGCTTCACAGGTGGGGGACTGTGTGTGCTGTTGCTCCGTGCCACACTGGCTACCCTGAAAGGTTAAATAAAAACTGTTTTCTTGCATTCCTGTCACACAAACTACAGGAATATGCTGAGATCCACAAAATTCCTACCACCGAGTGTTTCCCCACCTGTCCTGATAAAAACACCACCCCTCTTGAGTGCCTGTACCTAGTGTCTGCGTCAGGAATGGATCACCCCAGGGTCAACAGTTGCCCTCATGTAAGGACCAACATTGACCATTGTGTGATCGATTTCTGTCGCGGGTGCTAGGCCTACCCACACAAGTGAGGTACCATGTTTATCAGGAGACTCGGGGGAATGCTGGGTGGAAGGAAATTTGTGGTTCCTCTCAGATTCCAGAACTTCCTCACCGAAATGTGAGGAAAAAGTGTTTTTTTGGCCAAATTTTGAGGTTTGCAAGGGATTCTGGATAACAGAACATGGTGAGATCTCCCCCCCCCCCGGTGTCTAATTTAAAAAAATGCGCAGGTTTGGTGCCAGCTGAGCTAGAGGCCAAAATCTACAGCTAGACACTGCAAAAAACACGTCAGATTTCAATGTAAAAATGTGATGTGTCAATGTTGCGTTTCCTGTCGCGAGCATTAGGCCTACCCACGCAAGTGAGGTACCATTTTTATCGGGAGACTTGGGGGAACACAGAATAGCAAAACAAGTGTTATTGCCCCTTGTCCTTCTCTACATTTTTTCCTTCTAAATGTAAGACAGTGTGTAAAAAAGATGTCTATTTGATAAATGGCCTGTAATTCACATGCTAGTATGCGCACCCCAGATTTCAGAGATGTGCAAATAACCACTGCTTCTCAACACCTTATCTTATGCCTATTTTGGAAATACAAAGGTTTTCTTGATACCTATTTCTCTCTTTTTATATTTCAGTAAAGGAATTGCTGTATACCCGGTATAGACTGAAAACCCATTGCAAGGTGCAGGCCATTTATTGGCTCTGGGTACCTAGGGATCTTGATGAACCTACAAGCCCTATATATACCCGCAACCAGAAGAGTCCAGCAGACGTAACAGTATATTGCTATAAAAAATCTGCATTGCAGGAAGAAGTTAGAGTAAAACATAGAGAAAAATGGCTGTTTTTTCAGCTCAATTTCAATATTATTTTATTTCAGCTGTTATTTTCTGTAGGAAAACCTTGTAGGATCTACGCAAATGACCGCTTGCTGCATTCAAAATTTTGTTTACTTTTCAGAAATGTTTAGCTTTACGGGACCAGCATTGGTTTCATACCCATTCCTTTCACTAACTGGAAGGAGGCTGAAAGCACAAAAATTGTAAAAATGGGGTATGTCCCAGTAAAATGCCAAAATTGTGTTGAAAAGTATGGTTTTCTGATTCAAGTCTGCCTGTTCCTGAATGCTGGGAAGATGGTGATTTTAGCACCGCAAACCCTTTGTTGATGCCATTTTCAGAGAAAAAAACACAAGCCTTCTTCAGCAGCCCTTTTTTCCCCAATTTGTTTAAAAAAAACAAAATGTTTGAAGTATTTTGGATAATTTCTTGATCTCTTCCGGGGAACCCACAAACTCTTGGTACCTTTAGAATCCCTAGGATGTTGGAAAAAAAGGACGCAAATTGGGCGTGGATAGCTTATGTGGACAAAAAGTTATGAGGGCCTAAGCGTGAACTACCTCAAATAGCCAAAAAAGGGCTCAGCACTGGGGGAGGGGAGAAGGCCCAGCAGCTAAGAGGTTAAGGCCACTGCAAACGAGGCAGATTTCTCCAAAGAGGAGGCAGGAGGAGAGTCGAGACCAGTATCATGGCTACTAACCACATGGAGGTCCACAAAAAGATTTGTCATCAAACAC
The DNA here is from genome assembly GCF_031143425.1 of Pleurodeles waltl. Lineage (NCBI taxonomy): Eukaryota > Metazoa > Chordata > Amphibia > Caudata > Salamandridae > Pleurodeles > Pleurodeles waltl. Next base: position 1,326,847,355 of record NC_090447.1, read on the forward strand.
TGACGATTCATCAGCCAGTCGTCATGTGGTTCCGGGTCTGGAAACATGTATGGTACTGGAAGCATGTAAGAGAGAGAATGAGATTGTGGAAGAGGTTGAGGTGGGTGCAACTTCGATCGAGTTTGTGGCGGATTCACTTCAGAGACTGAAGAGACTAAGGGCTCTCCCTCTGGCTTCAGCATCTTTACGCATGGAACCTTTTTTGCTGTTCAGCTCTGTATAAGAAGTCTTCCTCAGATTCATTGGGCTTGAAGACAGGCCAGTGAGCTCCAGAATGGTACAAAAAATATGCAATATAGTCTTTGGAGGCTTGAATCTTCTGACAGCCCCGGGAACATGGGTTGGATTGGGACTATCCAGGGCAATGGTTCCTTGGTAACTGAAAGTGACTGAGACCTGAGGGTACCCTGACGTCCACATGACTTCTACTGACAAGAGTGGACGGAAGAAGGAGAACCATTTTTCAACTTCTTGTGTTTTTACATCTTGGACCTACCTAAGAATTGCCAGTGGGATGACAACGTCGAGACCGAAAACTCATCCTCAACTTCAACTGGGACAAGCCTCCCAAGCCTTCCCGCGGTACTCTGTGACAATTTGGTCTTGGGATCCTGGATAGCCTTTGAGTGCATCTGACTGCATTTGGGGTGTTTCTACTGAAGGACTGAAATTACCAGCATTCTGTGGGTTCCAGGAAGGAGCCCCAGCAACCTTGCACACTTGCTCAGCGCTACAAAGCACATTTGCGTGTCCCGTGGACCGGGACGTGCCTGGGCAAAGCCCGGGCCAATGGAGGTCCCATCCTGCGCCCGTCAGCACCAGTTGAGGCGGGCCACACCTTGACTTTTTCTCCTCATTTTAATGTTTTTTTGTACTAAAGTATCTTTTCATGTTTATGGGCATGTATGGGCCCTCATCCTTATTCCTCGTGAGTACTGTGGAAGATTTATTTTGCTCATCTACTGATGATCTTTGCATCAGGTGGTGGGAGTGAAGTGCCTCTGTGCTTGCTGCCTGGCAATTTGAAACTATAGACTCTTTGGGACTATTTGCAAACAACTGTACGAACAGCGCCATTAAGGGACACAGAGCTTTCTTCCTGTAGTTGTTTAAAGTAATAACATGGGGTACTTTGTTTTGGTACCCTTGTATAGACCCTTTCTTTCTTGTATTATATTCAGGTGTGTCATGGGGAAGAGAAAAGCGGTGGCCTCTAATGTTATGCCCCCTCAGACTTCTCCCAGAATTTCTACTATTGAGGGGTTCTCATATCGGGCTATTGGGGTTGTGTCAAAAGAGATTGAGCTAGCTAAAAGAAGGCTATCATTAACTGTGGAAAGGTTTTCTTCCACCTCGCAATGTGCTTTCAGCTCAACAGGGGGCCCTGGTATTTCTTTGGTCCCCTCTGGAGTAGCTGGATTTACCCGTGTGAAAACTGCTCAGGATATTAACATAGAAGTCTTCACTGCTCTTGTAAGTGGGGATATCACCATAAGTCACATATATGAGGACAAAACTTACCCAAGTACCAACTTAATTACTAGGTGTAAACAAAGGACGCACATGGCTGCTCCAAATCAGAAGCCCATCTCAGTAAAAGCGGGCATGCAGACAGATTTAAGCCCATGCCCTCCACAGCAACACAGCTTCCAAGGCCCCCTTCTGGATCACTACCTATGCAAATGTAGGGATCTCTTGGCCTCTAAACTTGACCCAGTTGAGTCGAGGCTGCCACTGACTGAGAACAGAGTGTACCAGCTCCTGGACCATTTACATCTCTCTGCAGTTACTGATCCAGCTCGGAACTCACTATCATGTGAGGCACATAGTATTACTGCCTCTGCTCCCCCATTGAAACCTTAACTGCGTGCAAATTAAAGTTTTTCCAGACCCCTAGTTCCCCAGCCTATTGGGGCAGGATTGGGTGTGTCCGGTGTGCTCCTAGGTTCCTCTGTACCTGACGGGAGACTTGTCCATGAGTAGCACCCCGCCTCCCTCCCCTCAAGCCAGAGGTGCTGCTTGATCTGCCCCCAGAAGCCTCACCATTCATGACAGCTTTGGGTTATGCTCCCCCATCAAGCAATCCATCCTCGGAGTCTTTTGAGGTGCTAAGCAACAAAGTGGCACATTGGTTTAATTTACATTTCAATTTGGGGGCGGAGATCTTTGGTTCTATCAATATGCTCAAGAGAGTTAGATGGCTGGGGCCTGGTGTAAAATCATGGGAGGGTGATTGTGTTGTTGTTAATTGCAATAGACCCACTGTTGCTGCACATGTTTTGACTACTTTAGGCTCATTTAGCACTTTTACACCCACTAATATTCAGGTATTTCCAATTGGTTTCTTTTATAGTCAGGAGATGGTGAATTGTCCCTCTAGGAACTAGGGTCGGATAGGGTCGAGTGTGCATATCAAACTCTTTCAGGCCACAGCGGTGTCCATAAACTTATCCCTTTCAAATAGATTTGCCCCGATGAGCACACTTGAGACCTGTGATTGACTTTATGATCCTTGGCCACTTGCTGTGCCTGCCATGTCTATCACTCTTCCTTTGGCCACTCCTATTGGCAGCTCAGATTATCTTAGGCAGCTCTATTGGAACATAGCAGAACTTTCCTCCAAGTTTAGTGATAGTAATTGGGGGAAGTTTGTCGGGGCATACCAGGTGATCTGTCTGCAGGAAACCTGGGAAGAGTATAACCGTTTTTTCTTGGAAGGTTATCAAACTTATTTCTCCCCGGCAGATGCATGAGCGTCAGGCAGAGCAAAAGGGGGACTGATCAGGTTTGTCTCAGTAACGTTGCCCGGTCATGTCAAGGACCTGAGGTGGGACTCTGACCAACTGCCGGTTTTAGAGTTATTTGTTCTTGATTGTCTCCCATTAGTATTGGTTAATTTTTATAATACACAAGTCGGACAGCCAGTGGCTTCCACCCTCTCCTGTTTGCATTCTGTACTTGACTATGTAACGGGGCGCAGTTCGAGCCAGAAAAAGATCATATTACTTGGTGATTTCAATTTTCATCTCCATATGGGCTTCATATAGTTCATGAAAATGAGACAATGGAGATAAGCACGATTTTTAGCACATACAATTTTGTTTTAAATTTGGAGAAGTTGGCAAACTCGGCCAAACCCCAAATACTACACACATTTAGGAGAAGGGGCTGTGCGTCTATCGCAGAATCTATTTTCGTGTCTGCTCCATTGTTTTTGAGCATCTCTGATTTTAATATAGACAGTAGCTCTTTCAGCGATTGCAACTTTTTATCTCGTTATTGCAGGGGCCAGGGTGCGTGCAGGCTCCTGGCAGGTGGGTTAGGTTAGCTTGCTCTCACTGATCCGGGTAGGAGGCTCAAACAGTCTTAAATTGAGCCTCAAAAATTATATGCAACCCTCTTTTCGGAGCGGCGGAGGGAGATATCTACCTGTCTACATTTGGGCTCCTCAGAGGGGGCCATCCTGTCTGCATTCTCAGGTCTTGCCCAGAAGGTTTCAGCAATATTAAGGGCACCTGCATTCAATGTTAGATCAGCGGACCCCAAATGGGCCTTGAAGCAGGTTCAAAGAGACAGGGAGCTTGTTGCCTCCTGTCACAGAGGTTACAGGAAGGCTGTGGCTGCCTGCAAATACATTCTGCACAAGGCAACGTGGGTGGATTCAGCCCTGGCGGGTAAAGCCAGTGATAGTGCTTGTTCCTGGAGGGTAGCGAACAAGCCTTGTTTTGCAGAAGCTCTGGGGGCCAGTTTTTTGCCATCATATCTCAGAGATTCAATGGGTCGATCATTTTAAAGGGATATATAACTTTGGGAGCAGTGACAGGGAGATGGAGCACGGTAACCTATTCAAGGGAAGAGTAAGGGGGTCATTACAACCCTGGCGGCCGGCGGTAAGGTGGCGGTAACACCGCCAACAGGCTGGCGGTGTTCCGCCAGCAATTATGATTGTGGCGCTATAGCCACGGCCATACCGCCGGCCCCTCCAACATACCGCCAGGCGGAAGGTCATAATCCCCAGGGCAGCGGTGCAAGCACCGCTGCCCTGGGGATTATGAGTCCCCAACCGCCAGCCTGTCCGTGGCGGTAAACACCGCCATGGAACGGCTGGCGGTAAGGGGACTTGGGGTGCCCCTGGGGGCCCCTGCACTGCCCATGCACTTGGCATGGGCAGTGCAGGGGCCTCCAGGCGTAGCCCTGTCGCGCATTTCACTGCCCAAATTTCGGGCAGTGAAATGTGCGACGGGTGCTACTGCACCCGCTGCACATCAGCATTGCCGCCGGCTCTATTACGAGCCGGCAGCAATGTTGATGTGACATTTCCGCTGGGCCAGCGGACGGTAACACTGTTACCGTCTGCTGTCCCAGCTGAAATGTCATAATAGGGAGCCAGGAATACCGCCGGCAATGGCGGTATTGTCTCCCGCAGCCTCGGCGGTCTTTTTCCAAGACCGCCGAGGTTGTAATGACCCCCTAAATGTGTTTTCTACCTTTGATGTCTCCCAGGGCATCCAGGCACTGTTGCGGAGAGCACCCCACCTGACTTGTTTTTGGGCAACATCAACGGTCTGGGGGCCAGTCTTGATATTAGCACTTAATGCTGCTGTGAGAGAGGGTGTACCTCTCTTATGGTTGAGTGCTGTAATAATCCTGGTTTTCAAAAAGGGGTACAAAAATAACCTCACATGTTACAGACCGATATTTATGATAAATGAAGTGGTGAAGGTCCTTGGGTGGGTCCTTTTAAACAGGCTTATGTCTTAGAAACAAACAACATTATTGTGGACGTGCGATATGGCTTTAGGTTGGGCAAATCCACCATGGATCAGTGTTAAATCTTTATTTAATCATAAATAGGTACACTAATGCCCATCCTGGTTCACTTCATTTAGATTTCATGGATTTCAAGTCAGCCTTTGACAGAGTCAACCGCAGGAAGCTGTAGGAATTACTTCTTGTGATGGGGTTGACCCGGATATTGTGAACCTTCTGTCCAATCTGCATTCTAACACCACATCTTCAGTCCGATAATCTCAGGGGTTGGAATGTACCTAGAAATTTGGCACTAGCAGGTGTGTGCATCAGGGGTGCATTCTTGCCCCTTTCCTGTTTGCCCTTTATACTAATGAGCTACAAAAACTGCTTTTCTCTCTGCAGGCAGACTGCCTGAGGGTGGGTTCCAGGCCCCTCCCGGTTTTACTTTAAACAGACAATGCCATTCTATTGGCTCGTACTGCGAGGGGCCTGCAGTCACTAGTGGATCAGTTTGATTTCTTTATGAGAAACTTGGAGGTAAATTTTGCAAAATAATATGTGGTCATTGGCACCCAGTCTACAAGCACTAAACGTTCCAGATGGGAAACCAGAAACTGGCTAAAGTTCCAGTTTTCTCATATCTAGGGGTGTTGTTTGATGTAAACAGAAGCTGGAAGCCCTCAATTGAGGGGCGGAGGGTGGAACTCAGCAAGGCCACAGGTGCTGTTGCAGGTTTTGATCAGAGGTTGGGATCTTGGCCACCGAACACGTTGGTCAAGCTTTATCAGGCCAAATGTGTCTCTAGCGCCTTATTTGGTTGTGAGGTCTGGGGATATATGGGTATTGACAAGATTTAGGTGTCAGAGAATGAGTTCCTTAGACGTATTTTCAAAGTCCCTAGTATCACCCCAGCTTTTTCTGTCCATGATGAGCTTGCTGTGTCCGCACTTTGACCATTGCTCAGCTGGATCAAGATTTGGACCAGAGTGGAATCCCAGTTAAACCAACAAATCCTTACAGATTGTTTATTCCTCGAGCACACCCTTAAAATCCCCTGGATTGCCTATGTAAATGCAGCATTTGTCAGCTTGGGGAGAGAGGACATATTTTCTAATAGCCAATCCATGTGCCGTTTAGAGCTTAAGAGGGTGAGGGATATGTTCTTAGAATGGGCTTCTTGCAGCAGGAAACCGTTGAGCTGTGGACGCCAATGGTTCTGAGGTTTATATTGCTAAAATCTGTTGAAGGTATGGAATCATAATTAACGCTTGTATTTAATAGGCGGGACCGGTTTCTTCTGACAAGGTTTAGGTTTAATATGCTACATCACCTTATGGTATTCCCTAGCGGCTGGTCTCATCCTGGATCATTGGGGCCCTGTGGCTGCAACAATAGGTCTCCACAGGATACCCTGCATTTTTAGCTAATATATAAACATTTTAGCATTCCAAATCCCACTATTAAAACCCCTGAACTTAATTCAAGTTTAAACAACTCTTGTGTTTTTGCAGCTTTTACCAAATGTGCATGTTTTATTTGCTTTCTCCTGTTTTCTATGTGCTGCCCTGAGATCAAGGCATTCTAAACCTAAAGCCCTCATTACGACCGTGGCAGTTGGCTGTAATTTGGGTAAAGGTACTGCCAACAGGCTGGCGGTACCTTTTCCCAAATTATGACATTGGCGGTCGGTTTGGAATGTACCACTCCGTTCGCCAGGGTGGTAACAGCCGCTGGGCTGGAGACTTCGGACTCAAGCCAAGCGGCTGTCACAATCCCACCCTCGGGATTATGACCCCGCCTACCGCCATGGTTTTCTTGGCAAGCGTACCGCCACAAAAACCATGGCGGTATGCACTATCAGTGTCAGGGAATTTCTTCCCTGGCACTGATAGGGGTCGCTCCGCCCCCCTCCCCAGAGTCCTCATCCACCCTCCCCCTCCCGCCCCCTGGGACATTTTCACACCCACACGTGCACACACATACACAGACGCATACCCACATCCACCCACGCAGGCACACATACATACTCACACACTGCAACACACACCAACATACTCTGCTGCATACATGCATTCACAACACACAACGTACAAATACTCACATTCACGTACGCATTCAACACGACTCACACCCGCATGCACGCACTCATTAACAGACACCCCACACACACAACACCCCCCACTCCCCTTTCCTGTCGGAGCACCCGACTTACCTGGTGCAGGGGGTCCTCCGGCTGGAGACGGGGCGCGGCGCTGCTGTCAGCAGCAGCATCCGCCAGCTAAACACCGCCAGGCTGTATCATTGCTCAGGATACGGTAGGCAGTGTTTTGCTGGTGTGGCGCTGCTGCTGACAGCAGCGCCACCTTACTGCCGTCCGCCGCCATGACCGTCGGCAGTATTCCACCAGCCTACTGACGGAATTCCGTTGAGGGTCATAATACGGGTGGGCGGCTGGTAGCCACGGCGACGGTATGTTGGCGGACGTCGCCGTGGCGGTAGCTGGCAGTTACCACCAATGTCTTAATGAGGGCCTAATTGTATTGTTGCTACTGGGAATTTGCTCTTTTATAATTCTAAGCATATATATTACTGTTCTTAAGAGAAATGGTTTTTGTATTGCCATTTTTATAATTGTCCTTTTACTGTTTTTTACATTCTGTATATATTGTTTCTTATATTCTTTTAAGGCTGTTTTCCAGCCAAATAAAGATGTATTGACTTGACTGCATTTGTCACAATACTTCAAGTCATGCGAGGAGCCCAGACACCAGAGACACACCTCCTAAGGGCTCATCTCTGATATCGGGTTGTGGCAATATTTGCAGGGGGACAAGACCCTGCATGCTGAAAATATTTTTGGAATATTTTTCTGCCAGATGATAGAAATGGATGGAGCATGCTCTGGAAGGAAAGGAATTGACCTTGATGCACAGAGGAAGCACTTATATTGTGGCCCTAATGCACAGTTTCACAACGCCACCTACAGCTAGGGGAATTGCTGACAAAAATCTCCAGATCCAGTCTGGCCACTGGGGGTGTTGACAAGGTGAGGTATATGCAGCCAGATGTATCCATCAGATACAGACATGATTTACAAACAGCTGGAAATACATTTGGTTTTGCATTGTACCTGCAGGTTTATTCCTGTGTCTTGTAGACTCTTCTCACTCAAGTTGGTAATTGCAAGGCCCATACTCTGACTTTCTTCTTCAAACATTAAAGCACGGCTTGCTCTGGAGGCAGATTGCCTAAAGATCACAACATAGACAAGGTAAAGCACAGTGGTATAAAGAGTTCCCACACAAAACTCATTTGAAGATGCACACACTGCTCTTGTAAAAGGAACATAGAATCTATTCTACACATAGATATCCACATTATTCACAGATCAGGTAACAAACATGCTCGCAAAAAGATTCTGGAGCAACATTTACTCAACTTCTTAGACATTTTATTGTGTAGTGAAAAATATATTTTTCACCAACCAATTTTTTTTAGGTAAATTATGCGACTGGTTAGTCCGACCGGTCTGCTATCAGGCCCTTCCACATATTTTTGTACCACCAGAGCCCTGACTGAAATTAAGACAGAATTCCATGTGTAATCTCCTGGTTACTAATAGTTATCAGCTGATATCCCCACGTGGATTTCTGTCTACTATAGTCGAAGCCGAGGGGCCTTTAACAAGGTAGTGGGACTTTAATTGCTGGTATAGCCCAGCTACGAAAGGCTATAAGGCTATTAGAACACTCTGCGACTTTAGGGCAAAATGTTCTAATAAATAAAACAAAGTCATCAGAGAGGCCGAGGGATTCAAATCCTCTTGGGCTCAGTGAGGCCTTTGTTCACAGCTATTGCTGTGAGCAAAGAACATTGGAATGTTGACGCTTGGGGCTTTTACCAGCCAGTAAAAGCCAAGAGAACTCCATTGTTTGCAAAGGAGCTCCCAGCAACCCAATGTTCTAATATGAGTTAGACCCCTGGAAAAAAGGGAATAACTGTTGTAGCACAGAAAATGATGGAATTCTGCATGGAAATCCCTATTTTGAAGAATCCAACCCTCCCATTTACCACTTCATTTGCGCAGGTGGTAAATGGCATCAGTGGTGGAGGGTGGGAAGGGAGAGAAGATTACTTCTGGCCAGGGATGCATGGAATGCTCCTTTATTACCATAAAAAGAAACTCAGGGGAAAATGGAGTAGTAACCTGGTTAAAGTGAATTTGCCGGCTAGAATTACTGGCCAGTAAAATCGGGTCTGGTGTTCCCACACCTGGGAAAAATCTGGTGCAGAAAAGCAGGCCAGTCATGATAAGCTAGAGTGGTATCCTACAAGGGTTACTGTTGAGACTCTCTCATAATTAGGCCCAGAGACTCAGAATATATATTTTTTATTATCTCAAAAACATTTTTTCTCTTGCAGGTATACAATAAGCAGAAAGGATACACAATGGCAAAATACACTTGAGCAAGGAAAGTATTGATGATTAAAGTACTAGTTGAACAGGAATATGTATCCATGGTATATAATAGTTACCATTACAGTCTCACAGGTCCAGTACCATTATTCTATTAATCTACTGTTGTTGATAACCGTCTAGACATGGACTATCTATGAGGACAAAGGTTGACCTTGGTCCTATAGATTTCTGTATTAACTGATATTTTGCCATATAACTTATCTAGCAGAGAATAGAGAAGAGAGTACAGATAGGAAAAGAGAAAGACAGAAGGAAATGCTAGCACTTCATAAAAAGTGAAGATATTTTGACTAAAAAATATGAATTCTTGTCAGAAAATAATGGAAAAAAAAAAAAATCTAGTCCTTAACCCACTTGGGTGCCCAGGACGCAACAGTTACGTCACATAACGATTACGTCCTTGTTTGCACGGCTCGGGTGCTGAGGACGTAACTGTTAAGAACTGCCATGGGCCCTTGAGGGAAGTGATAGCACTCCCCCCGATGGCCTGGCACCCCCCTCCCATGGGCAGAGATGGAAGGGGAATCATTCCCCTTCCGCTCTCGCCCCCTGTCCCCTAGTGGCATCTGATGACATCAGCGTGCTGACCTCATCAGAGGCCGCCCCACCACGCTGGAAGATCGGAAGAGAAATGAAAAAGCATTTATCTTCTGATCAAGTGCTGGGGGCGGGAGTGCAAGGGCCACTCCCCAGGGGCCGATCAGCCTACTGTAATTAGGCAGGGGGGCAGAAACCACTAGGCACCAAGGATATATATATATATATATTTATTTTTTTACACTTGGGGAGTGATCCCTTAGACAAGGGTCGTTCCTTTTTTTTTTATTATTATTTTTTTTTTTTTACACTTGGGGAGTGACCCCTTAGACAAGGGTCGTTCCACTGGGGGGCAAATTCATTTTAGGCCATTTTTGCCGAACAACCTATTTCTATTAGAAACCACTTAGGCAACAGGGATTGAGGTGTGTTTTTTTTTTCTTTTGGGGGGTGCAGCCGCTCGGGCAAGGGTCACTCCCCCATGGGGATGAAAGTTGTTCTGCCCACCGGTGGGCAGATGGGGCAATTACCCCCGATCCACTCCTTTGGTGAGGGTGGGCGAATGGAGGGGGGGCAGAAAGCCTACTAGATTCCAGGAAATTCAAAAAAAAAGAAAAATGAGTGGAGTGGTGACTACCAACCAGTATGGGCATGGTTATGCCCCCACCCTAAATGAAGGGGGTAACAGTCTTTCAGCTCTTACCCCACACACAAACATCTTATCCCAAGGCAAGCCAGAGGACATTTTAATATTTTGGGATTTGGTTTTACATTTCGGCCATGAGAGCTTGTCTAACTCTCAAAATAGTTCCACTTGGAATGGAGAGGGCTGCAATTTTTGGACTTTGGGACGCTGCCATGTAGAAAAATCTACAAGACCTAGATACATCTGAAAACTAAACGTCTGGGTGAGTCTAGGATGGTGTGCTTCACATGCACCCACACCATTTTCTTACCCACAATGCCCTGCAAACCTCCAACTTTGTTTAAAATCACACATTTTTCCCATATTTTTGTGATGGAACCTTCTGGGATCTGCAGGAATTCACAAAATTCCTACCACCGAGCACTGTCGCATGAATATCGATAAAAAAATATGCCCCACTTGTCAGCCTAAAAATATATATACTGGCCCTTTTGGACCTACTTTGGTTCCCCCCTCATTTTCAACATGTTTTTGGCTCTTCCCTGTCACAGGCACTTGGCCCACCTACCCAAGTGAGGTATTATTTTTACCTGGAGACTGAGGGGAACGTTGGGTGGTAGGAAATTTGTGCTGGTGTGGTGATCCCACACAGAAATGGGAGAAAATGTGATTTTTTTTTGTTTGCTAAATTTGGGCTTTGCTGAAGATTCTGGGTAGGAAAACACTGGGGGATCCACGCAAGTCACATCTCCCTGGACTGGATGGCTGCTGAGCCCAGGACCAAAAACAGATAGTTTAGTATTTGGTAATTTTGATGTGTGTCCACATAGTGTTTTGGGGCATTTCCTGTAGTGGGCACTAAGCCGACCCACACAAGTGAGGTACCACTTTTATTGGGAGACTTGGGGGGAGTGCTGGGTGGAAGGAAATGTGTGGCTCCTCTCAGATTCCAGAACTTTCTGTCACCGAAATGTGAGGCAAAAGTGTTTTTGGGCCAAAATTTGAGATTTGCAAAGGATTCTGGGCAACCGAACCTGGTGAAAGCCTCACAAGTCACCCCCATCTTGGATTCCCAGGAGTATCTAGTTTAAAAAAAAAGCACAGGTTTGGTAGGTTTCCCTAGGTGCCGGCTGAGCTAGGGGCTAAATCTACAGCTAGGCACTTTTGAAAAAAACACGTCAGATTTCAATGTAAAAATGTGATGTGACATGTTGCGTTTCCTGGTGCGGGCATTAGGCCTTCCCACACATGTGAGGTACCATTCTTATCTGGAGACCTGGGGGAACACAGAATAGAAGAAAAAGTATTATTGCACATTGTCTTTCTCCAATTTTTTTCCTTCCAAATGTAAGACATTGTGTAAAAAAGACGTCTATTTGAGAAATGCCCTATAATTCACATGCTAGTATGGGGACTCTGGAATTCAGATATGTGCAAATAACCACTGCTTCCCAACACCTTATCTTGCGCTCATATTGGAAATACAAAGGTTTCCTTGATACCTATTTTTCACTCTTTATATGTCAGCAAATTAATTGCTGTATACCCGGAACACAATGAAAACCCATTGCAAGGTGCAGCTCTTTAATTGGCTCTGGGTACCTAGAGTTTTTGATGGACCTACAAGCTCTATATATCCCCACAACCAGAAGAGTCCAGCAGACGTAACGGTATATCGCTTTCGAAAATCTGACATTGCAGGGAAAAGTTACAGAGTAAAACGTGGAGAAGAAAGCCTGTTTTTGTCACCTCAATTTCAATTTTTCTTTTTATTTCAGGTGTTATTTTCTGTTGGAAATCCTAGTAGGATCTACACAAATTACCCCTTGCTGAATTCAGAATTTTGGCTACTTTTTAGAAATATTCAGCGGTCCGGGATCCAACATTGGTTTCACGCCCATATCTGTCACTAACTGGAATGAGGCTAAAAGCACAAAAAATAGCAAAAATGGGGTATGTCCCAATAAAATTCCAAAATTGTGTTGAAAAGTGTGTTTTTCTGATTCAAGTCTGCCAGTTCCTGAAAGCTGGGAAAATGGTGATTTTAGCACCTCAAACCCTTTGTTATTGCCATTTTCAGGGAAAAAAAACACAAGCCTTCTTCTGCAGCCCTTTTTTCCTATTTCTTTAAAAAAAACGAAATTTTTGCTGTATTTTGGCTAATTTCTTGGTCTCCTCCAGGGGAACCCACAAACTCTGGGTACCTCTAGAATTCCTAGGATGTTGGAAATAAAGGACGCACATTTGGCGTGGGTAGCTTATGTGGACAAAAAGTTATCGGGGCCTAAGCGCGAACTGCCCTCAATAGCCAAAGAAAGGCCTGGCACCTGAGGGGGGGGGGGGGGGGGGGGGGGGGGGGGAAGGACTGGCAGCGAGGGGGTTAAGGAAGTAGAGTGAGGTTTGTCAGACCAGGTTTGAAAACGTCTTTAGAGAAAATAACCTGAAAAGGCGAGCTCAGTGCTCCAGGATGCTGTTGATAGGGGCTGGAAAAATTAATGGACCTGTCACCTCTGGTGTATGATGCAGTATGAAGTAAGGATGAGACCCTTAGAAGCACAGTTCAAGTTTTAATGCCCAAATTGTGCAGTCTATGTGCTAGCATTTTCCTGCTTTCCCTTTATTTCCCCTTTTAAAAAAAAGAGGGTTGTCACTGACATTTCTAGTCATTACAGATTAAGTGATTATATCAATACAATTTGAGATTTTATAAAAATGAAAATTTGGCAATTTCTAGCCCATTGGGGGCAGCAAAGTCTATTATTTCCTGTGTATACATGTACCTTTTTTGTTTTTTAAAAGAAAATGCTCTGGGATTCTGCATATGGGTGGTACAATTCAGTGCTCATCACTGATTAAGAGGATCCCCTGGAAGACGACAAGTTACTTGCATTTGGTAATGTTCTTTCTGGTAGAGACTATCTGGCTGCAGATTCCTCAATTTTATAATAGTCCCCTAGTGTCAGACTGGAAACTTTCCAGCAGTACCACTGTGCACCAGTAGATGGCACTGGGTGGCCCCGCCCTCAAGCCATTTCACTCTGGAAATGATGTGTGGCGCTTATATAGGCACCACTTCATTGCGCTGATGTCAGCTGCTTTCAAGACTGTCCACATCCCTAGATGCAGAGCGCTAATAGCAAATTGGTTGTGACTAGCAACTTGATATTCTGATAGAGACTTCTAGTCGAACATTCCTCACCTTTTGAATAGATACCAAAGCAGTGCCTATATGGAGGGTCGTCTGTGGACCGACTCAAGCTAGAAAGTCCTGCAGGACTGAGCGGGCAAATTATCCATCCAGGCAAACCTGACTGTCCAGACAATAGCGCTTCATAATGGAGGGACACCCATGTAGGCACCTAGCAAATATCCAGAACAGGGACTCCCTCTATCAACGCAGAGTTAGCAGCCTTGGCCCTGGTAGAACAAGCATGCACTCCTTATGGAGGCTGCTTTTCGGCCAGTGCGTAGCAGATCAACGCCAAATCACAATTCAACGGGAGATAGTTCTCTTCTGCACAGCCTTGCCTCTTTTTGCTCCACATCAACCCATAAAAAGCTGATTGTCCACCCAGTGTTCTTTTGGTAGAACAATATAAAACCTTAAAGCTCTCTATGGGAAAAAACATAGCAGTTTCTTTTTCTCCTTCGATTGGTGAGGTGGAAAACAGAATGAGGTAGAGTGATGTTTTGACGACCTTTAGGCACGAAGAATGCCCATGTCTGCAAAATCAGCTTACACACACACACACACACAGAGCCCCATTGTCACGGCAGCAAGGAACACTGTCTTGAGGGTGAGAAGCTGCAAAGGCCTGCTGTGAAGAGGCTCAAACTGAGTACACACTAGAAATGTGAGGACCAAGTAGAGGTCCTTCTGTGGCATCAGAAAAGGAGAGGAAGGAAACAAATGCTGTAAACTCTTCAAAAAGGGCATACCAAGTGGCGACTTTAACAACAGGGGCTGATCCAGCACCCGCAGAGAGGCCGAAAGGTACGCTTTAACTGTGTCCAGAGCAAGGCCTAGATGGGTTAGGGATGAAACAAACAAAGCTTTGGTGTAGGAAAGTACCCTCTTTTTGGCATGTTACCCCAAATTTCTGCCTGATGTCAGTGTATTTGACTGTGTCAATGGGATTTTGCTAACAAGGACCCAAGTGCTTATGCTCTCTCTCTAAATGTTGTCACTGCATACTGGTAACCCAGTATTTCATCACAAATTGGCATACTGGTCACGCCTTATCAGTACCTAGTATAAGGTACTAAGGTACAGAGGGTACTTGGGTTCCAGGAAATCCCTTTGGGCTGCAGCATTACTTTTGCCACCCATCGGGAGCCCATGCAAAGGCTTCTACAGGACTGCCATAGCAGCCTGCGTGAAATGGTGCATGCACCATTTCACAGCCATTTACACTGCACCAGGTCACTTTTAAGTCACCCATATACCAGGCCTTCCAACCCTGAAGGGTGGGTGCAGAGTACCTGTGTGTAAGGGCACCCCTGCACTAGCAGAGGTGCCCCCACATCATCCAGGACCATTTTACCAGACCTTGTGAGTGTGGGGACGCTATTTTACCTGAGCACTGGACATAGGTCAATATCTACGTCCAGCTTCACAATGGTAACTCCGAATATGGCCATGTAAGGTGCCTAACATCTTGGAATTATACCCTAATGCTGATTCTAGCATTGGCTGTATAATTCCATGCACTCTGTGGGCTCCATAGTGGACCCCCACAGTGAGTGGCCAGTGCCAGCAGGTGGTATCAGAGCCCTCCCCTGATAGGTGTTTACCTGTGTAGCTGACCAATCCCCCTTTCAGGGCTATTTAGGGTCTCTCCTCCGGGTGGTTCCTCAGATTCGGATTGCAAAACTCCAGCAGGAATCCTCTGCATCCTCTACTTCACCTTCTACCAACGAAACTGTATATGGACCCTCCAGGAACTCTACAAACTGCAACAAAGAAGCAAAGACGACTTCTGCAACATTGTATCATCAGCTCCTGCCATCAACTGCAACTGATTCCAGGTCGTGCATCCTCTGAGGACTCCCAGTCTTCAGCCTGCACCAGAAGAACGAAGGAATCTCCCTGTAAGTGAAGAAGTCACTTCCCTGCT
Source organism: Pleurodeles waltl (assembly GCF_031143425.1). Lineage (NCBI taxonomy): Eukaryota > Metazoa > Chordata > Amphibia > Caudata > Salamandridae > Pleurodeles > Pleurodeles waltl. The sequence goes on from NC_090447.1 coordinate 1,326,862,887, forward strand.
TCAGCAGGCACCCCTCTGCAGCCACGACCGGTGGCTTAGGTCCTCTCTCCTGACGAGGTGCATGGATCCAGCAACACGGGTGGTGGACTGAAGTGGTCCCGACGGTCATGAAGTCCAGCTGTCCAACTTTGGTGGAGGTAAGAACTTGCCTCCCCACGCAAGACAGTGCCACACTGCACTGCGTTTTTTGCAGTTGCCAAGGCTTGTTGGCATCCTTCCACGAAGTTCTTTGTGCACTGTGCAGCTCCAGCCCCCAGTACCCCTTCCAGGAACGCACAGCCTCCTGTGTGGTTCTCCAATGGCGTGGGAATCCCTTTGTGTAGTGCTGCATGAGCCTCCTTTTACACCTTCTTTGTCCGCATACTGTGAGACTCCTGTGCACGCTGCCTCGTCTTCTGAGGGCTCTATGAGTTGCAGAGAGCCCCCTCTGTTTCCCCTCCTGGGTAGAGGCCACCAGGTCCCTCCTGGTTCCAGGCAGCGCCATTTTCCGCTAACGAGAGCTTTGTGTGTGCCAAGGCTTGTTGGTAGAATACAGCGACGCAAACCAGACTGCAATCATCCATCCGGCGTGGGACATAATCTGCACCAACCAGGAACCCGCATCCGTCTTTTTGGGTGCAGTACTGACTGTTCTTCACTGGTGGTTCTTTTTTCGCACCTTCATCCGATTTAGCAGGGGCTCCTGTTCTCCCTGGACTCTCCAGTGCTTCTTGGACTTGGTCCCCTTCTTTCCCAGGTCTTCAGGTCCAGGAATCCATCGTTGGTGTCTCGCAGTCTCCTCTGGTTCTTGCTAAATCTTCTATCACATGTACTTGTGTGGGCTAGGAAACTTACTGTAATTTACTCCTGCTTTACTGGGCTCGGGGTGGGTTCTATTACTTACCTTTGGTGTTTTCTTACACTCCAAGCGCCCCTCTACACACTACACTTGCCGAGGTGGGAAACAGACTTTCGCATTCCACTATTTTAGTATATGGTATGTGTACCCCCCCAGGCCCATTGCTGTCTATTGTGATTTTCACTGTTTTCTGTTTTTACAGCTATTTCTGCATTCTAGTGTATATACTGTGCATATTACTTATGTCGTAAGGGAGTATAGTCTCTAAGTTATTTTTGGCATTTGAGTCACCAAAATAAAGTACCTTTATTTTGGTAACACTGAGTATTTTCTCTCATGTGTGTGAGTACTGTGTGACTACAGTGGTACTGCATGAGCTTTGCATGTCTCCTAGTTAGGCCTTGGCTCCTCATCCACACTCTTCCTAGAGAGCCTGGCTTCTAGACACTGACTACATTTCACTAAAAAGGGATAACTGGACCTGGTATAAGGTGTAAGTACATTAGGTATCCACTACAAACCTGGCCAGGCTCCTACAGTTGGATAACTTGGCCGGGAGGTGGGTCAATCTTCTGAGTACTGCACTAAACCACAAGCCTGTCGCAAAAGCAGGCATATTTAGTTCTCGTTGAAGGATGTCTGGCTGCCAAGATGACATCCACAACCTCCAGAGAAAGGCTGAAGGTGTTCAGCTGTTTCAGCTCAATGTCCAGGCATAAAACTGGAGATTGCGAAGGCCCGGGTGCCGAACCATGCCCTGCTGCTGCAACAGCACATTCTCCTACAGAGGCAGTCTGATCAGAAGACAAATGCTCAAACTCAAGAGTTTGGGATACTGTACACTTCATGCCCAATCCGGGGTCACCAGGCTCACTTGGGTCCACTATAAGAGATGGGGTATCTGGTTGGATAGGGTATGCTCCCCAGCCAGGTAGAACCCACCACTTTAGTCAGGGCAAGTTAGCTACACACCACAGATAACCTGTGCTCACGCCCTGGTAGCTTGGCACAGAGTAGTTAGGCTTATCCTCAGAGGTCTGTAAAGCTTTTGAGCAACACACTAAATACACCACAAGAGACTCCACACAATAATATATAAAAATATAAAGTGTATTATACATAAACCATTGACCAAAACATCACTAATCAGTGATTACTTCGCCAGTTAGGCAATTGTCAAACCATCACAGTTAGTGTCATAAGATGAAATGTATAAGTTGCACACATCATGAAAAACACGCCACCAAACCTGCAAGGCAGATCATGAAATATGAGCATTCTCCTGTTGGGTGAAAACGACATATACCCTAATGTCAGGTCATGAAATGCAGCAGTGAGGTTAGGTAGAGAAAACACATGAATTACCAAACATCCCTGGAGTACATCAATTACCACCTTGGTCATCACTTCTCAATAATAACTATATTACCAATTACCCCATAACCACATAGTTACAGTGCACCTGCACATCTATTATATGTTAAGCGGTATTGCGAGCACCAACTGTGGGTTGCAGGAACACCTGCACACCTACTACAGTGAATATGGCAACTTCAGGGAAACTGTAGGGCACTGGAGTACCTGCGTGCTTGCCACAGTTAATACAGTAGTTTCCAGTAGAAGTGGCAGGATCTGGAACTCCATCAAGGATTTCTTCCCACCCTGACAGCGGATTTAAAAATGCCCCTGCAAGATATCCACAAGTCATGGGGGTTAGGGGTCCAGACGCAAATGGCGAAGAACGCGGTGAAACCCTCCTGGGTCCCCCAAGTGCTGATTCCCAAAGACGCCACTGCCTGCAAGAGTGTGGCACAGCGGCTCAAATGAACGTAGCATTTACCATTAATTTGGGCAGGGCCACTCATGAAGGTAGCTCACAGCTGCCAAACGCCCCTGGGGCCTGACTCACCCGCTGTACTCCTGGGGGGGACGGGGCCTCGGAGATCTGGATCAAGGAGGGAGGCTGGCAGGCACTGGACCGGGGCCCGCACCCGCAGAAGACAGCCTTCCCTCGGGCTGGCAGCATGGCACACGAGAGTGGGTGCCCCAACACATCACTCACCCCCAGAAGCGCTCAGCACACACTTCATTCCCGACAACCAGCACTCAGCCCATGCTGATCAGAGAGAACAGGATGGAGAATTCAGGACTCAGGAGTCCCGTTTTGAGTGGAATGGAATCATCCTTACTGAATCCTAAAAAATAAATAAAAAAAAAATAAAAAAAATATCGAATCTCAAAAGAGCAGGGAGGGGCCACGCCAACAGTCCCTGGGAAGCATGAGGCACAGGCAGGCAGCAGGCCAACACACTGGTATCGTCAGCAAAGTGCCAGTCTCACTGGCAGTCAAGTAGGACAGCACAGCAAAGAAAGTCCAAATGGTGGTTTCCTCTGGCAGCATAGCAGTCCTCTGGTGCAGCATGTAGGGCCAGCGGCATCTGGCTACAAGTCACACACATTGTCTAAAAACATGGGGTTACAACTTGTGTACTTGTACTCAAAATGTCTTTGATCTAGGGGGCACTTCAAAAGAAGCTTAGAAGTGCACATCACCCTCCTTCGACCTCAGCCCTGGCTCCAGACACCAGTAGGGTGTAAATAAGCCTTTTCTGGGAGGGCAGGACACAGTCTATACAAATGTAAGTGTGCCTGCCTCCCTCTCTCCCAGCCCAGGAATACCATTCAGTATGCAGATGTAATCCTGTTACACCTCTACCCTCCCTAAATGATGGCTGTTTGGAAAATATGCAGAAAGCCAAGCTGTCACTCTACCCTAGACGTGGATTGGATTCAGACTGGAAAGCATCAGAGTTATGAGCATACAGAAATTCCCTCTTTCTAAAAGTGGTATTTCTGAAATAGTAATGTAAAATCCAACTACACCAGTAAGCAGGATTTCTCACTACCATTCCAAACATACCGAACATGCCCATGCTACTCCTTACAGATCAGAAATGACCACTTAGTACCTTTAAAGGATTTCCCAATGCTAGCTTATGAGAGGAGTAGGTCGCACAGCGGTGAGAAACCAAATAGGCTGTTTGTCACTACGAGGCCATGCCACACACCATGAAGGCACATGTCTTACCTTTTACCTACACAACACCCTACTCATAGAGCTATCTAGGGCCTACCTAATGGGTATCTTAGGTGTAGTAAAAAGGGAGTTCAGGCCTTGGCAAGCAGTTTGACTGCCAAATCAATATGGTAGTAAACTCGGCATGCAGGAAAGTTTGAAAGACTACGTTTGTGGGTGGCGCAATTGGAGCTGCAGGCCCGCTAGTAGTATTTCATTTACAGGCTCTGGGTATATGGTATACCAATTTACAAGGGACTTACAGGTAAATTAAGTAAGTCAAGTAGGTGTAAACCAATTATACCACGTTTTAGGGGAGAGAGCACATGCACTTTAGCACTGATTAGCAGTGGTAAAGTGCCCAGAGTCCTAAAGCCATCAACAACAGGGTCAGAAAAATAGGAGGTGAAAGGCAAAAGGTTCGGGGACAACCCTAAAGAAAGGGCCATTTCCAACACCCAGTCAGTCCTCATCTTCTTAAGACTTGGGGCAGAAGTTGTATCAGTAGTAAGGCATACAGAAGTCCAGAGTTACACTTGAGGTAGAATTCATCTACGATCAAAAAATGCATTGGATACTCCAACGCACAGAAATGGTGACAATGCCTTCTTGGGGACTGAGATGAGCCAAGGTTCTCTCTAGTAACGGAAGAGACCTTGCACCATCTCCAGGTGCAACTGCCACTCGTAATGCACTAGATGCTGACAGCAAAGCTCAACCACCTTGGCATTCAACGAGCCTGCCCGGTGGATCCCCACCAGGAAGATCCCCTGGCAGTCCAGCCATTTCTGGAAGTGCAGGACCTCCAGGCACATGGTCTGTGATCCCCACCCATCCAGTCTGAATCAGTTCCATATGGTGGTGATGGTTATGTCTATTGGCACCTGTACCAGCTTCCCCCTCATGGATGGGAGGTTTGCTTTTAACACTAAGAGGATGGCCGTCCACTCCAGAAGGTTGATTTGGAGCAGATCCTCACCTCTCTGATATGGCAGCCCCAACCCAGAAGCGATGCATCGGTCACCAGTGTCGGCTCTGGCTGGGGAAAGGAGCGGGTTTTCTACCACTGACCCAATCGTAATCTAGTAACCACAACTGAAGATCTACTGCAGTCTCCTCTGAAATCTGAACATTGTGGACCGGTTCCCTTGATGTTTGGCCTACTGAGACTTTATATCCCCCTACTTAGCCTGCATATGCCACCTAGTGTGCCCAACCAGCAGGATCCCATCAGTCTCAAAAGCTTTAGAGTCAACCTCATTAAAATCCAGGACCAAGGCTGAAAGATCAAGATCATAGCCTGAATGTCTTAGACTCTTTTTCCCAGGGGACAGACACAAAACAGAAGCATGTGCAGAATAGCTCTGATGAAGGGGAGCATCTGAGAAGGAGTCCGGTATGGCTTCAGCACGTTGATGGTGAACCCCAAAGATGATGGGCGGTTCACCATAGTCTGGAGGGATTGATGGCTACCAGGGGCAAGCCAATCTTCAACAGCCAGTTGTCGAGGTAGGGGAAGAGTGGCACCTGTGACCTCCAAAGGTGTGCTGCCAACATCACCATCACTTTTGTCAATACCTGAGGGGCACTAGTAAGACCAAAGGGGAGTACAGTGAACTGAAATTATGAACTGCAAGTGGCACCAATGGGCCGGCAGGATGGGTATATGGAAATAGGAGTACTGCAGGTCACACTCCGTCATTCTGCCTCTAGGACTGAAAGCAGACAAGACCTGGGCCAGTGTGAGTATTTTTATGTTTTTCTTCCATAGGAAGGCATTGAGAGAGCACAGATCTAAAATAAGGCAAAGGCCGCCGTCCCTCTTCGGCACCAGAAAGTAAAAGGAATAACTACCACATCCTACTTCTGGCATGGACATCCTCTTGATAGCCCCCTTAGCCAAAAAGGCTTGCATTTCCTGCCACAAAATGGACAGATGGTCCTCTGTCAGTCCTTGTGGAGATGGGGGATATGTGGCAGCGAGAGAATGAAAGGTAGGGCATGTACCTATCGAACAACACACAGGACCTACCTTCCTGACGGTATGGCCTGTCAACCAGGCAAGAATCATCAGATTCTGCTTCCCACGGGGTGGCTGTGCTCTACTAAGGCCAGGCGCTAAAGAGGATTGGCAGGTGAGGCTGCAGAAAGCCGGTGGGGGGGGGAGACGGGGTAATGGACTGAAATGCCCGTTGATCTGGATAGCGGAGGTGGTTGGCACCAAAGGCTGACCCGCTAAACTGCTGGGCACCTTGTGGAGATTGGACTGGCTGGTGGCATGGGGCACCTGTGCTCAAGGTTACAAATGGAGCAATAGTTATGATAAGGTTGGAGAGGTGGGACAGATAAGCACAGGGAGTGTGCCGTGACCCTGCTCTCCTTGAAACACTCAAGAGTGGAGTCTGTCTTGTTTCCATTCAGGTCTAAGCATGTCTATGAGGGACGGCTGGACATCTCCTGAAAAACCTGTGGACCGCAGCCAAGTGTGGTGGCAAATGGCAACACTGGTGCCAATGGCAAACTCAATGGGATCGGTGGTGTCAAAGCCACAACTAATTGTGTACTAGTCTCCGTCATGTCTTCCCTGAATAGCCAGGATAAGGACAAGTCAGAGGTCTTCAGGAACACCTAGGAGATCTTGAGCGACCAAATCCCAAAGAGTGTGGCAACAATGCCTATGAGGCATCTGGCTCTTAAAGATCGAAGTGCCAAGCTGGTGGACAAGAAGACTCTCTTTCTAAATATCTTCAACCATTTTGACTCCCTTTGGGAGGGAGTAGTTGTGAATGTGTTGGGGTTAGTCTAGCTTGCACCAGCAAGCTTTCATGGAGGGGTGCTGAAACAAAAATGCAGGGTCACGTGGGCAGAGCAGTGGTGTGGTGCAATCTGGCAGTTGATCAGGGTGGCCAGAGCAAGCTTTTGGTGCATGCTCCCATCAAGGTATCTGTAAGGGCCTTGTTAAAAGGTAAGAGGTTCAGTGGAAAGACTGAGGACTGAATGACTTCTGTAAGGGGAGTTACACTTCAGGGAGGGGAGATAAAGAGGATTTTGGTTGCCCTATGCATTACTGTGGCGTAAGAAGCACTCATTAGTGGCCAAGGGGTTAGAGGAGCCCCAACTTTGGTGCTGGAACAAGATGCGATACAGGCTCAGAGTTGGAGTAAGGAGCAAGATCCGGAAGTACGGGGCTGCCCTCAAACTGTCTCGGGGGAGCAAGAGTGGTGGGAAGATGGCAGGGTGCTGCTTAGATTTCTTGTGTTTTTTTCTTTGATTTGACTGATGACTTTGATCAAGACAAAGACCAGTCCCTGGAATGACTCATGCAACTTCTGGATCTACAAGAGGACTGAGACCAAACTTTTGACTTGGATTAGTCCTGTTGCAGAGTCTTTCAGTGCTTGGCAATCTTGCCTCATGGTCTCATATGGCCTTTGGGTTCATCTGTGTGTTAGTATTGTGACTGAACTCCAGACACTACAGGCAAACCTGAAAATGGTCTGTCACAGACATTTTCTAGCGAAAGTCCCTACAAGAGACCTGTCATTCTGGGAGGTGACATTTCCCTTGCACACCATAAATTTTTTTGAGGGAACAGGAGTCTCAAAGAGACAAGAGGTAGTCCTTAATCCGATTCTGGATGCACGGAAAGAAAATAACTAAAATGAGGACATTGGAGTGGTGAATTAAAGTAAAGCTGGTTAGGGAGACGAATGAAGGGAGGTAGGGAAACTGAATAACCTTTTTCAGAAGCCACTCCTAGTCCTCGCTGATCAAGAGATAGTCAAAATTAGCACGTCAGAAAGGTGTGACTAAAAGGGATTCAGATCTTCAGACTCTCACCACTGAGAAATTTGTGGTAAAAACCAACATTAATGAATTTTGTAGTAGGCTTACAGGCAGCCAAGATAACTTTTTCAAATTCAGTACAAAGACTTACAAAACTTTACCTGGCACAGCAAAATCCAAATGCATGCTGACACAATGTTAGGAAACTGGGGTGGAGAATTTTATGAATTTGCTACAGAAGAGGATCCACCCTCTGTGGGAGAGGAAAGGTGGCCAAATGATGAGGGCCAATAAATCGGTGTACTAGATCCATCTCTCCTAATCTTGGACGTTCAGTTGTAAGAAAATAAGTTACTTACCAGTAACTGTGGTTCTCCAGTAGAACAGAAGGTTTCTTCAGTTCTGTGCATTATGCTCACCTCTGTGGGGTTCTCTGGATGATGCCTTCAGGTTAAGCTGTTCTCAGGGAATGCAGAATGCCTTTCTACAAATGCTGTCCCTCTCAAAAATCTTGTGGAAGATAGAAGAGGCTCATTTCTGCAGTACTGGGGTATCTTTCATACATTCACATGCTTGAATCATTCCCCGTCGAAGTGGGAGTCCCACGGTACATAGAAAGCAGTAAATTAAAATTTAACATTGGAGTTAATGGAAAAATACATTCACTTTATTAGCTTATCAGTGTTATTAGAAATGACCCAAAGTACAGCCATTCAGACAAGAGCACCCTTTAAAACCCTCACCACAGAGGCTCTAGTCTCTCAGATTGTCTAGCACACCACTGGTTCATTCAGATGAAAACTCTCTTTGCTGAAGTAAGCGCTAGGAGAAGCGCGGTTTTCCAGGAAATTAATTTCAAGTCTGATCTGGGTATGGCCTCAAATGGATGCTTCATCATTTGTGAAAGTACAATATTGAGGTGCCAGGGAGGAGGAGGGATTTTCACTGGAGGACACAATCTGAATAGTCCCTTCAGGAATGGTTTTACTATTCCGGAGGACCACAAAGATGGTGAATTAGCAGTACGGCAAAATCTAGACATGGCTGCCAGGTGAACAGATGGATGAGTGAGAAAACCCGGATTTTGTCAAGTGAAGAAGATACGAAAGTATCTACTCTGGAGAAGATGTCAGAGGGTGGACATCGGAATTCTTACACCATATACAGAATCTTTTCCATTTGAGTTTGTATGTTTTATTTGTAGTCTGGGCTCTAGCATTAGCGAGCACTTCACGGCAATCTGTTGGAATGTTTAGGTCAACAAATTCAATGAATCCAGGAGCCAGGCGGATAACAGAAGAGAAGTCGGGTTGCCATGACAGACCTGGTCTCGACTCATCATTAATAAGTTCGGTATTGGTTCCAACAGAATGTGAGGTTGTTCCAAGAGGAGTATGAGCTCTGTGAACCAGAACTGGCACGGCCATCTGGGAGCTATCAGTAACAGCCGGCAAGGTTCTCTCTTCATCTTCTTTAGAACTCTGGGGATTAGCAGAAGCGGGGGAAAAGCGTAAGCATAGATCCTTAACCGTTTGATCAAAAATGCATTTCCCCTCAACCCTCTCTGCGGTTGCCAGCTTGCGGAGTACTGACATTTCTTGTTTCCCTTTGTCACAAAGAGGTCCAAACTGGGCTTGCCCCAGAAAAGAATAGATAATTGAGAGTTGTCTGGTTGTGCTCCCACTCGTGGCAGGTTGTTGAGGTCCTGCTTAATGAGTCTGCAAGGGTGTTGGATACTCCTGGAACGTGTTCTGCTCTGAGAGTTATGTGATGTTGAAGTGCCCAATTCCATATCTTTTGCGCCTGGACAGACAGCGCTGGCGATTCTGTACCGCCCTGCCTGCTGATGTAGTGCATGCTTGTGGTGTTGTCGGTTCGGACCAAAACCGATGAGCCCCTGATCTTGGTCAGGAAGGACTTGAGTGCTAGGAAGACAGCTTTTAATTCTAGCAAGTTGATGTGGATCATTGCTTTCCTGGGTTGTCCATTTTCCTTTCACTGTCAGGTCTTCGAGATCCGCGCCCCATCCATGTGGAACATGTTCCGGGCTTTGATTCAGAAAGGAGAGACCTTCGTAGATGTGAGGAGTCTTCAACCACCATTCCATGCCCTGCTTCCTTGGTGGGGTAATTTGGACAATGTCATTGAAAGATCCGTTTATTTGAGTACACAGGCTGTCTAACTGTTGTGGAAGTGGTCTCAAGTGGAGACGGCAGTTTGGTATTGACAGAATGCAAGAGGAGAGCATTCCCAGAAAAGATTTGTAGATCCGAAGAGAAGTGGACTTTCTTTTGCCAAGGCCGAGCGCTAGATTTCAAATCTTCTGCCTGTTTTGAGAGGCAAAGAGCTTGTTGTTAGCACCATGATCATTCCAAAACCTCGTGCCCCCATCTTGCACAGATTTCTCATCAATAATTTTACAGCAAATGTTGCAGTGATAATATCAATGATGTCACAGAAGATGTTATGAGTGATGTAATATCTGGGGTAACTAGCAGTGCGTGGTGAGGGGGCGAGTTACAGTTACCTTAGGACATGAGTTATAGTTACTTGAAGTAACCAACTATAACTGCTGAATTTCTATGGTTTTGTACTTGTAAATTAGGAACCTATCATGTTCATGTAAGCTTTGCTTTTTCAGTGAATTTCTATGTTTAAAAAAAAAAATCAGTTGGAGGTTGCCTGCAGGGCCAAACCCCCACATCCTGCCAACCCCAATGCCGCTCACAGCTTTCAGTTGTGTGGAGCAGGGATTTGGCCGCAGGGCCTGCAGGGTTGAGGAGTGAGTTTGTATTTTTTTTTCCCATTGGATCCATGGATCCATCAATGATTTATACTAGGGATCGTGCTGAGCCCCACGGTGCATCCATGAATTAACCCCAAACAATTTTGGGAAAAAGTTTTGCCCATAAGGGTCACCTGTCCTGTGGTGTCAGAATAGCTCTTATCCTGATCCCTTATGTCACTTTTATTTTATTTTTTCTCCCCCACGCCAAGCCAATAAACAAAATGGCAGCTGCAACTTTTGTCTCAGGTTTTGGCCAGCCAATAAGGGCCTTGCTTTGGTGAAATGAAAGAAACACCAAAATTGTATATCCAAGGACCTCTGGATATACAATTTTGGTGTTTCTTTAATTTCTCAAACTACTGAACGGATTTACATCAAATCACAAAAAGGACTGTTTCTGGAACAAGAGTTAGCTTTCTGCTAAATTTGGTGTATTTCTGTCAAGCAGTTCGGGCTATAGTTTTCTCTGAAATCCCTATGGGAAACTGTATGGGAAAAAACATAGGAACCCCCACATTTTCTCTGCCCCCCCCAATAAATCAGCTGAAATTTCAGTAAGATTCGTCAAATGGTGCCAAAGTTACTGGCAAAACAAAATGCTTTTCCTATGGAAACTAGGTCCTAACTGTAACTACCTACTGGTAACTGGGATAAGGACGTTTATAGGGTTTTGGAGTGACAAGGGTAACTTTAGGGTTTGGGGAAATAAGGGAATGTGGGTAGCAGTGTTTTTTGGGTGTAGGGTGGGTTGGGGTATTGGGCGGTAAGAGTATTTTTAGGGTTGGGAAAGGTATTTGGGTGGTCTAAGTATTTTTAGAGTTGTTAGATCTGGCTTCCTTAGGGTGGTTTTACCCCAGACTTTTTGCCTTTCACCTCCTGTTTTGCTGTATCTGTTTGATGGCCTTAGGACTCTGAGTGCTTTACCACTGCTGACCTGTGCTTAAATGCATACGCCTCTCGCCTAAACCTGGTAACATTGGTGCATCCACATCTGGCATATTTAATTTATTTGCAAGTCCCTTGTAAAGTGGTATACCATATATTGAGGGCTTGTAAATTAAATGCTACAAGTGGGCCTGCAGCACTGATTGTCTCACTCACTCAAGTGGCCCTGTAATCATGTCTCAGGCCTGCCACTGCAGAGCCTGTGTGTGCAGTTTCACTGCCACTTTGAATTGCCATTTAAAACCTCTTGCCAAACCTTAAACTCCCCTTTTCTTACATATGTCGGCCCTAAAGTAGGCCCTAAGTAGCCCATAGGGCAGGGTGCCATTTAAATAAAAGGCAAGACATTGTACTTTTAAGTTTTACATGTCCCGATAAAGAAAAACTCCCAAAGTCGTTTTTCATTACAGTGAGGCCTTCTCCTGCCATAGGCCAGCACTGGGAATTCCTTAATCTACTTTTAAGCTGTAATTCCTGATCAGAAAAGAAAAGATGCATCATGTTTCATATAACTGGAATGGTAATGATAAACCCTCTTTACTGGTGAAGTTTGATTTATTATTACTATTTTAGAAATGCCACTTTTATCAAGTGGGAATTTCTCTGGTCTCACTGCTCTGTGTGCCTGACAGCCTATCTCCAATACACGTCTGGACTGGCCTGAATGACAGCTACCTTTGTGCATTCTCTCGAGAAAGCCACAACCAAGGATACTCAACTGTATCTGCGTGCTGATGGGTCTTCCCCGGCACGAAGGATGTTAGGGGTCCACACTTACACTTCAAAGGGCAGTGGTCTGACCCCACACAAAGGAATGATTATCCTCACAGCTAGCCTGGCAGACAGGACTGAGCTGACAGGGATTCTTGTACACTTCGGAGAGTTCCTTTGAAGTCATCCTGCGCATCAAAGGCATTTTGGGGTATAAGTAGTGGTCTCTGACCCCCTCAAATCAGATCACTACTCGACTTGGGAAGAATTCTGCTGGAGTAAAGACTGCTGCGCTGTAAGGATTGCCTGGACTGACTGTTCCAAGGATCGGCTTCTCTACATTGCTGAGCTTCTCTGCTGATCTCTGCCCTACTGAGGGCAAGGATTAGACCCCCAATACTGAACCAGAGTGTCTCCAAGGGCTTGCTGGTCTGCCCTCTGTTCTTCTGCACTCTAAGGGACATCAAGACTGCTTGCAACTCTCCTGGTGCTGCTGGACATTACCATCTGTGAGTCCTACCCTTGCATGAGTTGCCCCTCTCCAGTTCTAGGCCTCAGAAGTGGGTTCTGCAGTTAACTCCGGCTAAAACTGTTGCATCGCCTCAAGTGCGTGTAAAATGCTGCTGCATCTGCCTTCGATGTCGAAGCTGTTAAACAACATTAGATCCACAGCCAGCGCGGCTCAACGACAACACATTTCATCCATCTCTACGGAGCCCAACGACGACGCAGTGACCTGAATGCAAGGAAAATACAGAAGCATCATGCCCTCAACTGTTTGCTCCATACAAGGTACTGTCTCAGCGGACACTGTGTGGGTTTTGTAGTTGTCCTACACTCCACAGCAGTCAGTCTGGATTTTGGATTTGCACTGGTCTCGCACCACCTGAAATAACCTTTTGCCCACTAGTGACTTCTAAGCACTATTATACATTTCATCTTTAAATATTCATATCTCAACTTCTACTGATTAGATTTTTGTTGTTTTGATCTTGTTTTACTCAGATACATATTATGTATTTTTCTAAACTGGTGTGGAGTCTTTTGTGGTGGTTTCATCGGGTTACTGTGAGTGTGTTGTGAAAATACTTATTCACATTGCTTTTTAAGTTAGGCCTGACTGCTCTGTGCCAGGCTACTAGAGGGTGAGCACAGGTTAATTTAGGGAGTGTAACTTCCTTACCCTTACTAGGATTGTGGTCTCTACTTGGATAGGATGCAAACCTCTGCCAACCAGGGAGTCAATTCCTAAGAAGGGTTTAGGGTGGGTATGGTATTTGGATGGCAAGGGTAATTTGGGGGTTTAAGGTGGGTAGGGGCATTTGGCTGGCAAGGGTGCTTATAAAACTTAAGGTGGGTAAGGGTATTTGGGTGGCAAGGATATATTTAGGGTTTAGGGTGGGTAAAGGTATTTGGGTGGCAAGGGTAATTTTAGAGGTCAGGGTGGGTAAGGGTATTTAGGTGAGAAGGGTACTTTTAGGGAAAATGGTCACATATTAAAGGCATGAGTTGTAATGGCATGTGTGGTTCCACCATACAACAGTAGAGGGGACTGACTTAAAACTTCATGGTCTGAATGTAATAATCAGCAAAGCTCAAGTCTCCCTAACACCCCCTCAACCGGTGTGCTCAGAATTGTGTCAAGTCATTATAACAAAGCTAGAAGAGGTTCTAACCATCTTAAAATTAATCAACCATAAATTCAAAGCAACAAAACCTCCCACTCTAGCCAATCAGTCTAGTGTCCATCTAAATAGACTCAATATTGGTACTCAGACAAATGTAGTCATCACTGCTGCTGAGGTTTATATCCCTTCATCAGGGATGCCCTCATGGCTCACCACACAATTGGATCTGACATCAGAAAAAAGTGGGCTGACTTTCAAACCGTCTTGCTAATCAACTGAAACATCCACAGGCTTACAAGTAGCTTTATCGCTCACAAACACAACATCTACCAAGCTCCTGCTGCCTAGCGCTTCAGAAAAACTAATGTTTGACTGCGAGCCAAATAAGGTTACACAGTATCCTACTCCAGTGAATGAAAGTATTGCTCTTCCTGAAGAACACGTTCCTTATCTTCTGCAATGTCTTAACTGGTAGAGACATGTTCTAGGTACAGATACCTTACCTTAGAGTATCCCCCAGCTGTCAGTCTGGATCAGGAGATTTTTCTCGAGCAGTACTTGCATGCACCGTTAAGTGGCATCAGTCGGCTCTCCGTCCGTCATCGTGCATACCAGATTTGACGTTGTGGGACCTATATAGGCGCCACCTCGGTATGATGACGTCAGTTTCTTTCCACAACTTTCCACCACAGAAGCGTGGGGCCATGAAGAACACTGACCACTGGTGTGTCACAACTAGGGCACTGCAAGGGAAGTCCCTGTCTCTAGAAATCAGCTCACAGTGCGGGAAGGATGGGCGCGTCGGTAAGGAATCTGCAGCTAGATATAGTCTCTACCAGATAAGGCGTTAACCAAAGGACAGAGACTTATAGCTGCAGATTCCTTACCTTTGAATAGATAACCAAGCAATAACATCCCCGGTGATGGGTCTGCGAACCAATTTCAAACAAGAAAGTCCTGTAGGACCAAATGGGCAATGTGCCCGTCTCTATAGACACGACTGTCCAGGCAATAGTGTTTGGTAAACATGTATAGAGATGCCCACACTGTTGCCTGACAGATATCAAGGACTGGAATTCCTTGTGCTAATGTAGTGGTCGCAGCTTTAGCTGGGGTAGAATAAGCACAGAACCATTCAAGGGGTTGCTTTTTGGCCAGGTGTGTAGCAGATTTTAATGCAGAGTACAACACATCTCGAGATGGTCCGCTTCTGCACTGCCTGACCTTTTTTCGCACCCACATAACCTACAAAGAGTTGGTCATCCACCTGGAACTCTTTTGTATGATGAAGGTAGAACGCCAACGCTCTTTCTGGGTTCAGGCAATGGAGTCTCTCCTCTTCCTTAAAAGGATGTGTGGTGCGTAAAAAGTAGGCACAGTGATTGACTGGCCTACATAAAAGGATGTAATCACTTTTGGCAGAGAAGAAGCAACAGTGGGAAGCACCACTTTGTCAGGATAGAAAGAAAGATAGGGCGGCCTAGATGACAATGCCTGCAGTTCACACGCTCTGCTGGCAGATGTAATCACCACGAGGAAGGCTGTTTTCAACGTAAGAAGCCTGAGAGGAAAACTGTAAAGAGGCTCAAAAGGAGTGCACATCAAAAAGTCAGAACCAAATTCAGATCCCATTGGGGAATAATGAATGGGGATAGAGGAAAGCGAAATGTAAGACCTTTGAGAAATCTATGTGCAATAGGAGTCTTACACAAGGAAGGTTGATTAGGCAACGTCAAAAAAGCAGAAATAGCAGACAAATATCCCTTAAGATTGCTCAGAGCAGAGCCCTGCTGAGCAAGGGAAAGGATGAACAACAGGACTTCAGGGAAAGGGGGAAAAAGTGGTTAACAGACCTCTCTGTGCACCATGCCACAAATGTTTACCAATGACAGGCCTTTTGGTGGAGGGACGCCTGGCTGAAAAGATGAAGTTACTGACTTCGGAAGGAAGGTCAAAAGCTGTAAACTGCTGCCACTCAATCTCCACGTAGGAAGGCACGGAGTGGACAGATCTGGGTGAAGAACCGTCCCTTGCTGCTATGAAAGAAGATCCTTTCGAAGGGTCAGTCTAATCGAAGGATCAATGGACATGCTCAGCAGCTCGGGATACCAGACTCTCCGTACCCAGTCCAGAGCCACAGAGATTACTTGGGCCCGGTTGTTCCTGATCTTCTTGAGAACTCTGGGCAGAAGTGGTATGGGTGTAAAGGCGTACAGGATGCCTGAACTCCACTCGAGAAGGAAAGAGCCCCTGAGTGATTGCTGCCTTGAGAACTCCAACATGAAAAACTGCTGACATTGCAAATTCTCTGCAAAGGCGAACAGATCTAACCAAGGCTCTCACCACTGCTGAAAGAGACCTCTCGCCACCTCCGAATGGAGATGCCATTTGTGATCCGCTAGGCATTTTCAGCTGAGTTTGTCCACTCTGGCTTTCAAAGAGTCCACCAGATTTTGAACCACCAGGGATATGCCATGTTGTTCCAGCCTTGTACAGAGACACAGAGCCTCCAGACAAAGGGTCCACAACCCCACCACACCCTTTTTGCAGTACCACATGGCAGTGGTGTTGACCTTTAACACCTGCATCATCCTTCCCTTGATAGAGGGAAGAAATGTTTTTAATGGCAGCCTGATTGCATGGAGCTCCAGCATGTTGATGTGGAGTCCAGTCTCTGCCGGAGACCAGATGTCTGTGATCACCACCTCTCCCAAATGGTCACCCCACCCCAGGAGTGAAGCATCTGTCACTACTGGCACATGTGGTTGGGAAACTGAGAGGGATCTGACTCTGGCCCAATTGCAGTTTGTGAACTCCCACTGAGGATCTTTCGCAGCTACCTCCAAGATTTGGAGCATGTCGGAGACATTCCCTTAATGTGGTGCCCTAAGGCACCGCAGCTAGGGACAAGGGCCAAGGACCTTGCCCTAGCACAAGAATCCTTGAAGCACTGGAGCACTGAGTCTGCCTTGTCACCAAGGAGAGGGGCACCATTAAAAGACAAGTCCATCATAGAAGCCTTTACATCCCCCAAAAAGCCACACGTCATCAGTCAGGCATTGCGCCTCAGGGCCATTGTTGTGTAAACAGCTCTGCCTTGCGAGTTGGTCGTGTCAAGTCAGAAACAAATTGTGAACTTTGCTGCATTTCTCCCATCGGCAACTGCCTGAAAGAGTACAGCCCGGGCCTCCTCCGGGACCTGTGGCGGCACATGCGCAACCATGTCCCACAGCGTGTGAGAATAACAGCCCAAAAGGCATGCGGGGTTCACTGACCACAATGCAAGGCTGGTGGAAGAAAACATCTTCTTCCCAAATAAATCACATTTTTTGGATTCCCTATCCAGGGGAGTGGTAGGGAACATGCTTTGGAAGGTAGAGACTTGGACTACCATGCTCTCAGAGGTGGGGTTTCGTATCAGGAAACTTAGGTTTCCAGGTGCAGGGCAATGGCAACTTGCAATCGTTATGTTCACAGGAGGCCCTGTGCTAGGTTTAGACACGATACCCACTAGGACGTCAGTGAGGGCATCACTGAACTGGAGCAGAGATTCTGAGGCGGAAGCTCCCGACTGCAGCACCTTTGTCATGAGATTAGTTTTTATGGCCACAGAGGACAGTTAAAGGTCCAGGACCTCAGCCACCCCCTCCTCACCACCGTAGCATAAGAAGCTCCCTCTATCATAGCCACGGTAGGGGGAGAAAGCTTTCCAGTATCTGGAGAAGTGTCCAGTCCACTGGCTTCACCCGGGCCATTTCAGATTTGTAAAGCTGGTATTCTAAAGAGTCCAGTGGCCCATCCCATTTATCCCCGAGGTCTAGTCCAGAGAAA
The DNA here is from genome assembly GCF_031143425.1 of Pleurodeles waltl. Lineage (NCBI taxonomy): Eukaryota > Metazoa > Chordata > Amphibia > Caudata > Salamandridae > Pleurodeles > Pleurodeles waltl. Next base: position 1,326,880,490 of record NC_090447.1, read on the forward strand.
TAGGGCTCAGGACCAAAAAGAGGAGGCAAAGCTCCTGCTGGTGCCAGACTCGGGGACTACAAAAGGTACTGTGCCACCGGTGGGTGCAGGCAGCGCTGGGAGCGCCAAGGGAGGTCGAGATGGTACGCCCAGCCAGGGGCCAGTGCTGCCAGCATGGAATATGAAGCGGACCCCTCTGACTTCCTGGGGGCTTAAGAAGCTCCAGGAGGGCCGGACAGCCCAAAAATAAGGCGCCTGGCCTCATAAAGCTCTTTGAGCTGGGCAGAAGTTGCTCCGGCTCCAGGAAATTCAGGGAGGTGCGGAGTCGACCCATGCATAGGTTCCGCAGAATGAGGCCAAGAGCCTTGATGCTCCCTCATCTCGTCTGCCAATGGACAAGGAGGATGTTTTCTTGCGACTCAACTTACCCGATCGCCTCAAGGACTTTGAATGGGCCAACTTCAGACTCGGGACCTTCCTCTCGACCGAGACCTGTGTGGAGCCACGTGCCAAGCCACTCCCTAAGTCTTCGGATGCACGGCCCGACACTCGGAGCACGACTTTGGGTCACGGTCGCAGTCCAAGCACCATAAACACACGAGGTGAGGCTCCATCATGAACATCACCCGATGACAGGATCCGCAGGACTTCCTAGAAGACACCCCTCAACGCACCAGGCGAAAATTCTCGAAAAAAGCTTGAGAAAAAAAAACGAAAAGGAACAGTCAAAAATTGACTGAGGAGTATTCGTCTTCATATCAGCGCTGGCTGGTGAGGAAGAAGAAGAACTGATGTCAACGCGCCAAGTTGGCACCAATACCTATATAGGACAGACGACTTCTTTCTGATGTGGACAACGCCGACAAAGGACACAAAGCCAATTGACGCCACCTACCTGCGTGCAGAGGTACTGCTCACGAAAATCTTCAGAATCCAGTCTGATGCCAGGGGAGAATTCAAAGGAAAGGAATCTGCAGCTATGTAGTCTCTATCTGATTAAGACAAATTGCACTGCATTCTCAAAAAGCGCTGTTGGAACACCACTGTACTTACCTTTTACTCAGTTCGTCATCCAGCTTTATCTTATCTGCATACACTTCCACGTACAGTAAAGCTGTAAAGTGGGCAGCACAAGACTGGGCAGCCAACGCTACTTCAAGGTAATTTAGATCCAGCCAGAAACTGTCATCAAAGGCGGTACCCGGTAGAGGTCTGTTAAACAAAGAACAACATATGTCCATTCAATACCAAAAGCATTAAGACAAGCATTTTGTTAATGATAGCTATCAAGATCACCAGCCAGCTGCAACTGTTTATGCACCCACAACAATTCTAAGATAAGCAGGGCACTAGAATATTAATCAAGAATTAGGTACAGTGTGCTTGTATATAATATATGCCTCTACATTTGGAAGGGGCCTCCAACAAACAGGTAAAGAAAGGTGTTAAGAAAAACGATTAAAGTATCTCATCATCAGACATTTCTAAAATGATTTATATTTTAATTTTAAATTAAACATGAACTAACATAGAGGTGCAGACAGCAGATACTTGTAGAGAAAGTATCATAAATAATAACTATGCAGGGCAAGACCGTTTCTTTCATTAGCGAGTGACTGGCCATGTACAGCAAGGAAGTATAGGGCCTCCTCAGTTATAATATGTGCCACAGAGGAGCAGATGCATATTTCAGGTCTATACCACAGCAAAGTGAATAAGTCAATAAAATCATCCCATATATTGATAACAAGATATCTTGAGGAGGAGTCTTACAGTGTCCTATGTAACCAAAGAGTTACTAAAATTCACACTTTGGTGGCAAACAGTGTGAGCCTTGACTGGTGTATGCATTTAGTAAGTGCACCAAATATCTTAAGAGAAGCTATTCATGGCAGTCAAGTTGTGTATAGAAAGGCCCTTCACTCCTCCCAGCTTATAATACTGCTGTTCTCAGAGACAACAACATCCAGCAGCCATATATCGCTCTCATAACCACTAAAAGGGCTGCTATCATTATATTGAACAATATCTCTATTGGGTAACTATCCTGGCCTCAGCTCCCCCTTTTTGTACTATTCCCTCCTGTGTACAGTGTTTCTTTGCTTCATAGCTAGGTGTGTACTTTACATATCACATGCATGCATAAACACGTACATACAATGCCTTTAATAGGAGACCACAGCCACTGACCTTCAGGGCATTTCCATACCTGTAAGGGTTGGACAGCGCAAGAGAGCATCCCACGTGTCTTTACCTCTTGGGCCGGGCTGACAGTCAAAACATATATAGCCCTAGTAAATTGTTTAATGGATCATTTGATTTTTTGGGATCCCCTTTGAGATTGGATAATGTTTGCAGCAGCAGGGTGATGCAGAGATGAGTAAGAGTAACAACTGCGATCCATTATTGCTTCGTAACATGTTTGATATGTTCCTTGGAAGTATCAGCTTTCACATAAAGGTAAAATTAAAAGGTATTTAATGATACCATATTTCTGTCATGTCAAAGAAGGAGGCTAATACCTGGTTAAAGCAAGGTAAGATGTCTGGAAAAACCACCCTGGGGAGTTAGAGGCAGCACTACATTGAATGGCATATGGTGACATATATTTGTCTGACACTGAGTTACTTGAACTAGCTTCAGTGACGATCTAGGGCATTGTGTGAGATCTGAACATAGATCTGGGGGGACTTTCTTTGATCAAATGAAACACCAGCTGATGGGCAATTTTCTAGTGCAAAAAGGGCAGGGGGAAAGGCTTCACATTAGGCACATTGCCCACCCAGAGAACAATAATGAGCAGGGAGTTGATTAATTTTAACTGGGTTCTCAGATTTAGAGAACTGATATTTTAAAAGATATAAACTCCATCCCTATGGTACTTACCATAGGAGACAAATTACAATATTGCCTGACAAACACACTGTGAAACAACTGGTTTGCACCTTAGCTTCTTAAGCAATGGCCACAGCCTAATACATTGGGCTGAAGCCTATCGAGGACAGGAATTTAACCATAAAGCACTGAACAATGTTGACAATGCCTTTTTCTGCACTCACCGTGGCTGCTGATGTGGGTTTACTTGGGCTTAACTGAGAAGTAGCGCTGGACTAAATGCAGTCAATGGAATAGTAGCACTAGAAGTAGTCTTCCCTAGTGTCTTCATGTATGAATTGATGAGTGACATCGGCCTTATCTATCAATATCAATATTCAATATTACAATGGAAAATTTAAGTAAGGTAGAGAGGTACTGCCATTTTCTAGTGAGGAGATGGGCTGAGCAGTTCTGCACATGCCTACTACAACTCTACTGGCAGACCATTCTGTGTTTAGATGGCTTCTTAACTCATTAGGTTTCAGATCTATCTGTATCATAGGAACTTCATTGTTCGGAGCAGGGAATAGTTAGCCAGGAGTGACTGAGTAGGGCTTCTATTAGGCTTAGATTGAGATGGTCATTCAGTGTAGAGTGTCACAAAATAGAGAGCATTTTTTTATTTGATCTGTGACTCAGATTGGGAGTTGGTCGCCTCTTTCCCTTATGACGCTAAGCTATGCTCCTATCCGACCCACAGAGTAATACATATCATTGTGGAAGTTCAGTGATTTTTCATAGTTTTTTCTCTTTAGTAATGGTCTAACGTTATTGTCGGGGTGAAGGCAAGAGTACATTTGGGATACTTTGTGCCTCTTTAAAAAATGGAGAACATGAATGAGATCTATTCTCATCAAGATAACTGAAAGACAATTATTGTAGTATGTATATCTATGACTTCACTGGTCTTCTGCAGTTACTACTCGAGTTGGAGAAACTGAGTACACATTGGAGGAATGATACTAAAACATCTTAGCATGGAGGATAAACGTAAAGACTTCTAAAAGTATAAGTTCATAATTTATTCAGGAACAGGTTTGTCTGTCACCGGGGCACAGAGTACCCGCAGGCAAACAAGCACTGGCAAACCAATGGTGCCAATACATGAAAACACAGGCATGTCTAATGTTATCTGCATGTGGTAAGCACATGAAGGCCAAATCTATTGGCTTTTAAAACGCTTATTTAGGTAGAGTAACCATAAGGGTCATATTAATCTGCCTGCCTGTTTCCTATGTCCAGGTAGGCTAATGTAGGGACAGGGAATGCTGTTGTGTTATATTAAGCATAATCAGGTGCTTCCAAGATGCTAAGCAGCCTTCCATAAATGTTACGAAAAAGATCTCTGGAAAAATTAAGGTCACACTGAAATGGAAAATGAATGGCTATCTTAAGCAATACATTTTCAAATATAAAGAGATTAAATTTAAACATGTTAAATGCTTCAACTGGATGCTGCCAGTCTACAGTCAATGCATACCGTTAATTCAATGCACGCAAATAGTGCAGATTGAAGATTTGCATGTGTTTACTACACACAAAAAACACAATGTTGCCTATAATATTATTTATATTTGCCACCCCAACCGATGTAGGTGCTAGGCTACTGCTTTTTTGAGCAGTCTTACCATCTACCAATTTCCTCCTGCAATCCTATGGCTTTCAGTGGGATTAAAACAGGTCTCAGAAAAGCACTGGTCCTCCTGCTGAGAAATAATAAAAACAATGTCCATCATCAGCAGCCAGTGAAGTTGTTTCTGAACTGGCTTTGTAAAAGTGATTCATAGCAACACCTCCTCTGCTCAAAGAATATATATTCTTCGTGCGGTCACTTCCATATGTAGTCCTGACACACATGTGGTCCCAGCATGTGGAGCGCAGTATAGGAAATGGTTCTGTCTATCTATCCAGAGTTCTCAAGATTCCCTAGTCCCCTGCATGAGTAGCTCATTGTTAGAAATTGGGACTCTGGTTGGCAGAGTATACACCCTTGTCCAAGTGGGGGGCACAATCCTAGTCAGGGTAAGTCACAAAACAATCCAAATTATTCTGTGCTCACCCTCCGGTAGCTTGGCACAGAGCAGGCAGGCTTAACTTAGAAGGCAATGTGTAAAGTATTTGGGCAATAACTTTTACAGTAACACATTGAAAACACCACCACAAAAAAGTACTCCACACTAGTTTAGAAAAATAGATAATATTTATCTGAATAAAATAAGACCAAAATGACAAACATCCAATATGCACAAGTCAAGATATCACTTTTTAAAGGTTTAAAGAAGTCTCAATTCTTAAGAATCAGTGATTGTATCTTTTTAACACACAGTACCTGGAACGCGTCAAACATAATGTCGGGTCGGATTTTCTGGTGCAGCACAGACGATGCATCGCCTCTTTTCACGCTGCAAGGAGCTGTGTCGGTTTCCAGGAGCGCAGCCTTAGTTCCTCACTGCGATGCAGGCATATTTTGACACCCAGGGACAATGTGTTGAAAATCCTTGATGTGCTGTTAAGAAGAAGCAGGCAAATTTGTCGATGCAGTGATTTTTCAGCCGCGAGGCAGGTGCTGTGACAATTCCTGCAGCCGTTGTGTCGATTTTCCGACGCACTGAGATTTTCTTCTCTTTGGTGAAGTCTTTGTGGCCCTGAGCCTTAAGAACAGCAGGCAAGCTCAATCCAAGCCTTTGGAGAGCATTTGTGGGGAAGGCAGAGTCCTTCCAGTAGAGTCCAGGGGCAGCGGGGCAGCAGTACTTCCGGCAAAGCCGTCCAGATGAGTCCTTTAGGCAGCCAGGTAGCCCCTCTGACAAGAGTCCAGTTGTAAATCCAAGAGTGTCTGATTTGGTGGGGTCAGAGACCCAGTACCCAAAAATACCTTTGAAACGGGAGAAACTTCAAAGAGTTTTGAAGAGCACACGTTCCCCTTTCAGCCCAGTCCTATCTGACAGGATCCCTATAAGGGGTTATCAGTCCTTTGTGTGAGGGCAGGCCACTGGACTTTGAAGTGTAAGGGAGAGCCCCTCTACACTTCCTGACCAGGGAGACCCATTCAGTATGCAGATGAATGCAGATGTGACTGAGTGCACTGTGTTTATGGCTTTCTGGTTGGAATGCACAAGGGGAGCTGTCAACCAGCACAGGCCAGACATGGATTAGAGACCGGCTGTAAGGCACAGATGGCAGTAAAAGAACAGAAATGCCCACTTTCTAAAAGTGGCATTTCTAAAATAGTAATATTAAATCCAACTTCACCAGAAAGCAGGTTTTTCTATTACCATGCTGGCCATACTAAATATGACAGGGCTACTCCTTTCAGTTTGAAATCTACCACTTAAAAGTATATAAGGGCAGTTCTGTTGCTGGCCTATTAGAGAAGCAGGCCTCATAGTAGTGGAAAACGAATTTGTGAGTTTTCCACTACCAGGACAAATAAAACACATAAGTACATGTCCTGCCTTTTACTTACACAGCACCTTGAACTATGGGCTACCTAGGGCCTGACTTAGGGGTGACATATGTAGAATAAGGGGAGTTTAAGGCTTGGCAAGGAGTTTTAAATGCCAAGTCGAAGTGGCAGTGAAACTGCACACACAGGCCTTGCAATGGCAGGCCTGAGCCATGGTTAAGGGGATATTTATGTGGGTGGCACAATCAGTGCTGCAGACCCACTAGTGACATTTAATTTGCAGGCCCTGGGCACTTCTAGTGCACTTTACTCGGGACTTGCAGGTAAATTAAATATGCCAATTGGGTAGGAGCCAATATTACCATATTTAGGGGAGAGAGCATATGCACGTTAGCACTGGTCAGCAGTGGTAAAGTGAGGAGAGGGGGACGACCTCCCTAAGGGTGTCAGGTCTAATAATCATCCAGTGTGTTTTGTATGCTGGGATTTGCAGTGTTTGTTTATCTATTGTAAGACCAGGACTACAGATCCAAGAGTAGAAGCAAAATGTTTTAGCTGGATGAGCTATTAACACTTAGAACTAGGAAATACGTTGTCTGGCAGGATGCTTTGTGGTATCTGCAGTCTTCACTATAAATGCTGCTATCCTTGAGAACAGTGTTCTTTAGATTGGCTGAACGTTTTTTTCTAAATGAACACCCTCCATCTCTGTCCCTTGGCATCCCCTACTAACACATTAGACAGTCCCAAGTTACTCTTCTCACAGTGATTTGGCTCTGGAAACTATCCTAGACTCAAGGCTGGTAACCAGTTCACTGAAACTGGACAATCCTGAAGTTTACATCGCAGATGTACTGTATGTATTGGTATTTTCTATAAAGTGAACATATCTTTGAAGCAACACAGCGCTCAACATTACATGAGAGGTTGGCAGACACTCCAAGGTCACTTACATATTGTACATTTAAATTTTTAGGAGCAGGGAGATTAAATGATTTGCATTGAGTCACACGATATTGAGTCTAGTACCAAGGCCGGGATTCAATCCTAGTACCTGAGTTTTAAAGGCAAAATGTAGAAAGCTGACAATATATGGTGCATTAAAAAGAAGTACACTGTGCAGAGAGTCCAGGGAATCCACAGTTTGCTGACAGAGGCAGAAGTAGATAACACTAATACTTTCTTTTCTGGTAGTGTGGGTGAGCAGTTAGGTTTACCAGAGAGCAGTGGCAAGTATTTGTTCTACTCACAGAGGCAATAAATGAGACACACACTCAAAGAATAAGGTGGTCATTATGAACATGGCGGTCTGGACCAGCAGCCAGTTCACTGCCACCCACCGCCAGGCCAGATTTGACCACCTGGACGACTGTGGGCACATTCGGTCTGGCGGTGGAAGCTGCACAGGCGGTGGGATTATGATCCCATTTCCACCACGGATTCCCTGGTTCGTTACCCCACAAGGTAATCCTAGGCGGAAAGTATACGGGTGACAGGAATAATAATTCCTGTCACCTGTATGTGACACGCCAGGCCCCTCCCCCTTTCCACTACACCTACCCACCCCCCCAAGCACCTAGAAGCCCCTAACCCTCCACCCCCAAAGCCCCATGTAGGTCCTCCCAACCCGACCCTCACCATCCCCCACCCCTACATACAGGTACCCCCAAACCCCAACACCCTCACATCCACATGCACTCATTCACTTACATGCACACACGCATACATGCACTCAGACACACATCCCCCCACACATTCACTAATGCACACCCCCATGCACTCACCCCTCTCTCCCTTCCCTCTCGGACAGCACTTACCTCTTCCATCGCGCTGCTCCAGGAGGGAACGGGCTCCCCAGATGCTGCTCTGCCGCCATCGCCGCCTCTCCATACACCGCCACACCTTTAACTGCTTCATTATGGGCGTGGCGGTGTATGGTCCGGCGTGGCGGTGAGGGTGGAGCAGCATCCACCCCTGGCACCGTGCGCCAGCACGGCGCATGGTGTCCTCACCGCCATCAATGGCGGTGAGGCTCCATGCGTCATTATTTGGCGGGATGCCAGCAGCCAACACTGGCAGTCTTTCATTGGCCACCAGCACGGCTGGGAATCAGAGTTCATAATGGGAGCCTAAATCTGAAACCAATTTAGAAAAATAACAGTTCTTTTTGTATATGTTTTGAAACCAAGAACTTCGTAAACGAGGAAGTACTGTTTTAATTTTTAAATGTTACATTTATGTAAAGAGTTCAAACCTGTGCACCTTAAGGCACAATGCAATCCTATGGAGAGAAACATCAATAAGCATTAAGGTAAGTACAGTCAGTTTCAGAGGTTCAGCTTCTGGGTTTAGAGATGCAGGGGTCCAAGATCCAAAGTACTACCAGCTGTTTGTTGGGAGTGCCCCAAATTCCACTGGGAGCAGGGTGATAGAAACAGGCTGCACAGGGAGACTTGGGAACAAGTCAGAGAGCTCTCAAATGGGGGCTTGGGTTTCAAGGGGCCTTAGAGAAAGGGAGCACAGCCGGTTCTTTGGGATCCGGGCCAGGCAGCTCGGATGCAGAGTGGATAGGGTGGCTGGGCTATGTGTGCAAAAGTGTTCCTCCTGGTCAGGGACAAAATCAGGACAGCTGGGCCACTCACTAAGTGGGTCTTAATGATGCTGATGTTCCTCGGTGGCCGCTTGGTCCTGGTGCAGTGAGAATCACGACTGTACCCTCACTGTTGGTGCAGGGCATCCGGTCCCCAAGGGATTGGTGATGCACATCTCTGGTCCTTCTGTCATTACACTTGGTGGGGGGACAGTCCTGGTCCTCCAGAGAAGGGATACCTCCTCCTGATCGTCTGTGGCATCGGCAGGGGAGCTGCAAGGCAGTGGACCGTACGCTTCTTTCAGTGCCTTCAGACTGCAGGGAAGTAGCTCCTCTACTCCAAGGGAGACTGGAGGTATGTTTGAAGTGCTGGCAGGCTACCCAAGGCTTTGCTAGTTCTCCAGCTCGCAGGATGAGCCACTCTGCTGCAACTGTCAAGAGAGGTGCGGGCAGGCAGGGTTTCCCGCCAAAATGTCCACAGCTCCACTGCTGTTCTTGTCAGGCAGTGGTTCTTCTTTTGATCTGTTGAATCTGAGTTTTTGGGTTCAGAGGTGCCACCTAAGTACTCAATTTAGGGCCATTACAGGAAGTGCCAGGTAGCAGTCAATGGGTTGCCTACCCGTAGGGTGACTACACTCTCTTCATGCCCATTTCAGCTGGGCAATGGGTATAACCCTGACCCTAGAATGCTAATTCTGTCCAAAACAAAATGAAGGAATTTGAAAAGTGGTGTCACATTGCAGGAAAGTCGAACCTTTCTGACATAGTTACCCCCACTTTTTGCCTGGTGTCAGTATGTTTAGACTGTAGTACACTGGGTCTTGCTAACCAAGACCCCAGTGTCAGTGTTCTCTCCCCTGAATTTAGCTGGTAAATAACTTTTACACCCCACAACTGGCATACTGGTGCATCCATTTAAGTCCCTCGTATATGGTACTTAGGTCCCCATGGCACTGGTACACCAGGGGTCCCCCTTGGGCTGCAGCATGTATTATGCCACCCATGACGGCATGTAGGAAAACGGCTCCCTGTTGCAGTTCCCCCCACGTTTTACCTGACATTGATGCTGACTTGACTGAGAAGTGTGCTGGGTCCCTGCTGACCAAGCCCAAGCACCAGTGTTCTTTCACTTAAAATGTACCATTGTTTGCACAATTGGCACACTCCTGGCACACAGATAAGTCCCTCGTAAAAGGTACCAGTGGTGGTCCCTAAGGGCTGCAGCATGTGTTGTGCCACCCTAAGGGACCCCTTACCTAACACATGCACACTGCCATTACAGATTGTGTGTGCTGGTGGGGAGAAAAAGGCAAAGTCGACATGGCATCTCCCTCTGGATGCCATGCCCACAAAATACTGCCTGTGGCATAGGTAAGTCACCCCTCTAGCAGGCCTTACAGCCCTAAGGCAGGGTGCACTATACCACAGGTGAGGGCAAAGCTGCATGAGCAATATGCCCCTACAGAGTCGAAATCTATTCTTAGACATTGTAAGTACAGTGTGGTCATATGAAGTATATGGTCTCGGAGTTTGTCAAAACGAACTCCACAGCTCCATAATGGCTACGCTGAATACTGGGAAGTTTGGCATCAAACCTCTCAGAATAATAAACCCACAATGATGACAGTGTTGGATTTATTAAAAAATGCACACAGAGGGCATCTTAAGAGATGCCCCCTGTATTTTACCCAATCCTTCAGTGCAGAACTGACTGGTCTGTGCCAGCCTGCTGCTGAGAGACGAGTTTCTGACCCCCTGGGGTGAAGGCCTTTGTGCCCTCTGGGGCCAGAAACAAAGCCTGCTCTGGGTGAAGGTGCTTCACACCTCCCCCTGCAGGAACTGTAGCACCTAGCAGTGAGCCTCAAAGGCTCAGGCTTCATGTTACAATGCCCCAGGGCACTCCAGCTAGAGGAGATGCCCGCCCCCTGGACACAGCCCCCACTTTTGGCGGCAATTCCAGGGGAGATAATGAGAAAAACAAGGAGGAGTCACCCACCAGTCAGGACAGCCCCTAAGGTGTCCTGAGCTGAGGTGACCCCTTCCTTTAGAAATCCTCCATCTTGATTTTGGAGGATTCCCCCAATAGGATTAGGGATGTGCCCGCGTCCCCTCAGAGAGGAGGCACAAAGAGGGTGTAGCCACCCTCCAGGACAGTAGCCATTGGCTACTGCCCTCCTGACCTAAACACCCCACTAAATTCAGTATTTAGGGGCCCCCCAGAACCCAGGAAATCAGATTCCTGCAACCTGAAACAAGAAGGACTGCTGACCTGCAAGCCCTGCACAGATGACGGAAGACGACAACTGCTTTGGCCCCAGCGCTAACGGCTGTCTCCTAACTCAAAAACCTGCAACAGCGACGCATCCGACAGGGACCAGCGACCTCTGAAGCCTCAGAGGACTGCCCTGAACCTCAGGACCAAGAAACTCCTGTGAGCAGCGGCTCTGCTCAACATACAGCAACAATATTGCAACTTTTCTGCAACTTTCAAAGACCTCACTCTTCCCGCCGGAAGCGTGAGACTTCACACTCTGCACCCGAAGCCCCGGCTCGAGAACCAGAGAACCAACACCACAGGGAGGACTCCCCCGCGACTGTGACCCCGTGAGTAGCCTGAGAGGACCCCCCTGGACCCCCACAGCGACGCATGCTGAAAGAATCCAGAGGCTCCCCCTGACCGTGGCTGCCTGTAACAAGGGACCCCACGTCTGGACCAAGCACTGCACCGCAGCCCCCAGGACCAGAAGGAACCGAACTTCAGTGCAGGAGTGACCCCCAGGCGACCCTCTGCCTAGCCCAGGTGGTGGCTGGCCCGAGAAGCCCCCCTGTGCCCTGCCTGCACCGCTAGAGTGACCCCCTGGCCCCTCTATTGTTTCCTATACAAAACCCGATTCCTGCTTTGCACACTGCACCCAGCCACCCCTGTGCCGCTGAGGATGTGTTTTGTGTGCGTACTTGTGTCGCCCCACCCCCCAGTGCTCTACAAAACCCCCCTGGTCTGACACCCGAGGACGCAGGTACTTACCTGCTGGCAGACTGGGACCGGAGCACCCCTGTTCTCTATAGGCGCCTATGTGTTTTGGGCACCTCTTTGACCTCTGTACCTGACCGGCCCTGAGCTGCTGATGTGGTCACTTTGGGGTTGCCCTGAACCCCCAACGGTGGGCTGCCTAGGCCCAGGAACTGAGACTTGTAAGTGTCTTACTTACCTCACAATCTAACCAATACTTACCTCCCCCAGGACCTGTTGATTTTTGCACTGTGTCCACTTTTCAAATAGCTTATTTCAATTTTAACAAAAACTGTATATGTTATTGCTCTAATTCAAAGTTCCTAATTAACTTTGTGGAGTACCTTGCATTTTATGTATTTACTTCAAATCTTGAACTTGTGGTTCTAAAAAGAAATTAAGAAAATATATTTTTCTATATAAAAACTATTGGCCTGGAGTTGAGTCTCAGTGTGTGTTCCTCATTTATTGCCTGTGTGTGTACAACAAATGCTTAACACTTTCCTCTGATAAGCCTAGTGCTCGACCACACTACCACAAAATAGAGCATTAGAATTATCTAATTTTGCCACTATCTTACCTCTAAGGGGAACCCTTGGTCTCTGTGCACACTATTGCTTACTTTGAGATAGTATATACAGAGCCAACTTCCTACAGGGCCCATGCAAACTATGACTACATGCCTGCCAGTGCAGCCTTTGTGAAATGGTGCATGACCCATTCACCCAAGATATAAGGCTTACCTTATATCACAGTCACTGCACACTGATTCTATAAGTCACCCCTAAGATAGGCCTTTCAGCCCAAGGGGCGGGTGCATTGTTCTCAGCTCAGTGTGAGGGCACCCCTGCATGAGCAGAGCTGCTCCTACAAACTCGCATACTCCATTTTCTGGGCTTGTATGTGCAGGGAAGCCATCTTAAGGTATGTAGTGGAACTGGTCAACATGAGACATCCAACTACATAATGGCTTCACGGAACCTAGGCATGCTTGGTAACATACATGTTGAAATCATGCAACTACACTGATTCCAGTGCTAGTTGCATAATACCAAGTACTCTGGGGGTTCCCTTGTTGATCCCCCATGTCTGCCTGGACAGCCTTGCAGGGACTGCATGCCAGCCCGTGCTGCTGCTGACCCCAGACATTGTTCTGCCCTCCTGCTGCTGAGCCTAACTCGGGCAGGGAAAGGCAGAACAAAGGATTTCCTGTACATGAGATGTGTTGCCACCTCTCCTTTAGAAATAGGTGTCTCTGGACTGGGGTGAGGGTACCTGTGAGTGCCACCAGACTGCTTTGAAGGGCACATTTGGTGCCATCCTCGCATAAACCGGTTTACTCCAGTGCAGGACCCCCAGCTCCTGCTCTGGCGCAAAACCACACAAAGGGCAAAGGAGTGGCCACCCCTTTGTTCAGCTCCTCACCTAGGGAGGTGCCCAGAGCTCTGCCAGGTGGCCACTTTATCCTCCCATCTTGGAAATAAGATGACCAGAGGCCTCTGGGAGCATCTGACTGGTTAGTTTGGCTGGGTGACGTCCTTGACCCCCACTGATAGGTGTGTCATTGTAGTAAGTGTCCAACCTCCTTCCTGGGTTACTTAAGGGCTCCCCAGAGGGTTGGACCATAGATTTGTCTATGGCTTTGTCAGAAGACTCTTCTGCAAGACACTTCTGCAACCTGGACACTGGAACCGCTGCTGGACTTCAATGGGACCCAAGACAAGGCTGCACCTAGGAGGAGGGCTCCTATTGCAACTTGGTCCCCATGCACTGCAAGGACTCTCCAACTTTTTTGGCCGTGCATCCTCCAGAGTCACAAGGACTCTGGCTGCACTAAGGAACGAAAGAAGTAATCTCCCTTGGATTGAAGGAGTCACTCTACCGCATCCGCAGGCACCTCAACGACGACGAGTGGTTTGTGGATCCTGTTGTCCCACAGATTCGCCAAGGCTCTACAACACAGGTGGTGGTTCTGTGGCCCTCAAGAGGCCTGACCTCTCTTCTTTAAGAAGTCTGAGGTTCCATTGCTGGAGTTGCCTGGCTGGGACTTCTGTGCACCACTTCTGTTTGTCTTTGCCAAGGCTTGTTGGCTCTTCAGCCCAAAGACCTCCTAGCTCCAATAAGTCCCAGCCTTCAGCACTACACAACTTCAAGATCAACATCCTCTCTGCAATCCCTGCGGCGTGGACATCCCTCATTGTTGTGCTGCTGAGGCCTCCCCTTTGACTCCCTGTACCTGCTACCTACTGGGGGCTCCAACGATCCCTGCTGGCTCTCCTGCTTGCTGGGTCTGGCCCCAACTTACCTGCAAATGAAGAGCCTCCTGGACTTGCTGGTCCCCAAAATTCTGCAACACTCCGTGCAACACTTTCTTGCATTTGCCAAGGCTTGTCGGTGATTCTGCTGACCACTGACCCCTCTGCAATCCGATGACCGGCATGCAACACCTCGTGGAATACTCCTGGGATCTTCCTGCATCCCCTGGACTCCACAGCTGTACTTCTTCTATCACCGTCCACCAGGAAAGCATCCCCAAGAAGGGAGGGCATTGCCCCCTGCACCACCTGGTCACCCCTCAGTGGTCTGGACTTTGTCCCCTCTTTCCTTAGGTTCTTTTCTTCCAGAATCCACACCTGGGTTCCACCCACATGGTCCACAGGTTGCAACAGCAGCTGGACAACCGAGGTCCCCACTGACTTCAACACGAAGTTCCGAGATAACTTCACCCCTATGCAACTGGGCTCACTGCTGTAGGTACTCAGCCACTCCAGGTAACCAAGGGTGGGGGCACTCTTGACCCTCCCTTGTCCCATTGGGCTTCTTCAGGGTCCTCTGGGAAGGGTCCTAAAACTACAACTGCGACTTCCCCACATTATCCTATGGACACTGACCTGTGGTTACAACTCTGCACACAGGCGCCTTGGGGAATCCTAGCTACTTACCTTTGGTGTTTTAGTGCTTTCCCAGTCGTAAGGGTTCTTGGGTGGTAGTTTGGATTAGTAATGATTCCTGCATTCCATTTTTTTTTTTTGTATATGTTTCACCCCACCCACCCCAGGAGGGGCCCATGTTATTTTATGCTTTTACTTACCTGTTTCACAGTATATTTTTATATGTTCAATTTATATAATAAATAATACATTATTTTCCTAACACGGGTGTGGTTCTTTCCTGTGTGCACATTACTGACTGACCTGTGAGGAATTTGCAATTGCTTAATACTCTCCTGATTAAGCCTTGGCTGCTCTCAACAGCTACCTTTTGAGAGCTCTGGTTATCTAGAACCTCTTGCACTATCAATAAGGGTTGCTTGGACTCAGTACAGGGTGCCTCACCTATAGGTGTACAACATATACTGAGCCAGCCTCCTACACACATAAGTTGGTCCACCTTAGGGGTGGGAATGGCATGATGTAGGCACACCTCCTAATCTTACTAATTTTCCCACCTGTCTTGCTGCCAAGAAGTGCTAACAGAACAAGGGGGTGTTTTTCTCCACTATCTGAAGAGACCTGGGTATTAAAACAAAGGAGGCTGGTCCTTTGACGTTTCCTGACCTGGAATGTCCAACAAACCTGGAAGAGGTAATAACACCCCCGCCCAAAGGAGCCTTTGTTCCTGGATCCGAGAGCACTGGCTCTTACCTCAGGAGGTCAGAAATCTATCTAGGGTGGCTGTACTGGTTTAGACCAGTCAGTTAACACACTAGCAGTTGGGTAGGTTTTCAGGCGCCACCTCTGAGTGCATGTATTAATAAACCCATCACTGTATTCAGCGAGGGTTTATTTATATGAAATGTTTGATACCAACATCGCTAGTTTCAGTAAAGTCATCATGTAGCTGCCGGGACTCATAATGACCAGTGTCCAGCACAAAATGGCTTCCCTGTCTACTTGCTGTGTCTCAGAATCGACAAAGACATAGCAGAGGCATATCCGGTCATGCAGATACGTCCTCACCTATAATATAATGCACTCTGCCTTAGGGCTGCAGGCCTTCTGTAGTGGTGACTTATAAATATCCAATGCAGTGGAAGGGGGTTGGGTACATGGGGATGTGGGACAGGTCTTGTTTTCCCTTTTGTCTGCACCAAGACACACAGCCTGCGGTGGCAGTACTGTGTGCATTTGGTGTGAGGTTCCTGAGGGTGGCACATTTCATGTTGTAACCCTTAAGGACCCTCTTTAGTACTCCAGAACAATGGTACGAGGAGTACTATTTACAAGGGACTTACAGATGGTGCCAACTGAGAGACACAACTGTACAATTTAGGGCAGGAGATCTGGCACTGGGGATCTAGACAGTTGGAACCCAGTGCACTTTTAGCCGAAATCACATCAGGTACCAGGCAAAAAGTCGGAGCTAACCATGCCAAAAAGGGTGCTTTCCTACACAGAAGCTTAAGCTGCTAGGTCACATCTCCTCACCTTAGGTTTTGAAATCCTTGGCAGCTGTGCAGGAAGCATTAGTGGGGCTAGTGTGCCATGTTTACACCAAGGAGTATGCAAATGACCTCTTATGCAACAGATACATCAAATTGTAAGCATTGAATGAGGCTTCAATCCACCTTAGAGGCTAGTGTTCTTCACTAATGCCTCTTTTTGTAATGATCACCCCCAAGGTTTTGGACTGAAGCTGCAGGTTTTTCGACTTTGAGAGTGCACTAAGGACTACCAAGCAGACCTCAGTGCCGGTGGCCTAGCCTTTAAAACTGTATGTTTCATTGGCGTATACTCAACTGACAAACTAATTTACTTTTAAGTCCACAGTATATAGTACCAGGGTTATCGAGGGCCCAAGTTATCGTGTCCCCCTTGGAGACTTAAGCATTTTTGTGCCACTCTGAATGGAACAGAGTAGACTGTGTCTCTCAGCCTGCCACTATAGACTAGTCGATTTTGCCATTTTAATCAATTGCACAGCCCAAAGTCCCTTTTTATGTGTGTACGTCACCCATACAACAGGGTTTTCATGTCCTAAGGCAGGGGGCAGCATTGTAAACCATGTGTTAACATGTTCTGACAGTAAAAACCTACAATTGTAATTTTTACTGGGAGAGAGACGGGTAGCCCAATAGACAAGTACAAAGTTACACACTGACAACTCAGCTGTGCTGACCTCTGATGGGGTACCAAAGCAGGTACTTGAGGGAATGAAACAGCTTGTTAAATTAAGCCTGACTTCATGCCCGAGTCGTAATTAATGTAACTTGTAGCCACATGCAACTTTTAGAAAGTTATTACTCTGTTGCTCAGTTTTCCAGGAGGCATTTGCTGAAGATGGCCACAAGACAGCCTTCTGTCCTCCTGGGGAGACAAGTGATTGGCTCCCAGGTCAGGTAACAATAGAGGCCTGCCACTAGAGTTACCTCCTCCTGGCAGAGTGTTGCCCCAAAACGCAAACTTCAAAGGGGATGCCTCCTTTGAAGGACAAATGGCAAGCACACTTGAGAGGTGGCTGCTCTTTTGTCTGGGTAGACAGGTGGTGTCAGGGATGGACAAGGGAGAAACACTGGTCAATTTGTTTTTGTCATAGGAATGTAGCTCCCAGCTAGCCACACCTCTAGGATGGGCTACTGAGCGCCACACACCAAGAGAGGGGTCCCAATACCATGGGAGTTTGCAGAATACAGCAAACTTGG
This sequence comes from Pleurodeles waltl, assembly GCF_031143425.1. Classification (NCBI taxonomy): domain Eukaryota; kingdom Metazoa; phylum Chordata; class Amphibia; order Caudata; family Salamandridae; genus Pleurodeles; species Pleurodeles waltl. The sequence continues at coordinate 1,326,897,990 of NC_090447.1, forward strand.
CTAGCTGGATGCCACACTTCACAGGAAGTTGTCATTAGGCCAGAGAAAACTTAGCATTCCAATGGCAAGTCTCTTCGACTTTCCCTGAAGGCACTTTCTGGACATAAATATGGCATCCCTGGCACCATGATCTCATATCTTGCTTGATTGGAGAAGAAGATGAAAGAAGAACTGCCCTGATGACCCTGGAGGAAAAGACAAGGCTGCACCAAAGTTTGACTGCATAGGCTGCTCCTTGGGCTAGCGAAGGAAAGGACTGTGCCTGCTGTGTCCTGCTTGTGGATAAGTCATCCCCGAACCCAGCCAGAATAAGAGACTCCAAGAGCCAGTTGGATGACTTTCTGTTCGCAGCATGGGGCCTCAAAAGCGGAAGAATCCTGCCTGGGGGAGTTGGTAGCCTAGATTACCAGATCAATGCTTCTCATTGCAGTGCAGCTAGGAGACTGTGACCTGGTGCTCAAAGTTGCACCCGAGTCTGCCAAACTCTGGAGATTTGTTTGAGTGTAGTTTGGTCACTCAGAAGGAGAGGTATCACCAAAATTAGTAAACCAATGACTTTGCTGGGCCCAGTGACCACCAGTCCAGTGGCAACTGGATTATTGCTGGACCAAAGAGGACTTTGAGAGACATCAACCCCTGTGGCCAAAGTTACACCACAGGGACCATGTGCAGAAGAGTGGCCCCAGGAAGACTCCAGTAGACCATACAGCATCTTCGAGTGTGGCCTTTGGATCTGGAAAACTCCATACAGGTCAAAGGCAAGGGGCCACTGACACTGGAACTGGACTTAGGACTGGAACTGCTTAGGACTTAGGTAACTGTTTCTTCAGGTCTGCTGGTCACCTTAAACCGCATTGCACTTTGACCAAAGTTTTTCTTGAAAAAGTTTTTAAGTGTCAAATTGGTTAAATTTGCCAATCCTTATTCACAGTTGAGTAAAAAGTCTACATTTATTGTTCCTTGCATAATCTATATCTCCGGAAGCCTCTGGAGGATCTTTTTTGTTTTGGTGTCCATAAAAATATGTTTTTTTCTAATTGGGAGGCAGATTTCTTGAGCATCGAGTTTCTTTCTTCTTCATTTGTTTTGGTGCTCTTTAAATACTTTACACTTCTTACTTTGTGGAAGTCTGACTGCTCAGAGCCACAGCTATCCAGGGTTAAGTAAACGTTTAACAAACAAAACCTGACTGGTCCTACAAGAGTTGGTAGTGTATTACACAGTGAGGTATCACAATAACCACAACCAGTTCCTCACACTCACTAACAGTGAGCATCACAGCTTGTCACTCAGTCTTACTCAGGGTATCAAGGGTGTAGACAATGATATTCAGCATCATTGCTCACCAGGGTCATATGCATGGATTGTCAGTCTTCCATTCTGGAAGACAGTTCCACTTGCTGGGTTTAATTTCCACATGGTGAAGTACAAGTTACTTACCTTCGGTAACAATATATCTGGCAGAGACATATTCTAGTTGCAGATTCCTTACCTTTGAATTTCCCCAGGCGTCAGATTGGATCTGGAAGTGTTTTTCTTCGAGCAGTACACCTGCGTGCCGTTAGGTGGTGTCGGTCGACTCCGCGGGTGTCGTTGTCGTCGTGATGATGTCACAGTCATATATAGGCGCCACCCTGCGTGCTGGCGTCAGTTTTTTTTCACGACTTTCCAAGCCAGTTAGCGCAGAGCCATGAAGAACACTGAGAACGGTGTACCAGAACTAGGGCCCTTAGAAGGAAATACCTGTCCCTAGAAATCAGTTTGCAAAGTGGGGAGGATGGGCTGGTCGGTAAGGAATCTGCAACTAGAATATGTCTCACCAGATATATCGTTACCGAAGGTAAGCAACTTGTACATCTGATAGAGGCTTCTAGTTGCCGATTCCTTACATTTGAATAGATACCCAAGCAATACCATAACCGGTGATGGGCTGCAAACAAAGATCACACCAAAAAGTCCTGCAGACCTGACTGTCCAGGCAGCAGTGCTTGGTGAACGTGTGTAAGGACGCAGACGTTGCAGTCTGACAGATATCCAAGACTGGATATCCGCATGCTAACGCTGTGGTAGCAGCAGTTGCTCTGGTCGAATGAGCTCGCAAACCCTAAGGGGGTTGCTTTTTCACCAAAGCATAGCACATCTTGATGCAGAGGACTACCCATAGTGAGATGGTCCTCTTCTGCACCGCCTTCCCTTTCTTTGCACCCCCATATCCCACAAAGAGTTGATCGTCCACCTGGAAATCTTTGGTACAATCTAGCCAGAACGCCAATGCTCTTTCTGGATCCAGACGGTGGAGTCTCTCCTCCTCATGTGAGAGATGTGAGGGTGCGTAAAAAGTAGGCAAGGTGATAGATTGGCCTAAGTGAAAAGACATTACCACTTTGGGAAGAAAGGAAGCTCTGGTAAGAAGCACCACTTTGTCAGGATGCACTACTAGGAATGGTGGCTTTGAATAAAGAGCCTGAAGCTCACTTACTCTGCGAGCAGAAGTGATGACAACCAAGAAAGCTGTTTTAAGTGTTAAGAGCCATAAAGGACAATTGTGGAGCAGCTCGAAAGGGGCGCACATGAGGTATGTGAGGACCAAGTTTAAATCCCACCGGGGCAGGATGAATGGAACAGGAGGGAACATATGAGTGAGGACTTTAAGAAACCTCCCAACAATGGGGGATTTGAAAAGAGAAGGTTGGTCTGGTAGCCTTAAGAAGGCAGAGGTGGCAGACAAATATCCCTTGAGGGTGCCCAGAGCAGAGCCCTGCTGGGCAAGAGAAAGAATAAAGATAAGAACCTCAGAGAGGTGAAGAGACGGGATCAACAGATCCATATACTGTCCTGGTGGGGGGCCGTCTGGCCGCCAAGATGACATTACAGACTTCAGGTGGAAGGTCAAAAGCAGTCATCTGTCACCGCTCAATTACGCAAGGAGGCGGAGACTGGACAGATTCGAGTGGATAACCGTCCCCTGCTGCTGCGACAGAAGAGCCACCTGAAAGGCCATTCTGATCAGAGGATCGATGGCCACGCTCCAGAGCTCAAGATATCAGACTCTTCGTGCCTAGTCTGGAGCTACCAAGATTACTTGAGCCCGGTCTTGCCTGATCTTCTTCAGAACTCTGGGCAAAAGTGATATTGGCGGGAAGGGTGGACAGGGGGCCTGAGTTTCACTAGTGACGAAAAGCATCGCCGAGCGAGTGCCGCCTTGGAAACTCCAACGCACAAAACAGCTGACATTGCTCGTTCTCTAGGAGGCGAACAGATCTAACCAAGGCTCTCCCCACTGCTGAAAGAGACCTTGCGTCACTTCCGAATGTAGACGCCATTCGTGATCGACTACGCATTGATGGTTGAGTTTGTCTGCTCTGGTATTCAGCCGGCCAGCCAGATGTTGAGCCACCAGGGAAATGCCCTGGTGTTCCAGCCATGTCCAGAAGCGAAGAGCCTCTTGACAAAGGGACCATGACCCCACTCAGACTTGTTTATTGCAATACCACATGGCAGTGGTGTTGTCGGTGAACATCTGCACCACTTTTCCTTTGAGAGAGGGAGGGAATACATTAAATACAAGTCGGATCGCCCAGAGCTCCAAAAGGTTGATGTGGAGCACGGCCTCCACCAGAGACCAGAGGCCTCTGATCTCCGCCTCTCCCATGTGGCCGTCTCATGCCAGGAGTGATGCATCTGTCAATACTGGGAGATCTGGTTTGGGAAGGGAGAGGGATCTGCCCTTGACCCAATCTGGATTCAACAACCACCATTGCAGGTCTTTCGCAGTTCCCTCCGAAATCTGAACCATGTCGGAGAGATTCCCCTGATGCTGCGCCCACTGGAACTTCAGGTCCCACTGCAGAGCCTGCATATGCCATCTGGTACTTTGAACCAGCAGGATTCAGGAGGCCATGAGGCCCAGCAGCCTCAAAGTCATTCTCACCGAAATCCAGGATAGCGGCTGAAACATCGGTATCATAGCCCATAGATCCTAAACTTGCTTTTCGGGAGGATAAGCCCGAAACTGCATTGTGTCTAGAACAGCTCAGATGAAAGGGAGCATCTGAGAGGGAGTCAGGTGTGACTTCGGCATATTGATAGTGAACCCCAACGAATGCAGGAGGGTCGCCGTAGTCTGGAGGTGGGAGACTACTTTCTGGGGCGTGTCCGCCTTCAACAGCCAGTCATCGAGGGGGGAAGACTGGGACCCCTAACCTGCGCAGATGAGCTGCAACCACTACCATCACTTTCATGAACACCCGAGGGGCACTGGTAAGGCCAAAAGAGAGCATGGTAAACTGAAAGTGCTCGTGACCTACCATGAATCTTAGGTGTGGTCTGTGGGCCGGCAGGACAGGAATATGGAAGTAGGTGTCCTGCAAGTCCAACGCAACCATCCAGTCTCCAGGGTCCAGTGCAGAAAGGACCTGAGCCAGGGTTAACATCTTGAACTTCTCCTTCTTGAGGAAGAGATTGAGGGACCGAAGGTCTAGGATAGGGTAAAGACCCTTGTCCTGTTTGGGCACCAGAAAGTACCGGGAATAGCAACCACGACCTACTTCTGGAGCATGGACCCTCTCTATGGCTCCCTTGGACAAGCGAGCCTTGACTTCCTCATGAAGAAGTGCCAATTGATCTTCAGACAGGTGATCGAATTATGGTGGCATGGCTGGAGGAGAAGTCTCGAAGGGGAGAGGGTAGCCCCTTCAGACAATCTGTAGAATCCAAGTGTCTGTGGTAACGGATTCCCAGTGGGCAGATGGTGGCAAATTCTGCCGCCAACTGGTCCCGGTTGTCTCATCGGACTACGAAGGTTTAGAGGCAGAGGAGGGGGCCGGGTGGACTGGATGGCCAACTGACTCCCTGATCCACGAGGTCGGTGGATCCCACGTCTACGCAGGAACTGTGCAGCATACACGGGTCGGCTGCTCGGTGGAAATGGGCGCGGTTGGGTGCCCCTTCCGTAGCCACAAAAGGAGCAAGAGGCGGACGGAGGAGGCGAGGAGCGGCTGCAAGGCCAAGTGACTGAGCCGTAGCCCGGGAATCCTTAAAGCGCTCGAGCGCAGAGTCCTCCTTGTCTCCGAAGAGATGAGTGCCAAGGGCATGTCCATCAAGGATTGCTGGACATCCCCCAAAAAGCCAGACGTCCTCAACCAGGTGTGGTGTCTCAGTACCACCGTCGATGCAAGCGATCTGCCCAGTGAGCCGGTCGTATCCAATCCACAACAGATCATGAACTTGGCTGCGTCTCTCCCATCTGTCATGGCTTGGTCTCTTCCGGAACTTGGGGCAGCACTTGTGCGACCATATCGCAGAAAGTATTGGAATAGCATCCTAAAAGGCATGCAGTGTTCACAGATTGCAGTGCTAGACTGGCAGAAGAAAACATATTCTTCCGTAAGTTGTCCAGTCTTTTTGATTACCTGTCCGGGGTAGTGGTAGGAATGCGTCAGAGGACGAAGAAGGCTGGATGACAAGGCTCTCAGGCGTAGGGTGTTGGTCGAGGAAATGTGGGTCATTCGGAGCAGGCTGATGGTGGCAGGCAATCGTCCTATTCACAGAAGCCCCTGTGCTGGTTGTGGACCAGGTCCCCAGTAGGACATCTGTAAGTGCTTCGTTGAAGGGAAGAAGTGGTTCAGAGTTGGAGGCCCCAGGCTGAACGCACCAAGGATGAGTCAGACTTTCCAAATATGAGGTGCATGGTCTCATAGAACTCCTTTAGTTGGGCAGGGGTAGCCCCGGCTCCCAGACATTCGGGAAGGCATGGAGCAGACCCAGACTGAGGCTCCGTGGACGCAGGCCAAGAGCGTTGACACTCTTCCCGGCAGCGTTGGGGCGAAGTTGAAGAACGTTTCGCTTTCTTCGACTTCTTCTTATTACCCGAATGTCCAGATGATTTGGACGAAGAAGAATGGTGGTGCCTCTGTGACAGGTCTCCTTACCTTCCTCTCGAACAGGACCGATGCGGAATCGAGTGTCGTGCCACCATGAGCTTTAGGGACCGCCCCCTCAAAGCTTTCGCGGTCATGGCCCGACACTTGAAGCACAACTTCAGGTCGTGGTCGCACTCCAAACACCACAGGTACACGAGATGTGGATCCGTCACCGAAATTATGCGGTGACAGGAGTCGCAGGGCTTGAATCCGGTCTTATGGGACTTCCCTTGACACAGCAAAACTCATTAAAAAACAAATTCGACAGAATGTTGCAGTTAGCTCTTCTCCGGATCTGCACGTAGGCTGGCGCGGAAAGAAAAGAACTGATGTCAGCGTGCCGGGGTGGCATCTATGTATGACTGCAATGTCATCATAGCGACCTCGACGCCAACCGAGTCAACCGACGCCACTTAACGGCGCACAGGGGTACTGCCCAAAGAAAAAAAACTCCGGATCCAGTCGGACGCCTGGGGAAATTCAAAGGTAAGGAATCTGCAACTAGAAGTCTCTATCAGATATGGTGTCTCAATGAAAGTGGAATCTCACACATGGTGTACAAGTCCAACGGAGGAGCACAGTTTCACTCACTGAATGCAAGTCTTGCATCTAGGGGCAGAAGCCTCACTTGTTACTTTTGAGTCTCACAACATGTAAGTTGTTGAGTGAGTCAATCATCAGCCGACTTGTAGAGTGTAACTTATCTCCCATGAGGGTATCCAGGTGCTGGCAGGGTCCAGGGTTTCAGTTGAAGAGCTAAATTTTCAGCGTCCCATGGAACTCCTGTAGAGTAGGGGAGGTCCCGAGGGGCAAGGAGAGGCCATTCCAGGCTTTGGCCGAGCCTGGAGAAAAGTGTGTGGTGGAAGACCGTGTTGAAGGCTACTGAGAGAATGGGGAGGATAAGGGCAGCAGTCGCTCCTTTGTCGAGGATTGCCCAGATGTTGTCTGTGGTCATGATTAGGGCTGTCTTGGTGCTGTGGTTGCTGGAGAATCCGGTCTAGGAGGTGACTGTGTTCTAGGGAGATGGTAAGTTGTTGGCTAATGTCTTTTTTGATGTCTTCGGCTGGGAAAAGGCGCAAAAAGATGGGTCGGAAGTTGCTGTGTTTGCTGGGATCTGATAAAGGTCTCTTCAGCAGGGGTTTGATGTCTGCATGCTCTGTCTTTTGGGAAGGTGGCAGAATCCAGGAAGGTGTTGAGTGGTGTAGAAAGTTTGAGGCAGATCCTGGATGCGCCTAGGATAACGATGTGGTGGGGGCACGGGTCAGATGGGGCCCAAGAGTGGATTGATTTAATGAGGGTGATGGTGTCCTGAGTGGTGAGGTGATTGCAGGTGGTTGGTCATGTGTGAGGAGGAACGGCTGCAGAAAAAGCCTTCAGGCTTGAGATGGGTGTTGAACTTTTTGTTGATTTTGGCGACTTTGTTGTGGAAGAAGTCTGTGGAGGCGATTGCATAAGTCCTGAGAGGGAAAGATCTTCCATGTCACCATTGCGGGGTTGGTAAATTTCTTGACTATGCATAAGAGCACGTTAATGTAGTTTGGGTTAGCTTCGATACGAGATGCCAGGGCTTTTTCTTTCCGTCTCGCGTAATTGGCAATGCTATAGGTTGAGTGCAGATTTGAAGGTAGTTTTGTCAGCTAGGTCTTTGTGTACCACCTACTCTCAAGGTGCTTGCAGTGGTGCTTGGATGTTCTCAGGTCCTTGGAGTACCAGCTGGCTTACTTGGTGGGTCTTCTGTGTTTCTTGTTCTTGAGTGTGCACTTCACACCACAAATCACTTTTAGTGAACCTAACCTCTACGTGTTTGGTATCAATCATGTTGGAATCATACCCCAATACTGTTGGCAGTATTGGAAGTATGATTCCATGCACTCTGGAGGCTCCTTACAGGACCCCCAGCATTGCTCCTACCAGCCTTCCGGGGTTTTCTGGGCAGCCCAAGCTGCTGCCACCCCTAAGACAGGTTTCTGCCCTCCTGCTGCTTGAACAACTCAAGCCCAGGAAGGCAGAACAAAGGATTTCCTTGGAAAAGGAGGTTAACACCCTCTCCCTTTGGAAATAGGTGTTACATGGGTTGGGAGGGGTAGCCTCCCCAAGCACGTTGAATGCTTTGAAAGGCACATTTGGTGGCCTCTGTGCATAAACCAGTCTACACCGGTTCAGGGACCTCCAGGCCCTGCTCTGGGGCGAAACCAGATAATGGAAAGTGGAGTGACCACACCCCTTGTCCATCACCACCCCAGGTATAGCACCCAGAGATCCTCCAGAGGGTCCCTGGGTTCTGCCATCTTGAATCCAAGGTTGGCAAGGACCTTTGGGAGCATCTGAGTGTCCAGGTCAGGCAGGTGACATCAAAGTCCCCTCCAGATAGGTGGTCACCTGGCTAGGTGACCAATCCCCCTTTCAGGGCTAATACGGGTCTCTCTCTTGGATGGGTCCTCAGATTGTCTTGCAAGAGTCCAGCAGGACTTCTCTGCAACCTCTACTTCGACTTCTAGCCACTGCAACTGCATCTGGACCCTCCAGGAACCAACAATCGGCATCCACGACGAAGATTCTGCTTGCAACATTGTTGCAACAGCTCCTTCCAGCTTCTGCAACATTTCCCCGGCTGTGCATCCACTGAGGGCAGCAAGTTTCAGTCTTCACGAGAAGGAAGAAAGAATCTCCCTTGGAGTGAAGGAGTCATTCCCATGCATCCGCAGGCACCAAATGCAGCGATAACGGCCTGCATGGATCTCCCCTCATCCTGAGCTGCGAGGATCCTGCATCACGGGTGGTGGTCCAGAGTAGTCCTCTTGGTCCTCTCGGTCAGCTGTCCAACTTTGGTGGAGGTAAGCCCTTGTCTTCCCACGCAGGACAGTACCCCCGTGCTCAGTGTCTCTAGCAGCTACCAAGGCTTGTTGGCATTTCGTCCAAGGGATCTTCAGGCTCTGTATGCCCCAGCACTCCTTCCTGTGACGCACAGCCCTCTCCGTGCTTCTCCTGCGGCGTGGGACCCTTCTCCAGTTGTGCTGCATGGGCTCCTCTGCAACTCCTGGTTTCTTATCCAGTGGGTCTCCTGTGGGGGCTGCCTCTTCTTCTGTGGACTCCCTGCATTGCAGAGGGTCCTCCTAGGAGTTCACCCATGGGTTGAGTCCTCCTAGACCTTACTGGTCCCAACAGCTCTACTTTTTCTTCACCACAACTTCTGCCTTTGCCAAAGCTTGTTGGTGGCTCTTCTACGCCACTGACCGACTGCAATCATTCATCCGGTTTGGGATCACAACTGCACCATCCAGGAACTCTTCACCTGCTCCAGGGCTGCATTCCTGACTGTCTTCGTCCTATCGTCGATCAACTCCTGCAACCGCAGCTGGTATTGCATGAGGTATTGCATGAGTTTTGCATGTCTCCTAGATAAGCCTTAGCTGCTCACCCACAGCTACCTCCAGACAGCCTGGCTTATAGACACTGCCTAAACTACACTAATAGGGGATCCCTGGACCTAGTGTAAGTACCTTAGGTACCCACAACACACCAGGCCAACTTCCTAAACAGACTTAAAAAATCATTGGCAAAGCCAATAGACCTTGCCTATGTAAGAGCTCCTGGATTTGTCAATGTCTTAAAGCCATGTTGTAAACAATGTCTCACAGCAAAGAGCATGGGCTCTGAAAGGGAGAACAAAAACACAAAAAGGTGCACACTAGATTACATTGTGAGCAGTGGAACTAGAACAATAGAGAAGAAAGAATAACAAATGTGCTACGAGTCAGTAGAAGTAAAATAGAAGGGTGTATCCAATCTGAAAGGTTATTGGAACGCTTGAATGAATATTAAAGCTCAGATGATTCGGTCCTTTCATATACTTGTCTAAGATACTGTATAGATGTGGTATATAATCTAAAGAATTGTGTTTTATAAAGTGCAACTGGTGATACTCCAACTTACATCTTTCAATCATAGTCACTCAGGGAGAATGCTATCGACAGATCTAACATCTCTGTCTTTCAAAGTATTCAGATTTTGTCTTGTATCTTACCTCTTTTGTTTCCTTAAGTAGTCCACAACAAACAGCATTGTCCGCCTTGATATTTTATCTAAGACCGCTGGGATAACAAGGGCTTCTGGCTCTAAATTTGAAGACAGACCAAATGAAAAAAAAAATTGCATCTGTTATCTGTAGAAAGGGATTATGTTATAATGCTGTGCAAGTATAGCACTGCACTGCTCAAGCCCAATTACCTGAGTCTGCATTGGCTGGTGTAGTTGAACGGCTCGTTGAGGGGGCCGTTTTACAGCACGTGGTAAAAAAGCCCTGCACATGCTTGGACAAGAGCGTTCTCCAAGAATTGTTGGTATCCCCAAGTAGAATGTTGTGGATCAGGTATGGCAGCACGGTTTGACAAAAATCTGTTTTCACCTAGCAACGAACATTGCAAGTACAAATTAATTCATCTGGGATTGATACACAAAGTCCTAGAAATAAGTATAATTTTACAAACAATGAAATTCATATTTTCTTATGTTGCTTATCATAGCACTGTTCATAATGTCTAATAAACCTATAGTAGAAATGTCATAAAGCAAATTTGGTTCACCTAAGATCCCTGGCCAGTGACTCTGCTGAAGTTAAACCAACTTTGAGAACCTTGATAGTTATTACTACATTCCTCTATTGTCTCAGTTCCGGTTATTATTCAAGTTAAATGGCTAGTTGCGATACACTTACTAAAAAAAAAAATAGAATAAGATCTTCTTACAAAAGAGCACTTATAACACAATAGAGCTGTTACCTGCAGATTCTGAAGTCCTTCAAGGTCTCATTGCAGCTTCTCTCTTTAAAGCAGTCAAAATATAGCCTCAAAGTTATGTAGGCTGGATTTACATCCGAGCACAGCACTGATTTAGATGATAATTAACCTTGGTAACCACCAGATTGCAGTTGAATTAAGCAGCAATTTTATTAACTTGGCTTTTCCCCACCTAATTGTGAATGTTCTTTATCTTTGCTTGAGGAGGATTAATGGTATCAGCTGTATTTGACACCATTGATCCTTCAATCCTGGTGAATCGCACTGAGACAGAGGGGATCACTACCTCACTGCTTCGTTGGTTCTGATCCTTTCTCATTGTGTGTTGCTGATCAAATCAAATCATAAACATTTATATAGCGCGCTACTCACCCGTGCGGGTCTCAAGGCGCTAGGGGGAGGGGGTTACTGCTGCTCAAAGAGCCAGGTCTTGAGGAGTCTCCGGAATACGGAGTAGTCCTGGGTGGTCCTGAGGATGGTGGGGAGGCTGTTCCAAGTCTTGGCCGCCAGGTAGGAGAAGGACCTCCCACCCGCCGTGGAGCGGCGGATGCGAGGGACGGCGGTGAGAGCGAGGGTGGTGGAGCGGAGAAGACGGGTGGGAGCGTAGAAGCTGAGGCGGCGGTTGAGGTATTCTGGTCCCTTGTGGAGGGCTTTGTGTGCGTGGGTGAGGAGTCGGAAGGTGATCCTTTTGCTGACGGGAAGCCAATGCAGGTGTCTCAGGTGGGCGGAGATGTGGCTGTTGCGGGGTATGTCGAGGATGAGGCGGGCGGAGGCGTTTTGAATTCGTTGCAGACATTTCTGGAGTTTTGCGGTGGTCCCAGCGTAAAGGGTGTTGCCGTAGTCCAGGCGGCTCGTGACGAGGGCGTGGGTCACGGTCTTTCTGGTGTCGGCGGGGATCCAGCGGAAGATCTTCCGGAGCATGCGGAGGGTGAGGAAGAAGGAGGAGGACACGGCGTTGACTTGTTTGGTCATGGTGAGAAGTGGGTCCAAGATGAAGCCGAGGTTGCGAGCGTGGTCTGAGGGGGTCGGTGCGGTGCCAAGGGCGTGGGCCACCAGGAGTCGTCCCAGGCGGTTGGGGTGTTACCGAGGATGAGGACTTCCGTTCTGTCTGAGTTCAGTTTCAGACGGCTGAGTCTCATCCAATCTGCGACGTCCTTCATCCCATCTTGCAGGTTGGTCTTTGCGCTGGTGGGGTCCTTGGTGAGGGAGAGTATCAGTTGAGTGTCGTCGGCGTAGGAGGTGATGATGATGCTGTGCTTGCGTACGATGTCGGCGAGGGGGCTCATGTAGACATTGAAGAGTGTCGGGCTGAGCGAGGAGCCTTGTGGGACGCCGCAGATGATCTCGGTGGGGTCTGAGCGAAAAGGTGGGAGGTAGACTCTTTGAGAGCGGTTGGAGAGGAAGGAGGCGATCCAGTCCAGGGCCTGGCCTTGGATCCCGGTGGAGCGGAGGCGGGTTATTAGGGTGCGGTGACAGACGGTGTCGAAGGCAGCCGAGAGGTCGAGGAGGATGAGGGCGACTGTTTCACCGTTGTCCATCAGGGTTCTGATGTCGTCTGTGACTGAGATGAGGGCGGTTTCAGTGCTGTGGTTGGCTCGGAATCCGGATTGAGAGGGGTCGAGAAGGTTGTTGTCTTCAAGGAAGTTGGTAAGCTGCTTGTTGACGGTCTTCTCTATGACTTTGGCAGGGAAGGGGAGGAGCGAGATGGGGCGGAAGTTCTTCAGGTCGCTTGGGTCAGCCGTAGGTTTCTTCAGTAGGGCGTTGACTTCAGCGTGTTTCCAGCTTTCGGGAAAGGTAGCAGACGAAAACGAGGAGTTGATGATGATCTGGAGGTGCGGGGCGATGATGTTGTTGGCTTTATTGAAGATGAAGTGTGGGCAGGAGTCCGAGGGGGCACCGGAGTGGATTGAGTTAATGGTGGTTTTGGTCTCTTCTGTGTTGATGTGGGTCCAGGCGTTGAGGGTGATGGCTGGGGGTGTGGGTTCAGTGTTGGTCGGCTGGGTCTGGTGTCCGAAGCTGTCGTATAGGTCGGTAATCTTACGATGGAAGAAGGTGGCGAGGGAGTTGCACAGGTCTTGTGAGGGCGTGATGGCGTTGGCGTTGGGGTTGGAGAACTCTTTTACGTTGCTGAAGAGTTCTCTGCTGTTGTGGCTGTTTTTGTCCAGTCTGTCTGTGAAGAAATTCCTTTTGGCTGCGCGGATCAGATGGTGGTGTTCGCGGGTAGCGTTCTTGAGGGCGGTCATGTTGTCTGCGGTGTGGTCCTTACGCCAGGCTTTCTCGAGGGCGCGACAGGTTTTCTTTGATTCCTTAAGGGTGTCCGAGAACCAGAGAGGTTTTTTGGTCTTGGCCTGTCTTGGAAGGCGTCTGAGGGGAGCGAGGTTGTCTGCGCAGTTGGTGATCCAGTTCGTGAGGCTGAGGGCTGCGTCGTTGGGTTCGGCGGCGAGGGTGGGTTGGTTGTCGATGAGCGTGGAGAAAAGCTGTTCTTCAGGGATTTTGTTCCACTGTCGACGAGGGATGGGTTGAGTGCGGAGGTGCCGGGTCTCGCGTCGGAAGGTGAAGTGGACACAACTGTGGTCGGTCCAGTGTAGAGCGGAGGCGTGGCTGAAGGAAACGTGTTTGCTGGCGGAGAAGATGGGGTCGAGCGTGTGTCCGGCGATGTGGGTGGGGGTGTTCACCAGTTGCTTGAGGCCGAGGTTGGCGAAATTGTGGAGCAGGGCAGTGGTGTTGGGGTCGTTGTTCTGTTCCAGATGGAAGTTGAGGTCGCCGAGGAGGATGTAGTCTGGCGAGGCGTGGGCGTGCGGGGAGATGAAGTTGGTGATGGAGTCGCTGAAGAGGGCGCGCGGTCCGGGTGGACGGTAGATGAGGGATCCTCTGAGGGTGGTCCTGGGGTCTGTGCGGTGTCTTCGGTGGAGGTGGTGACGCTGATGGAGTCTTTGAAGACGATGGCGATTCCTCCTCCTACTTGGTTGGTGCGGTCTTTCCTGGAAATCTTGTAGCCTTCGGGGATGGCTATGGCGATGTCGGGGGCCGAAGAGGCGTTCATCCAGGTCTCAGTGATGAAGGCGACGTCTGGTGCGGTGGAGTCCAGGAGGTCCCAGAGTTCAACGGCGTGCTTGTGGACGGATCGAGCGTTGATCAGGATGCATTTGAGGTGGCTGATGGCGCGTGGGCTGGTGGTCGTGGTAGTTTCATGGTGGAAGGTAAGTTTGCAGGTGTGACATGCAAAGGGTCCGTGGGTCCGTTTCGGGTTGGCTTGGAAGCAGGTGCTGGAGCGCCCTGGGTTGAGGGCGTGGAGGGTGATGGGGTCGTAGCGGTGCAGCAGGGTTTGGGAGTGCTGAGGGCCAGGGGTCGTGGCGCTGGGCGCGGGCCAGGCGCAGACGGGCTTGCCTTTGGCGCGCCTTCGGTGCGCCAGCGGCGCCGTCGCGCAGCGGCTGCCATAAGAGGGAGGAGGGGTCAGCTGGGGGCGGGGGACTGGAGTGGGGCGACGAATGGGAGCTGGGGGGGCGGGGGCGTGCAGGAGGTGGCGGCGGGAAAGCGGAGGAGGGGGACAGGTAGAGGGGAGAAGAGATGGGGAGGGGGGGGTTAAGGGTGGTGGGGGTGAGTTTAGGAAGAGAGTTAGGAGGAAAGTTAGGAAGATAGGGGAGGGGGGTTATAGAGGTGGAGGTGGGTGAGGGTGAGAGATAGAAGATAGGGGGTTGCAGAGATGGAGGTGAGTGAGGGTGAGAGATAGAGTGAAAGGTTAGGAAGATAGGGGGTGTTACAGAGGAGGTGGCGAGGGAGGGAGGTCAGAGAGACGAGACAGGAGCAGGAGGGCAGGCGCGGGAAGAACCAAGAAGCAGGTAAAAGAAGAAGAGGAGCAGAAGAGGAGCCGAAGATCAGAAGACAGAAGAACACAGTAGAAGGTAAAGAAGAAGAGGAGCGCAGAAGAGAGAAGAACACAGAAGAAGGTAAAGGAGAGAAGAACACAGAAGAAGGTAAAGGAGAGAAGAACACAGAAGAAGGTAAAGAAGAAGAGGAGCGCAGAAGAGAGAAGAACACAGAAGAAGGTAAAGGAGAGAAGAACACAGAAGAAGGTGAAGAAGAAGAGGAGCGCAGAAGAGAGAAGAACACAGAAGAAGGTAAAGAAGAAGAGGAGCGCAGAAGGGAGAAGAACACAGAAGAAGGTAAAGAAGAAGAGGAGCGACGAGCAGCAGAGGGAAGAGCCAAGAAGAGGGACAGAGAAGGAGAAAGCACACGCAGGTCGCGGTGCAAAGGAGAGAGAGAGAAGCACACAGATGAAGACAGAAGACGGGGAGCAGGAGAGAAAGAAGAGTACAGATGAAGACTGCAGAGGAAGAGCACAGAGGAAGAACAGAGATGAAGAACAGAAGCAGGAGAGGCGGTGAGTAGTGCGGGGCAGGGCGAGGGGCTGGGCGGTGGGGGGGTACTTACTGTGAATTCGCTGGGCTTGCTAGGAGGTCTCAGGAGCCTGGGCTGGTGGAGCTGCAGTGGCAGGGGGAGCGACCTACCCTTGGGTCAAGGGTCGCTAGCTCTGTCGCGCAGTGGCCGCCATAAGAGGGAGGATGGGGGGGAGGGGTCAGCTGGGGGCGGGACTGGGGCGACGAATGGGAGCTGGGGGGGCGTGCAGGAGGTGGCGGCGGGAAAGCGGAGGGAGGGGGACAGGTAGAGGGGAGAAGAGATGGGGGAGTGGGGGTTAAGGGTGGTGGGGGTGAGTTTAGGAAGAGAGTTAGGAGGAAAGTTAGGAAGATACGGGAGGGGGGGTTTTAGAGGTGGAGGTGGGTGAGGGTGAGAGACAGAAGATAGGGGGTTGCAGAGATGGAGGTGAGTGAGGGTGAGAGATAGAGTGAAAGGATAGGAAGATAGGGGGTGTTACAGAGGAGGTGGCGAGTGAGGGAGGTCAGAGAGACGAGACAGGAGCAGGAGGGCAGGCGCGGGAAGAACTAAGAAGCAGGTAAAAGAAGAAGAGGAGCAGAAGAGGAGCCGAAGATCAGAAGACAGAAGAAAACAGTAGAAGGTAAAGAAGAAGAGGAGCGCAGAAGAGAGAAGAACACAGAAGAAGGTAAAGGAGAGAAGAACACAGAAGAAGGTAAAGAAGAAGAGGAGCGCAGAAGAGAGAAGAACACAGAAGAAGGTAAAGGAGAGAAGAACACAGAAGAAGGTGAAGAGGAGCGCAGAAGAGAGAAGAACACAGAAGAAGGTAAAGAAGAAGAGGAGCGCAGAAGGGAGAAGAACACAGAAGAAGGTAAAGAAGAAGAGGAGTGACGAGCAGCAGAGGGAAGAGATAAGAAGAGGGACAGAGAAGGAGAAAGCATACGCAGGTCGCGGTGCAAAGGAGAGAGAGAGAAGCACACAGATGAAGACAGAAGACGGGGAGCAGGAGAGAAAGAAGAGTACAGATGAAGACTACAGAGGAAGAGCACAGAGGAAGAACAGAGATGAAGAACAGAAGCAGGAGAGAAGGTGAGTAGTGCGGGGCAGGGCGAGGGGCTGGGCGGTGGGGGGGGGGGGTACTTACTGTGAATTCGCTGGGCTTGCTAGGAGGTCTCAGGAGCCTGGGCTGGTGGAGTTGCAGCGGCAGGGGGAGGGACCTACCCTTGGGTCAAGGGTCGCTAGCTCTGTCGCGCAGCGGCCGCCATAAGAGGGAGGATGGTGGGGGGAGGGGTCAGCTGGGGGCGGGGGACGGGACTGGGGCGACGAATGGGAGCTGGGGGGGCAGGGCGTGCAGGAGGTGGCGGCGGGAAAGCGGAGGGAGGGGGACAGGTAGAGGGGAGAAGAGATGGGGAGGGGGGGGTTAAGGGTGGTGGGGTGAGTTTAGGAAGAGAGTTAGGAGGAAAGTTAGGAAGATAGGGGAGGGGGGTTATAGAGGTGGAGGTGGGTGAGGGTGAGAGATAGAAGATAGGGGGTTGCAGAGATGGAGGTGAGTGAGGGTGAGAGATAGAGTGAAAGGATAGGAAGATAGGGGGTGTAACAGAGGAGGTGGCGAGTGAGGGAGGTCAGAGAGACGAGACAGGAGCAGGAGGGCAGGCGCGGGAAGAACCAAGAAGCAGGTAAAAGAAGAAGAGGAGCAGAAGAGGAGCAGAAGAGGAGCCGAAGATCAGAAGACAGAAGAAAACAGTAGAAGGTAAAGAAGAAGAGGAGCGCAGAAGAGAGAAGAACACAGAAGAAGGTAAAGGAGAGAAGAACACAGAAGAAGGTAAAGAAGAAGAGGAGCGCAGAAGAGAGAAGAACACAGAAGAAGGTAAAGGAGAGAAGAACACAGAAGAAGGTGAAGAAGAGGAGCGCAGAAGAGAGAAGAACACAGAAGAAGGTAAAGAAGAAGAGGAGCGCAGAAGAGAGAAGAACACAGAAGAAGGTAAAGGAGAGAAGAACACAGAAGAAGGTGAAGAAGAGGAGCGCAGAAGAGAGAAGAACACAGAAGAAGGTAAAGAAGAAGAGGAGCGCAGAAGGGAGAAGAACACAGAAGAAGGTAAAGAAGAAGAGGAGCGACGAGCATTAGAGGGAAGAGCCAAGAAGAGGGACAGAGAAGGAGAAAGCACACGCAGGTCACGGTGCAAAGGAGAGAGAGAGAAGCACACAGATGAAGATAGAAGACGGGGAGCAGGAGAGAAAGAAGAGTACAGATGAAGACTACAGAGTAAGAGCACAGAGGAAGAACAGAGATGAAGAACAGAAGCAGGAGAGGAGGTGAGTAGCGCGGGGCAGGGCGAGGGGCTGGGCGGTGGGGGGTACTTACTGTGAATTCGCTGGGCTTGCTAGGAGGTCTCAGGAGCCTGGGCTGGTGGAGCTGCAGCGGCAGGGGGAGCGACCTACCCTTGGGTCAAGGATCAGTTCCACTTTCATTCTGAACATCTCCACAGGCCATTGAATGCAGAGTTACCCAGGGATTGGCTGTGTCCTCTAATATATTTAATCTATCTATATGTTAAGTCTCTTTAAGACCTCATCCAAATGAGGATCACCAAATCTTCTCCAAATTTAAAATGGTAGAATGCACCTGGAATGTGACCCAGGAAGGCTGCTGGATCATACTTATCCACAATGACAGTATTTCTTATCTGCAACATGTTAAATTTACTGTTCAGCTAAGTATATTCCAAGTACTGACAACAATCAAACCGTCCATTACTTGAGCATTCATTGCTAACCACCCACAAGCCCCACCCCTCAGCAACATAGAATTGCTTATTACACTGTAATGTCACCTAGGTGATTCCGTGGTTACATCAGATTACAGAATTAAGGACTATCTATAAACTCTGTGGTTTTCTTTCCCTTAAGCTGGAAAGAGGCTTTGTTATTATATCATTGTATTTCAACTGTCACTTTAAGCACGGGCTTTCTTACCTCACACATTGGCCTCACTAACTGAAGCACTTCACTTTTCACCCCACCACTGTCCAGCAGCGTGCAAGTGAGGTTTTTAATCCAGCTGTCATGCTGTCCCATCTGTGGACTCCACACACCGTGATCATCCAAGCTTTCTTGTGGGCTCTGTCTGGAAATATTTGGAACTTCAAGAAACTGACAAAATAAAGGTGGATAAATCAATGTTGTCCCTGTTAACTGCACATTCGACAAAAAAACATAGCAGTAGGGAACAATAAAAGGACATCTCATCAGTTAATCTAGAAATTCAGCCTTTACTATAAATGAGATAAAACCCAAACCACACACTGAAACTAGCATAGCATTAGAAGGTTTAAAACTAAGTTGTATATGTTGATTTTATTTTTTGTTTAGAATTTTCGTATTACTTTAAGACATTTTAATTTAAATACAGTACCTTACACGATATCATTATAAGATGACAAGTGCGCATTAAAGACTTTTCCCTCTAAAGGTTTAGATTTGTGCTGTTTGGCTGAAATCACATGTCAGATATAGTGTGCTGCACCATGGATCAATCACCTTCATAATAAACACCACTAAAAAAAGTGGATGGAAATGTTCCTCATCGACAGTATCCAGAAAGACTTTCACGTAAGGCGGTGTTGCAGGCAAAACCACGGATATCACATCCGACAAATTGTCTCAGATGTTTTATATAGAACAAGTTGGAAAGGGACCTCTATAAGCTAGAGAAAGCTCACAAAAAATCAAGCCCTCTAACAGGTTATTACAGAGATGATAATAAAGGGACAAACAAACCCCTTATCTATAAATAGAGCAGACGAACAACTACTTGCATTCTGTATAACTCTTTCTGGTGGATACTTTACTGAACTGCCGATTCCACACCACACAATACTCCCTAGGTACCAGACTGAATCCAGCAAGATTTCTCCTCTAGGTGGCAATATGTGGCTTCCCCTGACTCCACACTGCTTCTAACCTCAGTTTCTTAATTTGAGATAGATATCAAAGCAGTACATCCCAAGAAGGAAGGTCTGCAGCGGAAACTTAATCCAAAAAGGCTTGCAATATCAAGTTGGCAAAATGCCCTTTCCAGCAGGACCTGGCTATCAGGGCACTAGTGCTTTGTGAACATATGCACTGAATCCCACGCCACAGCCTGCCAGATGTCAATTATGGGCACTCCACAAGCCAATGCACTGATAGCAGACTTACCCATGGTGGAATGGGTTCTCAGACCATAGAGGGGCTGTTTTGTGGCTAGTGTGTAGCACATCTTAATTTAGAGGACAATTCTCCTTGACAAGGTCTTCTTCTACACAGCTTTCACTTAATTTGCTCAAGAAAACCCACAAAAAGCTGATTGTCCACTCAGTGGATGTTGGTAGGAACAAGGTAAGAATGTTAAGCCCTTTTGGATTCTAGCTGATGGAGCCTCTCCTCCTCCTTTAGGCAGTTCGGAGGACAAATAAAAAAGAATAGCAAAGTAATTGTAGGAAAGTGCCCTGTTTTGCCTGGTCTCTGATACAATTTTGACTGAAAGTGAAATGGGTTCCTGCTAACCAGGTCCCCGGTGCCAGATCTCTTTATCTAAAACTGTACAATTGTTCGCCAACTGGCCATACCTTTGGCACCCCTACAAGTCCCTAGTAAATAGTACCCCTGGTAGCTAGGTCATGGGTACCAAATAGAGTCCCAAGGGCTGCATCACGTATTGTGCCACCCTCAAGGACCCCTCGCCTAGCACCTGCAGACTGCCACTGCAGAATGCGTGTATCAGTGCAGCTAAAAGTAAAAACATGACATGGCACAAAGCCTGTGTGCCATGTCCCTTAACACTGCATGCAATATATGTAAGTCACCCCTACAGCAGAGGCCTTACAAACTTAAGGCAGGGTGTATTAAATTACATGTGAGGACATATCTGCAGGAGCAGATATGCTCCCACAATGTCTTTGTCGATTCTCCTATATAGTGAGTGAACAGGGAAACCATTTTAAATACATGTGCTGGACACTGGTCAGTACGAGTTCCCCAGCTAGAAGATGGCTCCACTGAAAATAGGGATGACTGGTATCAAACATCTGTTTTTAATAAACCCTCACTGATTCCAGTAAAGGATGTTGGGGACCTTAGAGGTTCCCCCTGAAAACCGACCATCTACCCGTGTGCTGGCTGACTAGTTCTAATAAGCCTGCGATTTTGACCACAGGGGTGAGAGCCTTTGCTCTTGGGCGAACGGAAACAAAGTCTGCTCTGGCAGGAGTGTTAGTATACCCCTTTCAGCAGCATGACCTGTGAATCTGCACCCCCAGGCAGAGGGCTTGAAAGGAGCCCACCGCCCATGATACTGAGATCTGTCTTCCTTGTCACCTGGACAGGCAGGAAAATTAGTAGTCACAAAGGCGTGCCCACTTCTCGGGTCAGTCCCACCTCTAAAGTGAGCTGCCTGATGTGGACACAACTTTTGAAAGTCTGCCATCTTGGAGATGACAATTCAATTCAAAAATTATTTTATTTGGCATAAGCCTTAAAAGTATAAAAACAATAAAATATACAAATTCATTTAAAACTATTTGATTACATATTACATTAACATACAAAGTTCTTAGATCATACTAATTCTTGTTAACCAACTCTAGTTACATAATTCATTAGATTAAAATTCAAGTTCTTACAATTTCTTAAAGTGCAGCATGCCAACTAGATTATCCCACATACAGTTCTGATTAGACTGGTCCTTACGATTTCAAAGTGCAATTTCCAATATAAAGTGCTGCGCATTTTATTTCATGCCTTGTTATAGCGTGGCAAGATTTTCTAGAGTGCCATCAACCAATGCAATTTTAGGATAATCGATTATGAGCTTTAGGGCTCTTCTTTCCTTTTACTTCCTACATAATTCAAGTTCTTACAGTTTCATAAAGTGCAACATGCCAGCCAATGTATCCCATATACAGTTCTGAATGGGCTCCATTCCTTACTTTCTCATAAAGTGCTATTTTCAATATAAAGTGCTCTACATTTTATTTCTTGCCTTCTCCTAACGTGGCAACATTTTCTAAAATACCATCAACCAATGTAATATAATAATAATCAATTATAATATTTAAAACTCTACATTCCACATAATTCCCTACCTTATATCCACCCCTGTAAGTCTGGATATTTCCTTTCTTAAGTCATTTAAAAATGGGCCCAGTGCACAGGTTACATTTCAAAATCTCATACCAATAAGTAACCTAAGCGCTTGGTCCCGATTAGTAATATTATATTCCTTAAAAATAGGTTTTAAAAACTTCTTGCGCACTCCTAAGAACCATTGACAATCCAAAAGTAAGTGTTGCATGGTATATTTCTGTTGTAAGCCACATGTACATAGGCCCTGGCTATCCTTAAGAAATGATTTTGCTTTGGGATACATATAGCCCTTGGTTCAGCCCAATTTGGAACTGTAACACTAAATTTCTTAATCCTGAGTTAGGTAGAGCCTCTATATAAGGAACATTTTCAGGATTCCTCCATCCGACTACCATAGCCTGAGTTGATATTTTACTTTCTAAGTACTTCAGGTCTAATTCTCTTGCTCTTTCCTTCACTATTATTCTTAGATTATGTTTCGAAATTTGCGCACCACACCATCGGTTACCGGGTAAACCTAAGAGGACACAGATCTTTTTTAACCGTCCTCTCACTTGTAATGCCCAATGTAACTCACTTATTGTTATTTCTTTTTTACACAATCTCGCGATCTTACAGATCCCTTCATCTGTTATACTTAACCAGAACTTCAGTGCAGCTTGTAGGCCCAGATAAGTCCACGCCGTCATTTGACATTCTGCTCTTATAGCTTGTAGCATACTCGAGGGGGGCAATGAGAGCATGCGCTTTACGCAGATACTTTCTTCTGTTTCCCTATTTAGCATCCCAGAGAAAGTTAAAACTTCCACCCCATATTGAAATTGGGGGCGAACCATAGCATTAAAAGTGGAGATTACCGGCTGGAGAGAAGGACCTCCATATTTACTATTGAATTGTTTTAATCCCCAGACTGAAGATAAGACTTTATTTTTGAGGGTTTCAGTGTGAGCTTTCCATCTTAAATGTGAGTTGAACCGTATGCCCAGATATTTATACTCTTTTACCTTCTCTATTTTTTCTCCCCCTAGAATGTAATTGAATGCGCTTTTCTCTTTCCCTATAGACATTATTTTCATTTTCTCCATATTTAGTACCAATTTTTTCCTTTGTCAGTAAGCATAAAACACCTCTAACTTCCTTTGTAGCCCTAACTCTGTCATATCCATTATCACTAAATCGTCCGCATATAATAGGCAGGAAACATGCACACCATCCATTTTTGGGCTTAGACCATTAACCTTCCGTTAAAACCCTAGCAGATCTGACAGGAATAATGAGAATAATACTGGGGCCAACACACAATCTTGACGGAGACCATTCTTTATGGGGATCCTTTTTGAAAGTGAGCCACTCATATCTAAGATTACTTGGGCCCAATTTTGTGAATCCACGCCCTGAAGAAGAAATAATATATCCAAATCAATCCCTAACTGTTTTAGCATATCCCATAGCAATTTCCTGTCTACCAAATCAAATGCAGCACGAAAATCAACGAAACAGCAAAATAAACTTCCTTGCATTTTGACTGCTTTTTTTGCTAAGGCCCACAGATTGAAGCAGTGGTCAATTGTCGAATGCCCTTCCTTGAAACCACCTTGCTCTACTGGTTTCAAATCTTTATCATCTGCCCATTCTTTGATTAACCCCAGCAATAGCTTTGTGAATACCTTTTCACCTACGTCTAATAAACTTATCAGCCGATAATTTTTTGGTTGAGTTGGATCCTCCTTTTTGTAAATCGGTCTTATCATGGCACCCTTCCAATTCTCTGGAAAACGGCCATAATCAAGGATTTTACAAAACGTAACATAGAAGAATTTTGTCCAACAATCAATATCCTTTTTTATTATTATTGCTGGGAGATTGTCTGGGCCTGCTGCTTTAGTTAATTTCAATGCTGCAATAGTTTCTTTTATTTTCTGTGGGACAAAAGCTAATCTTGTGTTCTCACCGAGCTTCCTAGGAATACCATAACCTTCTTCATCATCGGTACCTTTATATATAGAAGACAAATATTTATACCAGTCTTCTTCTCCAACCAAACACCACATAGTTCCTACGCTTTTCCCCTCCCTTACCAACTGCCAAAAACCCCTAATATTCCGTGTTTTTATCACCTCCATTATTGTATCCCAATTTTTATTAACATATTCTCATTTCCTCTGTCTTATCAGTGTATTATAATCCTGTTTGCTTGACGAAGCTTCTCTTCTATAACAACGGAGGATCTTTTCTTATAATCCCTTATTAATCTTCGCATCATTTGCTTTCTACGCCTACATTCCCGATTAAACCATATTTTACTATTATTCATCTTATATGGTTCTCCCTTCCCCTTTCCCTCTTGCGGTATTTTTAATTTACTTTTAAGGCAATTGACCATTAACGCAATACCCTTATTATAGCCTTTAAATATATCTTTTGGATCTTCTTCCATATTAAGGATGGGATAGTTTACTATCAAATTATTAAGTACTTCTAGACTGTTATCTGTTAGTCGGGTCGTTATCCTACGGGGATACTCAACTAGCGCTATCAATGCCTTTTCTCTCGAGATGACAGAACTAGGATCTCTGGGACAGGGTTATGCTCACTTCCCACAGGAAGTGGTCATTTAGGTGGTGAAGTGTCCCCAGGCATAAGTAGCCCATTGGTTACTACCCTACACTCAATGAAACCCTCCTAAATGCAGTATTAAGAGGAGCCTCTGGCACCAGAAAATCAGATCAGGCTGATCTGAACAAGACAGGTGACTGACTCAGCGCCAACATTGCCAGCCTGCCTGCTAACTGCAACAATTATGCCAAAGTCGCCTCGTCATCCAGCTGCTGAAATTTCCAAAACCCCGGGAAGACTGCCAGCCTTCACCCAAGCAAAAGGTATCTCCAGTGGAGTGGCAGAGCTGCTCCCCTGCATCCTTGCAAGCACCCAAGAACCGCTGAAGAGTACACTGGACCACAAAAACTGCAGACAGACAGCACTCCTGCACCCGAGCTCTCAGCTCGTGTTGAAGTGGGTCAACAAGTCCACCTGGTCCCTAGCCTCTCCAGAAACAAAGTCCATCATGGGTTTCCACACTGCGACCTTCACTCCGACGCCTGCAGTCTGTTTGTGCAGGCCTCACTCAACTGTGACCGCCTCCAGTGATGGCAGCCCCGATGGTCCACAGCACCTTCGCACACAGACTGAGGAAAAGAAGACCACTCGTGTCTCTGCATCCCCAGGACCATGAGCCTTGAGCCCACATTTATCCGGATTGGTCCCCAGTCTACTCCTGCAGCCTGTTTCAGTTGCCCCCTCCACTGCGACGGTCACCTCATGACAGTCCAAGAACCACCTGCACCTGGCCGCCCCGGACGGAGGAGAAGAGGACCAATGGTGTCCCTATGTCCCCGAGCATTGCAAGACCTGAGCCCACAGTGGCTCACCCAAACTGGACACCTAGTCCTACCCTGCAGCCTCTTCCCAACTGGACCGATCTCCAGTGACTAACATTGGGCACCCGACACCGCACTCCCCCTCTACACCCAGACACCCCAGTGCTGCACGGTGTGACCTGCTGGTGTGGCCCTGACCTTTGCCCAATACTTACCTTAAGTCCCGGAGATTGGTTTTGTAAGTCGATGTACTCTACTGGTTTGCTGTATTAGCTGCTCCTCCAGAGGTTAACATTGCAGTTTTCAAGAATTGCACTGTGTTGACTTTTCTGAACTGGAAAGATTTTTCTTGCAAAACATACTTACCTGATCACATTGATTCTAGTGCCAAAACATAGAAAAAGATTTGGAGCTCCTTATTGAGTCATGTGCCTCATTTATTGACTGTATGTATATTTGCAAATGTCTCGCGCTCCTCTCTGATAAGCAAAAGGCTTCTCTACCACACTAACCCCTAAAGGAGCACCTTGGGATTGCTAGAGCAAGACCTTGTCCACAAATATTGGAACACCTGAAATCTTTGCACGATATATGTCATTTTGATATATCACAAAAAGAACAAACTTCCTATAGTAATGGACTGTAAAACGTGGAAGGGAGACACAACTTTTGGTAAGAATGCCGCCTAAGTCTTCAGGACCAACTTGTATAGGAAAAACATGGTGTAAGGCAGATGCACTGAAAGTGTCTGCACTAATCTGATGTGAAGAGCTGAAGTAATCGCAATGAAGAAGGTTTTTAAGATCAGGAGAGAGCGAACAGGGCTTACACAGGGGAAACGTCAAGACCAAGTTATGGTCCCACTGTGGTGACTGAAACAGGGACAGTTGATTGGGCAAACATAAAAATACCAAAAGGGCCGACAAATACCCTTTTGTAGTGCCCACTGCAATGCGTTACTAGGCCAAAGATTAAATGAAATACATTTTGGCCCTCAGTACAACCCTGGCGTTAAATGCCGCCAATTGCCGTCCTGACGGCCGCCAACATACAGTGACCGCAGCAGTATACCGTTACGGGTATTATGACCCACACAGAGAAATCCGCCACTATACAGACACCCACACAAGTCCGCCAGACCAAAGGTCAGTGATAAACTGGCGGTACCAAAACCCACACCGTTACACCAACAGAAATACGCCCTCAGCATCAGGACCCAGGAGCCACGAATCACCGCAGCGGACATTCAACCATGGTAAACCACTAGCGGTACACACCGCTGCGCTCAAAATACACACACACTAACAAAACGGCACTGTAGGAAGTTGGCTCTGTATGCACTATTTCAAAATAAGGAATAGTATGCACAGAGTCCAAGGGTTCCCCTTAGAGGTAAGATAGTGGCAAAAAGAGATAATTCTAATGCTCTATTTTGTGGTAGTGTGGTCGAGCAGTAGGCTTATCAAAGGAGTAGTGTTAAGCATTTGTTGTACATACACACAGGCAATAAATGAGGAACACACACTCAGAGACAAATCCAGCCAATAGGTTTTGTTATAGAAAAATATATTTTCTTAGTTTATTTTAAGAACCACAGGTTCAAATTCTACATGTAATATCTCATTTGAAAGGTATTGCAGGTAAGTACTTTAGGAACTTTGAATCATTACATTAGCATGTATACTTTTTACATAAAACACAATAAGCTGTTTTAAAAGTGGACACAGTGCAATTTTCACAGTTCCTGGGGGAGGTAAGTTATTGTTAGTTTTAACAGGTAAGTAAGTCACTTACAGGTTTCAGTTTTTGGTCCAAGGTAGCCCACCGTTGGGGGTTCAGAGCAACCCCCAAGTTATCACACCAGCAGCTCAGGGCCGGTCAGGTGCAAAGGTCAAAGAGGTGCCCAAAACACATAGGCTTCAATGGAGAGAAGGGGGTGCCCCGGTTCCAGTCTGCCAGCAGGTAAGTACCCGCGTCTTCGGAGGGCAGACCAGGGGGGTTTTGTAGGGCACCAGGGGGGACACAAGTCAGCACAAAAAGTACACCCTCAGCAGCGCGGGGGCGGCCGGGTGCAGTGTGCAAACACGCGTCGGGTTTTCAATGGTTTCCTATGAGAGATCAAGGGATCTCTTCAGCGTTGCAGGCAGGCAAGGGGGGGGGCTCCTCGGGGTAGCCACCACCTGGGCAAGGGAGAGGGCCTCCTGGGGGTCACTCCTGCACAGGAGTTCCGTTCCTTTAGGTGCTGGGGGCTGCGGGTGCAGGGTCTTTTCCAGCCGTCGGGAAATGGAGTTCAGGCAGTCGCGGTCAGGGGGAGCCTCGGGATTCCCTCTGCAGGCGTCGCTGTGGGGGTTCAGGGGGGACAACTTTGGTTACTCACAGTCTTGGAGTCGCCGGAGGGTCCTCCCTGAGGTGTTGGTTCTCCACCAGTCGAGTCGGGGTCGCCGGGTGCAGTGTTGCAAGTCTCACGCTTCTTGCGGGGAGTTGCAGGGGTCTTTAAATCTGCTACTTGAAACAAAGTTGCAGTTCTTTTGGAGCAGGGCCGCTGTCCTCGGGAGTTTCTTGTCTTTCTCGAAGTCGGGCAGTCCTCAGAGGATTCAGAGGTCGCTGGTCCCTTGGAAAGCGTCGCTGGAGTAGGTTTCTTTTGGAAGGCAGGAGACAGGCCGGTAAGTCTGGGGCCAAAGCAGTTGGTGTCTTCTGTTCTTCCTCTGCAGGGGTTTTTCAGCTCAGCAGTCTTCTTCTTCTTGTAGTTTCAGGAATCTAAAGTTTTAGGTTCAGGGGAGCCCTTAAATACTAAATTTAAGGGCGTGTTTAGGTCTGGGGGGTTAGTAGCCAATGGCTACTAGCCCTGAGGGTGAGTACACCCTCTTTGTGCCTCCTCCCAAGGGGAGGGGGGCACATCCCTAATCCTATTGGGGGAATCCTCCATCTGCAAGATGGAGGATTTCTAAAAGTTAGAGTCACTTCAGCTCAGGACACCTTAGGGGCTGTCCTGACTGGCCAGTGACTCCTCCTTGTTATTCTCATTATTTTCTCCGGCCTTGCCGCCAAAAGTGGGGGCCGTGGCCGGAGGGGGCGGGCAACTCCACTAGCTGGAGTGTCCTGCGGTGCTGGCACAAAGGGGTGAGCATTTGAGGCTCACCGCCAGGTGTGACAGCTGCTGCCTGGGGGAGGTGTTAGCATCTCCACCCAGTGCAGGCTTTGTTACTGGCCTCAGAGTGACAAAGGCACTCTCCCCATGGGGCCAGCAACATGTCTCGGTTGTGGCAGGCTGCTGGAACCAGTCAGCCTACACAGATAGTCGGTTAAGGTTTCAGGGGGCACCTCTAAGGTGCCCTCTGTGGTGTATTTTACAATAAAATGTACACTGGCATCAGTGTGCATTTATTGTGCTGAGAAGTTTGATACCAAACTTCCCAGTTTTCAGTGTAGCCATTATGGTGCTGTGGAGTTCGTGTAAAACAGACTCCCAGACCATATACTCTTATGGCTACCCTGCACTTACAATGTCTAAGGTATTGCTTAGACACTGTAGGGGCACGGTGCTCATGCACTGGTGCCCTCACCTATGGTATAGTGCACCCTGCCTTAGGGCTGTAAGGCCTACTAGAGGGGTGACTTATCTATACCTGCATAGGCAGTGAGAGGCTGGCATGGCACCCTGAGGGGAGTGCCATGTCGACTTACTCGTTTTGTTCTCACCAGCACACACAAGCTGGCAAGCAGTGTGTCTGTGCTGAGTGAGGGGTCTCCAGGGTGGCATAAGACATGCTGCAGCCCTTAGAGACCTTCCTTGGCATCAGGGCCCTCGGTACCAGGGGTACCACTTACAAGGGACTTATCTGGATGCCAGGGTGTGCCAATTGTGGAATCAAAAGTACAGGTTAGGGAAAGAACACTGGTGCTGGGGCCTGGTTAGCAGGCCTCAGCACACTTTCAATTCAAAACATAGCATCAGCAAAGGCAAAAAGTCAGGGGGTAACCATGCCAAGGAGGCATTTCCTTACACAACCCCCCCCCCCCCCCCCAAACGAAAGAGGATGAGACTAATCTTTCCCAAGAGAGTCTTCATTTTCTAAGTGGAAGAACCTGGAAAGGCCATCTGCATTGGCATGGGCAGTCCCAGGTCTGTGTTCCACTATAAAGTCCATTCCCTGTAGGGAGATGGACCACCTCAACAGTTTTGGATTTTCACCTTTCATTTGCATCAGCCATCTGAGAGGTCTGTGGTCAGTTTGAACTAGGAACTGAGTACCAAAAAGGTATGGTCTCAACTTCATCAGGGACCAAACCACAGCAAAGGCCTCCCTCTCAATGGCACTCCAACGCTGCTCCCTGGGGAGTAACCTCCTGCTAATGAAAGCAACAGGCTGGTCAAGGCCATCATCATTTGTTTGGGACAAAACTGCCCCTATCCCATGTTCAGAGGCATCTGTTTGCACAATGAATTGCTTGGAGTAATCTGGAGCTTTTAGAACTGGTGCTGTGCACATAGCTTGCTTCAGGGTGTCAAAGGCCTGTTGGCATTCTACAGTCCAGTTTACCTTCTTGGGCATTTTCTTGGAGGTGAGTTCTGTGAGGGCTGTCACAATGGATCCATATTCCTTCACAAACCTCCTATAGTACCCAGTCAAGCCAAGGAATGCCCTGACTTGAGTCTGGGTTTTTGGAGCTGCCCAGTCCAGAATAGTCTGGATCTTAGGCTGGAGTGGCTGAACTTGGCCTCCACCTACAAGGTGTCCCAAGTAAACCACAGTTCCCTGCCCTATCTGGCATTTGGATGCCTTGATAGAGAGGCCTGCAGATTGCAGAGCCTTCAAAACCTTCTTCAGGTGGACCAGGTGATCCTGCCAGGTGGAGCTGAAGACAGCAATATCATCAAGATAAGCTGCACTAAAGGATTCCAACCCAGCCAGGACTTGATTCACCAACCTTTGGAAGGTGGCAGGGGCATTCTTTAAACCAAAGGGCATAACAGTGAACTGATAATGCCCATCAGGTGTGGAGAATGCTGTCTTTTCTTTTGCTCCAGGGGCCATTTTGATTTGCCAGTACCCAGCTGTTAAGTCAAAGGTACTTAAGAATTTGGCAGCCCCTAATTTGTCTATCAGCTCATCAGCTCTAGGAATGGGATGGGCATCTGTCTTGGTGACAGAATTAAGGCCTCTGTAGTCCACACAAAACCTCATCTCTCTCTTTCCTTCTTTGGTGTGAGGTTTGGGGACTAAGACCACTGGGCTAGCCCAGGGGCTGTCAGAGTACTCAATTACTCCCAATTCCAGCATCTTGTGGACTTCCACCTTGATGCTTTCCTTAACTTGGTCAGACTGTCTGAATATTTTGTTTTTGACAGGAATGCTGTCCCCTGTGTCCACATCATGGGTACACAGGTGTGTCTGACCAGGGGTTAGGGAAAAGAGTTCAACAAACTGCTGTAGGACCTTCCTACAGTCAGACTGCTGTTGGCTAGAGAGGGTGTCTGAATAGATCACTCCATCCACTGAGCCATCTTTAGGGTCTGATGAGAGGAGATCAGGGAGAGGCTCACTCTCAGCTTCCTGGTCCTCATCTGTTACCATCAACAGATTTACATCAGCCCTGTCATGGAAGAGCTTAAGGCGGTTCACATGGATCACCCTCTTGGGGCTCCTGCTTGTGCCCAGGTCCACCAGGTAGGTGACCTGACTCTTCCTCTCTAGTACTGGGTAAGGGCCACTCCATTTGTCCTGAAGTGCCCTGGGAGCCACAGGCTCCAGAACCCAGACTTTCTGCCCTGGTTGAAATTCAACCAGTGCAGCATTTTGGTCATACCACAACTTCTGGAGCTGTTGGTTGGCCTCAAGGTTTTTACTTGCCTTTTCCATGTACTCTGCCATCCTTGAGCGAAGGCCAAGTACATAGTCCACTATGTCTTGTTTAGGCTCATGAAGAGGTCTCTCCCAGCCTTCTTTAACAAGAGCAAGTGGTCCCCTTACAGGATGGCCAAACAGAAGTTCAAAGGGTGAGAATCCTACTCCCTTCTGAGGCACCTCTCTGTAAGCGAAAAGCAGACATGGCAGGAGGACATCCCATCTCCTTTTGAGTTTTTCTGGGAGCCCCATGATCATGCCCTTTAATGTCTTGTTGAATCTCTCAACAAGGCCATTAGTTTGTGGATGATATGGTGTAGTGAATTTATAAGTCACCCGACACTCATTCCACATGTGTTTTAGGTATGCTGACATGAAGTTGGTACCTCTGTCAGACACCACCTCCTTAGGGAAGCCCACTCTGGTAAAGATACCAATGAGGGCCTTGGCTACTGCAGGGGCAGTAGTCGACCTAAGGGGAATAGCTTCAGGATACCTAGTAGCATGATCCACTACTACTAGGATGTACATATTTCCTGAGGCTGTGGGAGGTTCTAGTGGACCAACTATGTCCACACCCACTCTTTCAAAGGGGACCCCCACCACTGGAAGTGGAATGAGGGGGGCCTTTGGATGCCCACCTGTCTTACCACTGGCTTGACAGGTGGGGCAGGAGAGGCAAAACTCCTTAACCTTCTGGGACATATTGGGCCAGTAGAAGTGGTTGACTAACCTCTCCCACGTCTTGGTTTGTCCCAAATGCCCAGCAAGGGGAATATCATGGGCTAAGGTCAGAATAAACTCTCTGAAACCCTGAGGCACTACCACTCTCCTAGTGGCACCAGGTTTGGGATCTCTTGCCTCAGTGTACAGGAGTCCATCTTCCCAATAGACCCTATGTGTTCCATTTTTCTTGCCTTTGGACTCTTCAGCAGCTTGCTGCCTAAGGCCTTCAAGAGAGGGACAGGTTTCTTGTCCCTTACACAACTCTTCCCTTGAGGGTCCCCCTGGGCCTAAGAGCTCAACCTGATAAGGTTCCAGCTCCATAGGCTCAGTTCCCTCAGAGGGCAGAACTTCTTCCTGAGAAGAGTGGTTCTCTTTTTCTTGTTGTGTTGCAGCTGGTTTCCCAGCTGACTTTCCTTTTCTCTTGGTAGGCTGGGCCTTTCTTCCAGACTCCAGCTCTACTTTTTCACCCTGTGCCTTGCACTGTGCCCTTGTCTTGACACACACCAGTTCAGGGATACCCAGCATGGCTGCATGGGTTTTCAGTTCTACCTCAGCCCATGCTGAGGACTCCAGGTAATTTCCAAGCAAACAGTCTACTGGGATATTTGAGGAGACCACCACCTGTTTCAGGCCATTGACCCCTCCCCACTCTAAAGTTACCATAGCCATGGGATGTACTTTAGTCTGATTGTCAGCGTTGGTGACTGGATAAGTTTGTCCAGCCAGGTATTGGCCAGGGGAAACCAGTTTCTCTGTCACCATAGTGACACTGGCACCTGTATCCCTCAGGCCCTCTACACTTGTCCCATTAATTAAGAGCTGCTGCCTGTATTTTTGCATGTTAGGGGGCCAGGCAGCCAGTGTGGCTAAATCCACCCCACCCTCAGAGACTAATGTAGCTTCAGTGTGACACCTGATTTGCTCTGGGCACACTGTTGATCCCACTTGGAGACTGGCCATTCCAGTTTTAGCTGGATTGGAGTTAGAAGTGGTATCTTTCTTGGGACAGGCCTTGTCTCCAGTTTGGTGTCCAGACTGACTACAGCTACGACACCAGGCCTTTTTGGGATCAAAGTTTTTACCCTTGTACCCAGAATTGTTTTGGGAAGAGGCTCTGGGCCCACCCTCCTGTGCAGGTTTTTGGGGGCCTGTAGAAGACTCTTTACTATTTTTGTTTTTGGCTGTCTCACCACCTTTCCCCTGGGGAGGTTTTGTGACCCCTTTCTTTTGGTCACCCCCTGTGGAAGTTTTGGACACCCTAGTCTTGACCCAATGGTCCGCC
Source organism: Pleurodeles waltl (assembly GCF_031143425.1). NCBI lineage: Eukaryota > Metazoa > Chordata > Amphibia > Caudata > Salamandridae > Pleurodeles > Pleurodeles waltl. The sequence continues at coordinate 1,326,930,432 of NC_090447.1, forward strand.
TTCTTTCCCAATTCTTGGGGAGAAATTGGTCCTAGGTCTACCAGATGCTGATGCAGTTTATCATTGAAACAATTACTTAATAGGTGTTCTTTCACAAATAAATTGTACAGCCCATCATAATTACTTACACCACTGCCTTGAATCCAACCATCTAGTGTTTTTACTGAGTAGTCTACAAAGTCAACCCAGGTCTGGCTCGAGGATTTTTGAGCCCCCCTGAATCTAATCCTATACTCCTCAGTGGAGAATCCAAAGCCCTCAATCAGGGTACCCTTCATGAGGTCATAAGATTCTGCATCTTTTCCAGAGAGTGTGAGGAGTCTATCCCTACACTTTCCTGTGAACATTTCCCAAAGGAGAGCACCCCAGTGAGATTTGTTCACTTTTCTGGTTACACAAGCCCTCTCAAAAGCTGTGAACCATTTGGTGATGTCATCACCATCTTCATATTTAGTTACAATCCCTTTAGGGATCTTCAACATGTCAGGAGAATCTCTGACCCTATTTATGTTGCTGCCACCATTGATGGGTCCTAGGCCCATCTCTTGTCTTTCCCTTTCTATGGCTAGGATCTGTCTTTCCAAAGCCAATCTTTTGGCCATCCTGGCTAACTGGATGTCCTCTTCACTGGAGTTATCCTCAGTGATTTCAGAGAGGTTGGTCCCTCCTTTGAGGGAACCAGCATCTCTGACTATTATTTGTGGAGTCAGGGCTTGAGAGGCCCTGTTCTCCCTAGATAGGACTGGTGGGGGGGAATCACCCTCCAAGTCACTATCATCATCCTCTGTGTTGCCATCCTCAGAGGGGTTGGCTCTTTCAAACTCTGCCAACAGCTCCTGGAGCTGTAGTTTGGAAGGTCTGGAGCCCCATTGTTATTTTCTTTATTTTACAGAGTGACCTTAGCTCTCTCATCTGTAGATGGAGGTAAGGTGTGGTGTCGAGTTCCACCACATTCACATCTGTACTAGACATTATGCTTCTAAAAGTTGGAATACTTTTTAAGAAACTAAAACTGGTTCTAGAATCTAATTCAAACTTTTACCAAACTTTTAAACTCTAAAAGAAATGCTAACCGGGACTAACACAAGGCCCTAGCAGGACTTTAAAGAATTTAGAAAAATTTCAAATTGCAAAAATCAATTTCTAATGACAATTTTTGGGAATTTGTCGTGTGATCAGGTATTGGCTGAGTAGTCCAGCAAATGCAAAGTCTTGTACCCCACCGCTGATCCACCAATGTAGGAAGTTGGCTCTTTATGCACTATTTCAAAATAAGGAATAGTATGCACAGAGTCCAAGGGTTCCCCTTAGAGGTAAGATAGTGGCAAAAAGAGATAATTCTAATGCTCTATTTTGTGGTAGTGTGGTCGAGCAGTAGGCTTATCAAAGGAGTAGTGTTAAGCATTTGTTGTACATACACACAGGCAATAAATGAGGAACACACACTCAGAGACAAATCCAGCCAATAGGTTTTGTTATAGAAAAATATATTTTCTTAGTTTATTTTAAGAACCACAGGTTCAAATTCTACATGTAATATCTCATTTGAAAGGTATTGCAGGTAAGTACTTTAGGAACTTTGAATCATTACATTAGCATGTATACTTTTTACATAAAACACGATAAGCTGTTTTAAAAGTGGACACAGTGCAATTTTCACAGTTCCTGGGGGAGGTAAGTTATTGTTAGTTTTAACAGGTAAGTAAGTCACTTACAGGTTTCAGTTTTTGGTCCAAGGTAGCCCACCGTTGGGGGTTCAGAGCAACCCCCAAGTTATCACACCAGCAGCTCAGGGCCGGTCAGGTGCAAATGTCAAAGAGGTGCCCAAAACACATAGGCTTCAATGGAGAGAAGGGGGTGCCCCGGTTCCAGTCTGCCAGCAGGTAAGTACCCGCGTCTTCGGAGGGCAGACCAGGGGGGTTTTGTAGGGCACCGGGGGGGACACAAGTCAGCACAAAAAGTACACCCTCAGCAGCGCGGGTGCAGTGTGCAAACACGCGTCGGGTTTTCAATGGTTTCCTATGAGAGATCAAGGGATCTCTTCAGCGTTGCAGCAGGCAAGGGGGGGGGCTCCACGGGGTAGCCACCACCTGGGCAAGGGCCTCCTGGGGGTCACTCCTGCACAGGAGTTCCGTTCCTTTAGGTGCTGGGGGCTGAGGGTGCAGGGTCTTTTCCAGCCGTCGGGAAATGGAGTTCAGACAGTCGCGGTCAGGGAGAGCCTCGGGATTCCCTCTGCAGGTGTCGCTGTTGGGGTTCAGGGGGGACAACTTTGGTTACTCACAGTCTTGGAGTCGCCGGAGGGTCCTCCCTGAGGTGTTGGTTCTCCACCAGTCGAGTCGGGGTCGCCGGGTGCAGTGTTGCAAGTCTCACGCTTCTTGCGGGGAGTTGTAGGGGTCTTTAAATCTGCTACTTGAAACAAAGTTGCAGTTCTTTTGGAGCAGGGCCGCTGTCCTCGGGAGTTTCTTGTCTTTCTCGAAGTCGGGCAGTCCTCAGAGGATTCAGAGGTCGCGGGTCCCTTGGAAAGCGTCGCTGGAGCAGGTTTCTTTTGGAAGGCAGGAGACAGCCCGGTAAGTCTGGGGCCAAAGCAGTTGGTGTCTTCTGTTCTTCCTCTGCAGGGGTTTTTCAGCTCAGCAGTCGTCTTCTTCTTGTAGTTTCAGGAATCTAAAGTTTTAGGTTCAGGGGAGCCCTTAAATACTAAATTTAAGGGCGTGTTTAGGTCTGGGGGGTTAGTAGCTAATGGCTACTAGCCCTGAGGGTGAGTACACCCTCTTTGTGCCTCCTCCCAAGGGGAGGGGGGCACATCCCTAATCCTATTGGGGGAATCCTCCATCTGCAAGATGGAGGATTTCTAAAAGTTAGAGTCACTTCAGCTCAGGACACCTTAGGGGCTGTCCTGACTGGCCAGTGACGACTCCTTGTTATTCTCATTATTTTCTCCGGCCTTGCCGCCAAAAGTGGGGGCCGTGGCCGGAGGGGGCGGGCAACTCCACTAGCTGGAGTGTCCTGCGGTGCTGGCACAAAGGGGTGAGCCTTTGAGGCTCACCGCCAGGTGTGACAGCTCCTGCCTGGGGGAGGTGTTAGCATCTCCACCCAGTGCAGGCTTTGTTACTGGCCTCAGAGTGACAAAGGCACTCTCCCCATGGGGCCAGCAACATGTCTCGGTTGTGACAGGCTGCTGGAACCAGTCAGCCTACACAGATAGTCGGTTAAGGTTTCAGGGGGCACCTCTAAGGTGCCCTCTGTGGTGTATTTTACAATAAAATGTACACTGGCATCAGTGTGCATTTATTGTGCTGAGAAGTTTGATACCAAACTTCCCAGTTTTCAGTGTAGCCATTATGGTGCTGTGGAGTTCATGTAAAACAGACTCCCAGACCATATACTCTTATGGCTGCCCTGCACTTACAATGTCTAAGGTATTGCTTAGACACTGTAGGGGCACAGTGCTCATGCACTGGTGCCCTCACCTATGGTATAGTGCACCCTGCCTTAGGGCTGTAAGGCCTACTAGAGGGGTGACTTATCTATACCTGCATAGGCAGTGAGAGGCTGGCATGGCACCCTGAGGGGAATGCCATGTCGACTTACTCGTTTTGTTCTCACCAGCACACACAAGCTGGCAAGCAGTGTGTCTGTGCTGAGTGAGGGGTCTCCAGGGTGGCATAAGACATGCTGCAGCCCTTAGAGACCTTCCTTGGCATCAGGGCCCTTGGTACCATGGGGTACCACTTACAAGGGACTTATCTGGATGCCAGGGTGTGCCAATTGTGGAATCAAAAGTACAGGTTAGGGAAAGAACACTGGTGCTGGGGCCTGGTTAGCAGGCCTCAGCACACTTTCAATTCAAAACATAGCATCAGCAAAGGCAAAAAGTTAGGGGGTAACCATGCCAAGGAGGCATTTCCTTACAGGCACCACATTGGACAATTCAAACTTTACACACCTGACACACACACATCACACCCACACACCCAATCCAATATAAAACACACACCCACATTACCCACAACCCTTTACAACAAAATAATTAATTGAGAACTGAGAGAGAGAGACGCACCCACTTAATGTGAGCCACATAACACTGACACCCATACACCATCCACGCACCTCACAGCACACACTCCAACACATCACCCCACACACACCCCCCACACTACACCCATGGCACCACAAAGACACCCCAGGTTTTCAGAGGTGGAGCTAAGGGTCATGGTGGAGGAAATCATCTGGGTAGAGCCACAGCTATTCGGATCACAGGTGCAGCAGACGTCGATTGCAAGGAAGATGGAGCAATGTCGGAGAGTCGTGGACAGGGTCAACGCCATGGGACAGCACCCAAGAACAAGGGATGACATCAGGAAGAGGTGGAACGACCTACGGGGAAGGTGCTTTCCGTGGTTGCAAGACACCAGGTAGCCGTACAGAGGACTGGCGGTGGACCCACACCTCCTACCCCATAACTAACAACGTGGGAGGAGCAAGTCTTGGCTATCATGCACCCTGAGGGCCTCGCAGGAGTAGCAGGAGGACTGGACTCTGGTAAGTCATATCTTTACTATTATATCCCCCACCCTACCTGCTTGCCATCACAAACTCCTACCCCCTACCCTCACCCCCATCACTCCACCACCTCACATATACCCCAATATCACAACACACCCATCCCAATACCAAGCCCTGCATGCTACAACAATGCATGAACACCCATCACAGACCTGCATGGACAACCATCACCACAGCATGCACACTAGTGACAATCACTTAGCCAACCGAATTACAACTCACACTCACACAAGCCAAAGCTGCCTTCCTAATAACAACCATAGAGGGAAACATACCCATGCACAATATGGCACACGCAGATACAACAACAATGCTTTTCATCTCCACAGGACCCTCACTCAACGTCACTGGAGAGGAGGTGCCACCAACATCCAGTCCCCTCACAGAAGAGGCCCACAGTGATGACAGCAGCTCTGCACGCCTGGATTAGGATGACCTACCTGGCCCCATCAGGGACCTCTGGACAGTCAGTTACCCTGCCACAGTCCCAACCCTCCACAGAGCCTCCCCCCTCAGGAAACACCAGCACAGCACCCACCCAGCGGGCCCATGCCTCCGTCCCCAGGACCTTTCAATCAGCAGTGTGTCCACCATTACAGGGACCCCTGGCAACCCCACAAACCCAAGACAATCAGAGACCTGGGGTCAGTGGCAGTGGGCACACAGTTCAGGAGACAGAGGCACAAGACAACAGGGAAGCTGGGAGGATTTCTGTGCGACAGGGGGAGTACAGGCCCAGGGAACCCCCTCTTGACGAGGCACTTGCAGGGGTCCTGGGAGCATACCACCATTCCCAGGAGACCATGGGCCAGATAATGTACAAGTTGCAGGAGACCCAGCGGCTGCAGGAGGGATGGTACCTGGGGATCAGGGAGGACTTCAAAGACATCCACACCACTCTGGTCACCATTGCAGGGGTGCTGGCAGACATGGCCAACACCATGCGGGAGGCAGTGGTACACCAACGGGCCCCTGACACTAGCCAAACCAAAGAACAGCCCTCCACTTCCACCAGCGCAGGTGGACAGGAGGCCCCGCCACAGGAACAACAGGCCACCAGCACCCCACCCCCTGCAGAAGGAGAACCACCACGCAAACGGTCCCTGCGATCCAGGCAGAAGCCAGAGAACACTGCCAAGAACCCCACCAGGAAATTAGACTCTCCTGACTGTCACCCTTCTGTCCCACTCTGTTACCGTGTCCACCTTGAACTGCTATTGCTCCCCTTCCTATGCCCCATTGGACAATGCACCTGTGATACTAATAGACTGGACTCTACCCTGGACTTTCCTCTATCAGCAACCCACCCCATTGCAATACCCCCTCCACTTATTAGCACATAAATAAACACCCTTGGAACAAATACAAGTATGGAGTCTGTCAATTGATTTGAATATGTATTCGTTTAACAAGCTGTAAACATTGCAATTCAACTGTACAGTCATGGATACATAGGTATGACCTGTAGTGGGCAGCAGTAAACACACCAGGAGCCAGAGTGGGGCACAGATATCTGAAAATAGAGATGCCAAAGGGTACAGTAAGTGGCGATAGAATATGCAAATTAAGGCTGCCATGTACAATAGCAAACACAAAACTACAATGGAAAGTGAAGTTACAGTGTCTTACCTGTGTGTCACTGGAAGTACTGTTGAATGAGTGAACTTCTGTTGTCCACATCTTCTTCCTCTGCCTCCTCTTCCTCACTGTCCACAGGCTCCACCGTTGCCACAAGACCTCCCCCAGGCTCATCTTCCTGCAGAAAAGGCACCTGGTGTCTCAAGGCCAGGTTGTGCAACATGCAATGCTATATGTGTACCATCAATGGCACCAATGATTTTGGGGATATGTCCCAGGGCATAAACGTCAGCCTTCACTGTGGCCAAATCCTCCACCTGGGGAATACGATGTAGCTGCGTACGTGCTTCAGCAGGGTAGACAACACTCTGGTCAACACGTTTCTGAACATAGGCTGTGACATCCCTGATGCCATGGCCGCTGTCGCTTGGAAGGAACCACTTGCCAGGAAATGGAGCACTGACAGGACCTGCACAAGAGGGGGGATACCTGTGGGCTGGCGGATAGCTGAAATCCGGTCTGGCTCAAATTGTACACACAGTTTTTGGATTGTGGCCCTGTCAAGCCTGTTGGTCAGGATAATGTGTCTGTCCTCCATTGTCACCAGGTTCACCAGGGGTCTGTACACGGGGGGATGTCTCCATCTCCTATTCATCCTCAGCGGTTGAAGTCTATGGAGAAAAACGGTGAGCAGAGGGTCATATTCACACATATGTTCTAGTAACAATGCATTTCTTCCTTTACAGAAACAGTATGTGAATTCGAGAGTCAGTTGATGTGCCAATGTCTGCTGTGACGCGGTTAGGTGCTATGGCCTGTGTCCCCCTGAAATGGCGGCTGTCTGACCTCTGAGGAGAGACAAGTGGAAATGAGGTAATTCCGCTTGCGTTGTGCGCCGTAGCAGTCAACGACAGCAGCGCAACTTCGCATTAGTTTTCAGTGGGCCCTATGGGTTCCACGAGTCAATGGCGAGGTACGCTGGTGGTGACGGTACGCACCGCCGCAGACGTGACCGACATTTTCTATATGTTCACTCACTTGCTACCTGACCTTCAACAGGAAAGGACCTACACTGCAAGTGCTGCTGTGACCTGTGTCTGGAAGCAACAATGGCTCAAGTGCTTGGGAAAAGTGCCCCCGCCTTCACTTCAGAGGAGTTGGAGAGACTGGTGGATGGGGTCCTACCTCAGTACACTTTACTCTATGGTCCTCCAGACAAACAGGTGAGTACACTGTGAGTATGATGCGTGGGCCATGAATGTATGGAGTGCTGTGTGTGTAAGCCTCATGTGGGGGGGCGGGAAGCTGAGGGCTCCTGGGCAGAGTGATGCATGCATGGTGGTCAATGTATGTGCGTAAGGGGATGGGAGGGATATGGTGGGCCATGAGTATGACAGTCCGGACTAATCCCATTTCTGCTGTATTTTTCCTGCAGGTCAGCACCCATCAGAAAAAGGGTATTTGGCGTGCCATTGCCAAGGAGGTGCGGACCCTGGGGGTCTTTGACAGGTGGAGTACCAACTGCCGCAAATGGTGGGAGGACCTGCGCTGCTGGGCAAGGAAGACGGCGAAGGCCCAGCTGGGGATGGCCTCCCAACGAGGAAGGGGTGCCCGCCGTACCGTGACCCCCTGATATTCCGCATCCTGGTTGTGGCCTATCCGAGTTGGATGGGCGCTTGAAGGCATCACAGCAGCCACAAGGGGGTGAGTACAGATTTAGAATCATGACTTTGCGTGCGTTAAGGTTGTACCTGGGTGGGGGAAGTGAACTGTGGGAGCCCCTAGGCCAGGGCGAAATGGCAGGGTAGGTCCCTTGGTCAGGCTCTGAAGCACTCCTACCCCAATAGTGTTAGTGGGCATCTCCTACTGGGCAGCGTCCTGTTGGTATCAAGTGTGCAGCTAATGGCGTTAGGCATTGTCCCCATGGGCTGGTGACTAGCCTTGTAACTGGTAGTGCATGGGCTAGTGCATAGGGCTGATCCCTGTGTGTTGTGTATGCCAACGGTAGTGTTTTTGCTGGCATTGACCAAGTGTATCCTCTGTCTCTCCCGCCCTTTTTGTTTTGTCATCCTATCCTTGTGTGCATTAGCATCATCTGGCAGAGGAGCAGAGGCACCGGCGTTGGAGGGAGCTGCATCCCACATGGGCCTCGAGGCCGAATCCACCGACGGTGAGGGCACCAGTGGGACAAAGGGCAAGGGGAGCACCACGACAGAGACAGGAGGGGACACTACAGACAGCGACTTCTCCGATGGATGCTCCCTGGCGGTGGCAGACACCTCTGTGCCCACCCCAACAACATGTACAGCCGCCACCCCCCATACCAGCACCACCCTCCCAGCAGCCCCTCAGTGTGTTTCCCGTGCCCACTCACCAAGGAGGGTGGGCATCTCCTTCGCCCCAGGAACCTCAGGCCCTGCCCCAGTCAGCCCTGCTGCCCTCAGTGAGGAGGCTACTGACCCCCTGAGGTCCCTCACTGTTGGGCAGTCAACCATACTGAATGCCATCCAGGGTGTCGAAAGGCATTTGCAACAAACAAATGCATATCTGGAGGGCCTGGCGGCCCAACAGAGAACATGTCAGGCTCTGGCCTCCGCACTGATGGTAGCCATTGTCCCTGTCTCCAGCCTCCCCCCTCCAACTTCCTCTACCCAGTCCCAATCCCCTCAACCCCAGCCTATCCCAAGCACACCTTCAGACCAGCATTCACCCAAATCAACACACAGAAGTGGCTCAGGCAAACACAAGCACCACACTTCATCTCACAGGCACTCACAGAAGCACCATCCCCATTCAGACACACCAACATCCACTGCCTCCACTGTGTCCGCCTCCTCGTCCACATCCCTCCCAGTTGCGTCTCCACTCACACATGCATGCTCTACATCCTCATCCACTACCTCCATCACCAGTACGCCTATCACCACACGCCCCTCACTGGCAGTCACCACCTCCACATCCATGCACAGGTCCCCTATGTCCTCTCACACTGTGTCTGTGACCCTCCTCCCAAAGTACACAAACGCAAGCACACATCCACCCAACAGCAATCCACCTCACAACAGCATCCAGCTCATGCACCTGCACCCAAACACAGCAGACTGACACCTCCTACAACCACTCCCTCTTCCTCCACTCCCAAACCTTCACCCTCTTCCCGCCCCAATGTCCCTAAGAAGCTTTTCTTTGCCAACACTGACCTCTTCCCTAGCCCCCCCCGTCCTTCACCTCGGGCTAGGGTGGCCAGAACCCAGCCCAGCACCTCAGCCACCAAGTCCATGTCCACTGTGGTTTCTGCAACTGTCGGAGGCTCTAAGGAGGCACCCGTCAGCCCAGCCAGTGTGCCACCAAGACCTGCCAAGGCCAAGAAGGTTCCGCCACCTTGCAGAGGTAGGAAGGGGACAGCATCCAACAAGGAGAAGGAGCCACAACCAGCCAGCAAGGCCAAGTCACAGACTCCAGCTGGCAGACCCAAGGAGGCATCACCATTTGCCAAGGGCAGGAAGGGGCACAGAACACCAGCCAGGGAACTTCAGCTGTCCGAGGCTGCAGGTGAACACCTGGGGGCTACCAGCACAACCGCCAGCACTGCCACCTGCCCTTCCGCAAGCACCGCCACCTGCCCCGCTGCAAGCACGCCACAAATAGCACCACTGCCAGCAGCAACAGCCCCAGTGGGCAGCCGTCCGAAGATGCCGGGGAAGGGCTGGAGCCTCCCCCCACCACTGGCAGCACTGTGGCCAGCACTGCCACCTGCACCACCGCAAGTAGCACCAGTGCCAGCAGCAGCAGCAGCCCCAGTGGGCAGCTGTCCGAGGCTGCAGGGGAAGGGCTGGAGCCTCCCCCCACCACTGGCAGCACCGCCACCTGCACCGCGGCCAGCACCACCACCTGCACCGCCGCAAGTAGTACCACTGCCAGCAGCAGCAGCCCCAGTGGGCAGACGTCCGAGGCCGCAGGGGAAGGGCTGGAGCCTCCCCCCACCACTGGCAGCACCGACACCAGTACTGCCACTGCCACCACTGTACAGCCGTCCCCGGCGGCAGATGAACTGTAGTCCTGCCTCCATGGAGTGTCATGCATCCTGCCCACAGAAAATCGTGTGGGTCTGACACCCAGGTGAGTGACTATGACCTTGCACTCCCCAAGATCTGCATCACGGGGCACTAAGCCCCCTCCAGAACCAGTGGAAGAAGGCATCCACTCACCCTATCCTCGGCAGGATGAAGCACACTGGGCACAAAGCCCCCTCCAGAACCAGTGGAAGAAGGCATCCACTCACCCTATCCTTGGCAGGATGAAGCACACTGGGTACAAAGCCCCCTCCTGAACCAGTGGAAGAAGGCATCCACTTGAGAGATTGTGGCTTTGCACTCCCCAGGACCAAGCAGTGGGCAAACCACCCACTTGAGACACTGTGGCTTTGCACTCCCCAGGAGCAAGCAGTGGGCAAACCACCCACTAGAGAGACTGTGGCTTTGCACTCCCTAGGACCAAGAAGTGTGCAAACCACCCACTTGAGAGACTGTGGCTTTGCACTCCCCAGGAGCAAGCAGTGGGCATGGAGCCCCCTCCAGGAGCAGTGGTGGTGTCCCATCTTCTGGCTGAGGTGCCCCCCGTTCCCTACCCCCCTGAGGTGCCTGTGTGTTTTCAACCTAATGCCCCTGCAGTGTTCTCTCCGTATTGAGGCAGGAGTCAAGTGTGGGCATGGCCTAGGTGTTTTGGCCCAGTGGGCCACAGACAATTTTTGTGTGGACATTGTCCCGCCTTTTGAATATACTGTATGTATTGTAAATCCTGTTTTTGCTTTCTGCACGTATTTCTAATATTACACTCATTTGACTCCATTCCTTTTGTCCTTGCGTTATTCCAGAGGGTTATGGGGTGTATATGTAATGTTGTTGCATGTGTTTGTGTGTATTGTGCTGGGGTGACGGTGGGGGTGTTGCGTGTCACTCTCTTTTTCCTCCCCCCCCCCCTTGTGTGCTAGGTGCAGGACTCACAGTGGTCATCGTCACCGGCGTTCGTGCTCCTGGTATATGAGCGGATACACCAGCATGGGGAAGACCTGCAGCTCGGGCTCCATGGCGTCCTGGTTCTTCCTTGAGTGTCGAGAGGTGAGTGGTTTCCCTTCAGAGTACTGTTTCTGCCGTGCTTTTGATGGCGTTGGTCCCGCCCCGGAAAAGCTGGCGGATGGGCGGGTTGTAATGGAGTGGGCGGTACATTGTCTTCCACCTGTCTGTTGGCAGTTACCACATTGGTGTTTGTTGCTACCACCATGGCGGTCGGAGTGTTAAAGTGGCTGTCTGTGTTGGCGGTTTCCGCCGTGGTCATGATTCCATTTTTTTTTTACCGCCGCTTTAACACTGACCACCAGGGTTGTAATGAGGGCCTTTGTCTGATAGCTTTGCTTTTAAGGGATCAGTCCTACAAACTTCATACAAGTTTACAAATTAGCCCAGCACACAGCATAAATTAATTTCCTGAGTAGGGCATCTGACGGCAAGGATTACACACTCCACTTCAGGCAGTAGGTCAAATGCAATCTATTGCTGATGCTCAACCTCCATGTAAGTAGGTGTAGGTTATACAGATTTGGTGGACAACTGTGCCCTGTTGGTTAGACTGAACGTTCTTGATATAGGGAAACCTGATCGAAGGACAGATGGCCCAATCTGGAGTCACTAGGATGACTTTGGCCCAATTGTTCGTGATCTTTTTCTAAAATCTGGGCAGGAAGGGCAGGGGGAGGAAGGTGTACAGTAGGAGCCTCCCGTTGTTTGAGCAGCTACCACTGCTAATTGTGCTCCATCTCTTCCAAAATATGAAAGGCATCCAATAGATTTTGTCTGTGCTGATTTCACTGGAAGTTCACCTTCCTTTTCAGAGTTCACATGTGCCACCTTGTTTGGTTGACAAGGAAGAAGCAGGAGACTAGGAGGCCAAGAAGCCTCAAAACTGTTCTCAATGTGATTCAGGACAGAGGCTGAAACATTGGAATTGTACCCCAAATTTCCTGGACTTGCTGATGTGGATGGAGAGCCCTGAACTCCATTGTACCCAGGAATACTCCAATGAATGACAGTCTTTGTGAAGGAGTCAGGTGTGATTTCAGTTAGTTGATTGTAAACCCCAACAATGTCAAGAGGATCGTCATCTGTAAGCGGGCTACGTCAGCAAAGTTTCTGAGGTAGGGGGAAAACTAGTACTGCCAACACCTGAAAGGTGGTCAGGCTGACAGAAAGTAGTCCAAACTGAAAGTGCTCCAGACTGCCCTTGAACTGCAGGTGAAACCTGCAGGAGTGGAGGATGTATGTATGAAAAACGTGGTCCTGACTGAAGGCAGCTGCAATTCAAGGACCTCCACTGCTCAGAAAACTACTACTGCAGTCTGTTATGTTAATAAAATGTATAGAGTATGCGGCTGCCCCGGCAATGGGGCTTTCCAGAGCTTCCCACGGAGGACAAATATCATACACCAAAGAGAAGTAGAGGGAGAAAAAAAGCAAAAGAAAACGAAGATGCAAAGAGTCAAGTTTCATGCTTTTTAATGATGCACTCTCTACCATTGGTGATCTCCCTGTGGCAAATCCAACCTTGCACTATCAGGAAAGATTTCAAGTCTACTGGGCTCTTGTAAGTCCAAGTAAAAACTGTCAGTGGCATAATGAGAGGGTAGATCATCAACATCTCCACCATCATCACCCCCCTCTGGTGGAATATCTTGTTCAAAATCAGAGCCAAAAAGATAATGGAGCCTCTGTTGTTGCATTCGACCTGGTAAAGGCACCGGTACAGAGTCAGGCTGTATGAACTCCAGTATCACTTTAGTAATTTCTTAGCATGATATCTTTAGAGAATTGGCAGAAGTTGGGTTGGGGGTTGGAGAGCACAGTCAATCACGGATACTTTTCTGTTGTTGCTTCTGACGTTGACAAGGAACAGCCCGGCACAGGTCCTTGAGCCGAAGCAGGTATATGTAATGAGACATTACTGGACCTGGTATGGCTCCTAAGGGGTCAGATTTCCTGGGAAACAGACATGCCAGCAGGAATCAGCTTGGAGACTCTTGTGGATTCCTTAAGGCTAAAAGGCACACCAGAGGGAGACAGAAGTGTGCTTAAAATCTGCAGCATGGCCACTATAGCATCCAGGATCTGCTGCAGTATAGCCAATAACCCATGAAACACATGGCACACAGCACTCACTTGGGGACTCAACTCTGCGAATGGGGCACCGGAGGTAGACCGACTGACATCGTGACACTCTTACGCCTTCTCCTTGAATACAGAGTAGTGGGATGGGTGTGAAATGTCACTTCACTATTTGATGCTTGAGTTTGGACTGTAATTTGGACTTACCAGAGATCTTGAATCGTGAAGATGACCGCTTGCAAGAATCGGCCCAGGAGTGGGAAAGTCAGCACCTGCAACCTGTAGCTGGACTTATGAGAAGACTGTGACTTCTTATATACAGCAACTACAACTTCGCATTTCAATCCCTGATCATATTCGGGTACATTACAGCACACTTATCACACAACTTCGAGTCACGTCCCGAGCACAAACACCAGAGACACACCTCATGTCAGTCCATGACCAAGATCTATTTTCAATAGATTGGCCATAGTTTGAAACATTTAGTTTTAGGAGGGGACACTGCTTCCTTGCACACTGGATTTGCCTTTCGGCTGCGCCAATAGGTAGATTAATCTGAGAGCGGAACTTTGGATACATATTGGAGGGCACAAAAAGAAGAGAACCAATATCTGAGTGCAGTGGTGGTGCTTATATAACCTTCACTCAGTTACTTCCCGGGCAGTATGGAGCCAGTACAGAGCCACACGGCGACACATATCTATGTGCAGGAGCATTGCTGGAAATGAAACTGATGATCCAGTCCAGTACTTGGGTAGCACTCCAAGGTGAGGAATCCGCAGTTAGAAGAATCCATCAGAATCTAGGTTTGGATTACCCCAGAAAAACTGTCGGAAAGTATCCAGTCATGTCGTCAGCGGACCACATAGTGGCATGGAACTTTCACCAGCTGTGTCCAGGTCTGTCTGCACAGACTGCTTTGACGTATCCATGACATCCTGAATTAAGGACAGGAAAAAATGCATTTGTGATGATAAACATCCACTGCCTTCTACTCTCTGTCTGGAAGAGAATTAAGAAGATGTTCGGCTTAAACATAACAGATAAAGCCTGCACAACAGCTGTAGGAGGCAGGCCTGGTGTGCGGTGAGCACCTTTGGTGTTATCACCTTCTACCAGGTCCAGGCATCACCTATTAGTGAGGTGAAAGCAGTGTCTAGGAAGCCAGGCCCTCTAGAGTTAGCTGTGGATGAGCAGCCAAGACTTATCTAGGAGACATGCAAAGCTTATGCAATATCACTGTAATCACACACCACTTCCACACATGAAAGCAAACACTCAGTTGTACAAAAATAAAGGGACTTTATTATGGTAACACAATCATCAAAATACTATATAGGAAATACTCCACCTGCAGGTAAGTAAACACACTAGTATATGTACATTTGAAGTCAGGAATTAGCATAAAAGGCAACAGAAAACAGTGAAAGCAATTGTAAGTAGGAAACCCAGAAGGTAAGTACCAGAGTGCACCCCAGCTACCGGGAGTAGAGAGGTAAGTACCTGTTTCTCCCCAAACCCACCAAAAGGACTTAAGAAAAGGATAATGCACGACCCAGACAAGTCTGCAAGAAACCAAAGGTGGATCCTGATAGAGGAAGATCTGGAAAGGATGGGGACCAAGTTCAGTTTTTGTTGCATTGTCTGGTGGTGGCAGGAGCCACTACCCACCCATCTGTGGATGCAGGACCAGGTTGAAGGTGGACGAAAACAGTCAGCAGTGCAGCACTGGAGCAGCTGAAGAGCTCCTAAAGTGATGCAGTCGACATCACGTGCTGGAAGAAGGATTGCAGTCAGTCAGTGGTGTGGAAAAACCACCAACAAGCCTTGGCAAAGGCAAATGTTGTGGAAGAAGAAATGCGGAGCTCAGGGGACCAGCAAGGTCCAGGTGGACTCAACCCACGGAAGGGAGTCCTGGGTGACCCTCAGCAGTCAGGAGAGTCACAGGAAGAGGAGGCAGTCCCCACAGGCAGCAAGCACAGGAGTTGCCGTGAGGTCCAAGCAGCACACCTTGGAAGGAGTCCCACGTCGCAGGAGCAGCACGCAGGGGGCTGTGCTTCGCAGTAAAGGGTGCTGGGGGCGGGGCTACATGAAGCCTGAAGATCCCTTGGAGGAGATGCCAACAAGCCTTGGTAGCTGCAAGAGACGCAGTGCACAGGAGTACTGTCCTGCGTGGAGAGGTAAGGACTTACCATCTTCAAAGTTAGACAGCTGTCGGAGAGGACCAAGGGGACCACTCCAGACCACCACCCGTGATGCAGGATCTATGCAGCTCTGGAGAAGAGGAGATCCACGCAGCCAGTCATCGTTGCAGTTGGTACCTGTGGATGCAGGAGAGTGACCCCTTCACTCCAACGGAGATTCCTTCCCGCTTCTTCTGCAGACTGAAGACTCGTCGCCCTCAGAGGATGCACAGCCGGGGGAATGTTGCAGTTTCTGGAAGGGGCAGTGGAAACAATGTTGCAAAGAGAGTTGTCGGTGTGGATGCAGGGTGTCGGTTCCTGGAGGGTCCAGTTGCAGTTTCCATGCCCAGAAGATTAATGAAACGATGCAGACGAGTCCTGCTGGAATTTTGCACATCGAATCTGAGGACCCACCCGAGAGGGAGACCCTAGGTAGCCCAGGAAGGGGGACTGTTCACCTACCAGGGTGACCACCTATCAGGAGGGGGCTGTGATGTCACCTGCCTGCCCTGGCCACTCAGATGTTATGGCAGAATCAAGTGGCCACCTGGAGGAGCTCTGGGCACCACCCCTGGGGTGGTGATGGACAGGGGAATAGTAACGCCCTTTCCAATGTCCAGTTTCACACCGGAGCAGAGACCGGGGGGTCCCTGGACTGCTGCAAATTGGTTTATCCAAGGAGGGCACCGAATGTGCCCTTAAAAGCATACCAGTGGCTTGGGGAGGCTACCCCTCCCCAGCCATATAACAACTATTTCCAAAGGGAGAGAGTGTTGCCTCCCTCTTCCAAAGGAAATCCTTTGTTCTGCTCTCCTGGGCTTGAGCTGGTCAAGCTGCAGGAGAGCAGAAACCTGTCTGTAGGATGGCAGCTGCCCGGGAAAACCCTGCAAACTGGTAGGAGCAAAGCTGAGGGTCCTCTAGGGAGCCCCCAGAGTGTATAGAATCATACAACCATACCAAACATACCCAGTTTCGGAGTTACCATTATGTAGCTGGACACAGATAGTGAGTGAGGTATGTCCAGTATACATGTAAAATGGCTTCCCCACACTTATGAAGTCCAGGAAAATGGAGCTGGAGTTCATAGAGGCACCTCTGCTCATGCCCTCACACACAGGTACGTCCAACCCAGCCCTCTGGGCTAGGTGGGCCTACCATAGGGGTGACTTACAGTGACCTGGTGCAGTGACCTGAAGTGAAAGGGTGCATTCACCCTTTTCATGCAGGCAGCAATGGCAGGCCTGCAGACACATGTTACATGGACTCACACAGGTGGCATAATATATGCTGTAGCCCATGGGGGACCCCTGGTGCCCCAATGCCCTGGGTATCTTGGTACCATATACTAGGGACTTGTATGGGGCACCAGTATGCCAAATGTGGGGTGTGCGATATCCCAAACAACCAAATTTAGAGAGAGAGAGAGAGAGAGAGAGAGAGAGAGAGAGAGAGAGAGCGCGCACAGTCATTAGGGTACTGGTTAGCAGGATCCCAGTGAACACAGTCAAAAACCACTGACAGCAAGCCAAAAGTGGGTGTAACCATGCCAAAAAGAGGGTGCTTTCCTACAACTGTTCTTTGCATGGTGAGATGGGCACACAGAAATGGTGGGCCTCAGAGTGCTGGCATGTGATTCACATCAAGAGACTACCATGGCTGATAGAGGTTCATCCCATGCCTCTTTAATGTAGGTTTATCCCATGCCTCTTTAAAATAGAACATATAGCTTCATTAAAAGGTAAAACCGTGTGTGAGGATGGCTTGCCCAGAATATCTCAGTAACATGAATAGTGTCTGGCTGGTCAGATATCATAGCAATTTCCAAGGGTTATTGCCACCCGCTGTAGATACACATTCACTGACTTCTATTCTGTCTGGAAGAGAATTAAAAAAGATGTTCTTCCTAAACAAAACAGATGAAGCTGCACAAACGGGCTGTCCATAGTGAGATTGGCAGATAGAAATGGTAAGCCTCAGAGTGCTGGCCTGTGACTCAGATCGACAGACTGCTAAGGCTGATAGAGGCTTATCCCATGCCTTTTTAATTTAGAACAGAGAGCCTCATTAAAAGGTTAAATAGTGTGCAAGGCTGGCTTGCCCAGAATATCTCAGTAACACGAATAGTGTCTGGTTGGACAGAAATCTAAGGAATTTCGAAGATTTTTGGCCACTCTCTATAAGACAAGAGAAAGGCGTGCTTGCTCAGCTGGAATTGGTTATTCATGGTTGGGGAACTCAACTTCTACAACAGTGCCAGGCCAAAAGCATTCTGCAGATCAGCCAAACTTGAATCTGTCAGCATGGAAGGCATCAAGTTCCCCGACTCGCTTGGTGTCCTCATGCCAGACTGGGATGTTACAAGTTAGCAGGGTATCTGGGTCAGACCCAAAAAGTCATGTAATGTTCGTCCTGGTGATTTTAGGATTTCTGGAATCCCTGATTCTATCTAGAAAGCCTGCAAAATTCTTACCAACAGTGCTGATGAGGCTGGCCCACTGACATTAGAATTGACTTTTTGGAGGTGGGAAACACTCAGACACTGGTGCTGCTGTGGCGAGCACCAGGATCAATTTGACAGCAATCAGCTTTGGGTGCTGGTGACAAAAGCAACGAATGAACATGCCCTGATGTCGAGGATGAAGCTACTGGGGTTGGGGCTGAAGTCGGAGATGCCAGAATGGTTTTTCGAAGCACTGAGGAGCCCGTGACCAAGAGGTGGGGTCGAGGGGATTTGGTTAAATGTTATCGACATTGCTTTCTGTAAAGTCTCAAAACAATGTTAGAAAGTGTCCAGGAGGGAAACCTACCTGTTGTAAATGTTGCAGCACAGGGAATGGGGAGGGACAGGGAGTTCAGAAGAGGAGTCACACTTTTCTCAGGACTCTGCTCTGTGCACTTCATTTTCTGCTTGTGGGATGACAAAAAAGGAGTGCTGGTATTTGTGTAATCTATGAGTTGATTCAGGGGAATAACTACTGGTACATTACTTAGACTGAGAAGGGATCACAGACCTGTCCTTAAGAGAGGCCATGGTGAGCTTGCCATCCTGCTCACTGATGATTGTAGAGTGTATATGTGCACATAAATATAGTGCAGGAGGATATCTTGTGGAATAGGCCAAGCAGCACTACTTGTGGGAAGCAGCCAATGACATTTACTCCCTGCATCTCACAACACCTGAAAACCAAATACTTTGTTGGAGACGTTTCTCAAACATTAGATTTTTTTACAAGGAAAAATATACCCCTAAAAGGGAAAAAGACAAAGAAAAATGTAAGGCTACGGATACTGCATTTGAAGAGGCGGGAAAAAAATAACATACATCACTAGTACTTGTGGTGCCTTTTATGTGGCTCCAACATCATTCCAGTGATGATGTAAAAATACAGGGAAAACGCCATTAAGCACCACCTTGAGCCAGTGACATTATATTGCTGAAGCAAATGCCTGTATTCAGTCTGGCATCTGGGAAGAATTTTCAGATAAGCTGAGGAGAAAATATCCATGAAGATAAGGTGATTCAAAGGACTCAACTCTTGATGTCGTCCTATGTCTCATGGACCGCAAGGATGAATATGAGCGGTTTCCTATGAGGAGAAGAGAGGAAACTGCAGAAAAAAGCTCCTCAGAGGACAATGAGATTTTGATTTGGACTCCTTATGTAAGACCATGAACAACATGGCCTCTATCGTTTAGCTTTGGGGTACATGAGGGAGCATGGATGGGGAAGAAGTATCTGCAGCCTTCACCCGATAGGTGTTGTGTGGTTGGGTGCTTTGGTGGGTTGAGGACAAGAGAGCCAGTGTTTGGGAGGGGTAGCCCACTTGGGGGCTGTAACCTTTCCCCTGCCTTTGCTATTGTTACCCCTGTATCAACCCATTTAGTAGCCTCGTGAAGGTTACTGCTGCATGGGCCTTGAAAAGGTGGAGGAGGTTTCTAGGGTGGGGGTTTTGGCAGCACCACGATATTGAGAGTGGCGAAAGGAGTCATGATGAACAGGTGTTTGTAGGGTACCCATTGCTTTGACTTTATCAGTATCTTCGATCTTTTTTAGCATCTGGTCAACCTGAGGGCTGTAGAGATGCTGGCCATCAAAGGGGACATTTTGAAGGACATGCTATTCCTTTGACTTAAAGCCAAATTGGTGCCACCACGTGTGGAGGGCAGAAGGATGCTGGTGTTTATCCACAAGTAGCTCTGTCTATAACATCCAATGTGCAGCAGACGTTGGTGTTGGAGATGACCCTGCCCTTTACAACCAACTCTTGTCCCGTTTTTGCAATATTTTTCTGGGAGACGCTGGACAAGATCTGTGTAGGAAGTTGGCTCTGTATATACTAACTCAAAGTAAGAGATAGTGTGCTCAGAGTCCAAGGGTTCCCCTTAAGAGGTACAATAGTGGCAAAATTAGATAATTCTAATGCTCTATTTTGTGGTAGTGTTGTCGAGCAGTAGGCTTATCAGAGGGTAGTGTTAAGCATTTGTTGTACACACACAGGCAATAAATGAGGAGCACACACTCAAAGACTTACTCCAGGCCAATAGGTTTTTATATTGAAAAATATCTTCTCATAGTTTATTTTAAGAACCACAAGTTCAAGATTTACATTAAACACTTTAAATGTAAGGTACTTCACTTAGATACTTTAGGAACTTTGAATGAAAACAATATCAAGTACAGTCTTTGTAAAAATGTCAATATGCTATTTTAAAAGTGGACAGTGCAAAAATCAACAGTTCCTGGGGGAGGTAAGTAAAGGTTAGTTTTTCAGGTAAGTAAGACACTTACAAGTCTAAGTTCCTAGACATAGGCAGCCCACCGTTGGGGGTTCAAGGCAACCCCAAAGTTACCACACCAGCCGCTCAGGGCCGGTCAGGTGCAGAGGTCAAAGAGGTGCCCAAAACACATTGGGCTTATGAGGAACAGGGGTGCCCCAGTCTGCCAACAGGTAAGTACCCGCATCCTCGGAGGGCAGACCAGGGGGGTTTTGTAAAGCACTCAGGGGGGAGGCAGGGGGGACACAAGCAGGCACACAAAACACACCCTCAGTGGCACAGGAGCGGCCGGGTGCAGTGTGCAAAGTAGGTGTCAGGTTGTGTATTAGAATCAATGGAGGGACCCGGGGGTCACTCTAGCGGTGCAGGCAGGGCACAGGGGGGATTCTCGAGCCAGCCACCAACTGGGCTAGGCAGAGGGTTGGCTGGTGGTCACTCCTGCACTGAGGTTCGGTTCCTTCTGGTCCTGGGGGCTGCGGGTGCAGTGCTTGGTCCAGGCGCCGGGTTCCTTGTCATAGGCAGTCGCAGTCAGGGGGAGCCTCTGGATTTTCTCTGCATGCGTCGCTCTGGGGGCCTAGGGGGGTCATCTCGGGCTACTCACGAGGTCGCAGTCACCTGGGAGTCCTCCCTGTGGTGTTGGTTCTCTGGAGCTCGAGCCGGGGGTGTCGGGTGCAGAGAGTGAAGTCTCACGCTTCCGGCGGGAAAAGTGAGGTCTTTAAAAGTTGCAAGAAAGTTACAAAGTTGTTGCTGTTGTTGAGCAGAGCCGCTGCTCACGGGAGTTTCTTGGTCCTTTGTTTCAGGGCAGTCCTCTGAGGCTTCAGAGGTCGCTGGTCCCTGTCGGATGCGTCGCTGTTGAAGTTTTCTTCGAGTCATGCGACAGGCCGGTAGGGCCGGGGCCAAAGCAGTTGTCATCTCTGTCGTCTCTGCAGGGCTTTCAGGTCAGCAGTCCTTCTTCTTGTTTCAAGTTGCAGGAATCTGATTTCCTGGGTTCTTGGGTGCCCCTAAATACTAAATTTAGGGGTGTGTTTAGGTCTGGGGGAAGGCTACTGTCCTGGAGGGTGGCTACACCCTTTTTGTGCCTTCTCCCTGAGGGGAGGGGGGCACATCCCTAATCCTATTGGGGGAACCCTCCAATCTCAGGATGGAGGATTTCTGAAGGCAGGGATCACCTCAGCTCAAGACACCTTAGGGGCTGTCCTGACTGGTGGGTGACTCCTCCTTGTTTTTCTCATTATCTCCTCCAGCCTTGCTGCCAAAAGTGGGGGCAGTGGCCAGAGGGGCGGGCATCTCCACTAGCTGGGATGCCCTAGGGCGCTGTAACAAAAGGGGTGACCTTTGATGCTCACCGCCAGGTGTTCCTGCAGGGGGAGGTGAGAAGCACCTCCACCCAGTAGAGGCTTTCTTCATGGCCACAGAGTGACAAAGGAACTCTCCCCATGTGGCCAGCAACTCGTCTGGTTGTGGCAGGCTGGCAGAAACTGGTCAGCCTAGCACTAGCAGTCAGACTGGTATTCAGGGGCATCTCTAAGATGCCCTCTGGGTGCATTTTACGATAAATTCCACACTGGCATCAGTGTGCATTTATTGTGCTGAGAAGTTTGATACCAAACTTTCCAGATTTCAGTGTAGCCATTATGGTACTGTGGAGTTCATGTATGACAAACTCCCAGACCATATACTCTTATGGCTACCCTGCACTTACAATGTCTAAGGTTTTGCTTAGACACTGTAGGGACATAGTGCTCATGTACATATGCCCTTACCTGTGGTATAGTGCACCCTGCCTTAGGGCTGTGAGGCCTGCTAGAGGGGTGCCTTACCTATACCACAGGCAGTGTGAGGTTGGCATGGCAATCTGAGGGGAATGCCACCTCAACTAAGTCATTTTCTCCCCACCAGTACACACAAGCTGTGGGGCAGTGTGTCTGTGCTGAGTGAGGGGTCCCCTGGGTGTCATAAGACATGCTGCAGCCCTTAGAGACCTTCCCTGACATTAGGGCCCTTGATACCAGGGGTACCATTTACAAGGGACTTATCTGAGTGCCAGGGCTGTGCATTTCCTTACAGTCTGCCATCAGATCCCAATGGACACAGCCACCCCAAGAGAGTACGTCTATAGAGTCAGCAATGTGCCAATGAGAAGCAGACCGCACCGCAATCCTTTTGCCTTGACTTTCTTTCTCTCTCTCTCGCCAGGTCCGGAAGGGGTGCGCCCGTGCCTCATGTGTGTTAGCTCACTTTCAGGCTGTCTCAACAACTGGGGAGGCAGAGGTAACTGACCCCCAATATATGGTGGGCCAGTGGGAGATCCTTGAACTTCTCGTCTACCCTTCGTGCAACAACCCTCACTTTGACTGACTCTTCAAACATTTCAGGGGACGGGGGGCCTGGGCAAAGGAGCCAGCTCCAAGATGTACTGCTCCCTCATCAATAATGCCCTGGATTGCTTTATTGGGTTACAAATGTGGTGGGAACCAGGGGTAGGGGATCTTGGCCAATACGACTGGCACAAAGCCTGAATGGCCCTGAGGGAAACGGTTATCTCCTCACGCCACCGAATAATTAAAATAAATTATCTCCTTATGGCTTACTTGACTCTCCAGCAATTACACAGAGTAGGTGGGCCCTCCAGGGCTAATGTGCATGATGTTACCTGGCCAAAGCTGACTTCTTAATTATGGTTTGGGCTTGTCCCAGACTGAGTCCCTTTAGAAAGGGAGTGGGTGAAGAGCTTTCCAGGGTTCTGAGGCATTGGCCTGAACTTACCCCCCAGGTGGCCAAGCTGGAGGAGACAGGTGGATTAAGCATGGAGCTGGTTCTTCATTTGGGTGGCAATGATGGTGGCCAAACATGACATTGCGTGTAAATGGAACTCTCCCAAACCTCTGTCGCTGGTGGAGTGGAAAAGGGATTTTGGTAGTGTGCCCAGGAAGGAGCAACCAATTTATTAGGCATGGGGCTGCCGCTGAAATTACGAAAAGATCTGGGGCAAATGGTGGGAATACCATGGGGTGGATGTGGCGATTTCTTAGTTATATATTTTCAGCCAACGTATATGATATGGCCATGTGGAACTAGTCAATGTGTGTTATAAATGTTGTTCAAATCAAAATAAATAAAAAGTTGGTTATCCCCAAAAATTATTATTATTTTTATATATATATATATATATTATTTTTTTAAATCAGCCCTGTCCAAGGACCCATCTGAGCATCAAAAAGTACTGTGGAGGAGAGAGTTTCCATAAGGAAATCCTCCTCCTCATGTTTCACATGCATCTCTGCCTTGTGAAAGGTAGCTGACCTAAGCAGGACCTTGTGGTACAAGGTAACTTTGCCTGGAGGGGAGGGCACTGTGGGATACATGTCTGGGTCTGTTTCTGCTGAAGGCTATGTCTTATAGCTGTCCCCAGGATCGTGACCCTGTGGGCGATATAAAGGTCATATGGTAGCTGTGGACTGTCCCCACACCCCACCAGTGTAAGCAACCCTTTAATGAGGAGAACTCACATGTAGTAAAGAGAAGGAATGGAGAGATGAGAAGGGGAAGGATGTAGTGGAGGATAAGGATAAGCAAGAGGCAGTTAAGAGGCAGACCTATGACACTTAGCCTTTCTGGGAGCAGGTGCAAAAGCAGGATTGAGGGCTTCCTCAAAAGTCAACTTTTTCTTGTGAGCAACTGTGTCTTTTGGCACCTGCAGAGGCTTCGCCAGGTTCTGACCAGTGCCCAACTGGATATGGATCAATTGCTTCTTGACGCTGAGGTTTCCTTGCAGCCACTAAAGGATTGGTTGTTCAAAATCCTCATAAGAAGCAGAGGACACAGCTGCAGGTGGCAGTCTGAATGGAGCCAAACAGTTACAAAATCCAGATGGCACCAAAGCCAATCTTAGATACGAATGATACAGGTCGGTGTTCCTCAGATCCAAATGCTTTGGTTTGGGGTGTCTCAGCTCCGAATGCTTCAGGTCCACCCATTTCTATTACCAAGGTGGCCAAGCCTGCATCTTTGGATCTGGTGCAGAAGAAGCAGTCAATATCAAGCTTGAGACTTCAAGAAGAACTTCGAGGGAAAGTGTGATACGGGCATTGGATCTATCTCGGAATAGTGGTATCGACCATGGTTGGAAGGCAGGTGCACCGGAGGATTCAAAGGTAGCCTGGGAAGTCAAAGCTGATGCCTCTCCCTGGTGAGTAGGGGAGGCGACGGGCTTTGGAGGACACTGGGCCAGCATAGGCTCTTCAGCTTCGATGTCTGCCTTGGAATCGACACTTTCCAGAGAGAAAGCTACATTGATTTCAACACCTGGTCATCCAACAGCTTGACATTTTACTCCTCGCCCTCTCTCCGAGGAGATCCGGGTTGTCTTCTACCTCCCTTCTGTGAGCCATGGAAGCAGTGGTAATGGGGCGAGCGCTTCAGCTCTAAAGGGTCTTTTGATTCAAGAGGCATGCCGAACAGCAATCTACACAGAGTTTGAGGAACAAAGCCTGCGGACTTCGTGGCGGTCTGTCCTCGTCAAGTCAGCCAGAATCAAAATGGAGGGCTTTCTATCTCAGGGACATTCTCTACTTAAGTGATGGTTTTCCAGGAGGCAGTCTTCCAGTTTGGAATCAAATATTACGAGACGGTGGAGACAGATGAGAAAGCATGATTGTTTCCACAACCGGCAAAAAACGGATGCAAAGGCCTGGCGAGACCATCACATGGTGTCGAACTGGAGCTCGCATCAACACATTTGAACTAGACATCAGAGAAAAAACTATCAAACAATGGAGCAGATGCTAATACCCATTACCACTAATAGGTTAAGTCACTAGGTCATGAGACTCGAAAATACTTCTTTTGAAGAAAAGCAAGCTGTACATGTCTGAGCCCAACACGAGATGGCGGAAGTGTGGGCAGCATGTGTATCTAGAGCCACACATCCCACAAGCGAATTAGTACTTACCTTATGTAACGCCTTGTCTAGTAGAGACTATCTAGCCGCAGACTCCTTACCTTAGTATATTCCCCAGGTGTCAGACTGAACCTGGAAGATTTTAAGTAGTACCCCTGCACGGTGGTAGGCTGTGTTGGTCAGCTCCACATGAGCATCGCCTGCTTTGTCTGCGTCAAATTGCCATGTGCAGCACCTATATAGGCAGCACCCCGCCACACTGACATCAGTTACATTCACGATTTTCCACACCAGGAGCGTGGAGCCACAATGAGAACTGACCACTGGTGAGACAAGCTGAGAAGGGTGTCACTTACACTGTAATGGATTCGCAAGTGCAGGGAGGATAGGAGGGCTGGTAAGGAGTCTCTACCAGATAAGGAGTTATCTAAGGTAGGTAAATTACTCATCTGCTACAGGCTTCTACCTGCAAATTCCTTACGTTAGAATAGATACCCAAGAAATTCCACCCACGGAGGTGGGTCTGCAAAACCAATTAAATCGAGGAAAGTGCTCATCACAACAGAGGTGACACTCCAGGCAGTAGTGCTTGGTGTACATGTGCAAGGATTCCCAAATTGCTGCCTGACAGATGTCCAAGACAGGAACACTGCGAGCTAATGCGGTGGTTGCAGCCTTGGCTCTACCGGAGTGAGCCCGCAAGCCCTCAGGGTGTTGTTTCTTGGCCATTGCAAAGCAGATCTTAATGCATAGAACGATCCATCTCGTGATGGTTTGCTTTTGCATAGTCTTCCAATTTTTAGCTCCTACATAGCACACAAGGAGTTGATTGTTCACCCACATCTCTTTTGTGCCGTTAAGATAGAACTACATGCTCTTTTTGGGTTCAGGCGGTGGAGTCTCTCCTCCTCTTTGGAGAGATGAGGCAGAGCAAAAAATGGAGGCAGGGTGATGCTTTGGCTTACATGGAAGGGAGTCTCAACCTTCAGAAGGAAGGAGGCTTACATCCAGAGAACCAGTTCGTCTGGATAAGGAGGGTGCACAGAGAGTGCCTGTAATTTGCCTGCCCTCCTGGACCAATGTTATAGCATTGTTATAGCAACTAAAAGGCAATTTTGACGGTCAACAGCTTAAGCGGGTATTGTGCAGAGGCTCAAATGGTGCGCACATCAGGAAGTTGAGGAGAAGGTTGAGGTCCCAATGAGGCATGATGAATGGCAAGAGGAAATAGTGCTGCAGGCCTTTAAGGAACCTAGCCACGACAGGTTAATTAAACAGAGAAGATTGGTTGAGCAACTGCAAAAATGCCAAAATAGAAGAGAGAAACTTTAACCGTGCACAGAGCAGAGCACTGCTGAGCCAAGGCTGAAATAAACAAAACAAGCTTGGATAAAGGTGAAGAAAAGAGGTCAACGTCTTAGGAAGCAAAACATGACACAAACTTATTGCAACAGTAGGTGTATAACAACTTAGTGGATGAACGCCTGGCTGTCAAAAAAATCATCAAAGATTTCGGGACAAAGGTCGAAAGCTGTCCATTCAATCTCCACCCATGAAGGTGGAGGGTGCGCAGGTTCGGGTGCAGGACCATTTCCTGTTGCTGCAGCAGAAGATCCTCTCGATGGGGCAGCCTAACTGGAGGACTGATGGTCATGTTCAGCAGCTCGGGATACCATACTCCCTCTGCCCAATCCAGAGCCACATGAATGACTTGGCCCTGGTCATTCTTGATAACTCTGGGTAGGTGTGGTACTGGCGGAAAGGCGTACAGAAAGCTGGAGCTCCAATCAAGACAAAAAGCATCTCCAAATCAGACCCGCCTTGGAAACTGCAGTGTAAAAACTACTGACATTGCTTGCTGTGAGCGGTGGCGAACAGATTTAACCAAGGCTCTCTCCACCTTGCACCACCTGTGGATGGAGACAACACTAGTGATCTACTAGGTATCTTCGACTGAGTTTGTCTGCTGTGGCATTCAGAAACGTTGAAACAACAGTACGAGTGGCTGTTAGTGGTGCTTTTGATTTTTCACATTGTCAGTTAGAAGTTCATCCTCTTGTCGAAAATTGTTGCGACTATGCATTTTGAGCAGAAATATAGGATGAAATGCCATTTTGATTTCGCAAAACCAATTACACAAATTTTGCAGAACTTTATTTTAGAGACCAGCAGCCAGAAAGAGGTTGAGGAGTGTGGAATGGTCAGAAAGACAAGAAATTCCCAGAATACGGGCCTAGGAAGTCGGTTTACAGACTCCCCAAGTTACAACACACTAAGGGGATTAGCTCCAGGAGGCACGTTTGGGGTGTTAGACCCACCCCTCCCTAAAAGTGTATCCTGTATAAAACAGGTGTGTACAAATGCTTTCAAGTGTCTGTCGGATTTCACCTGGGATTTTTACATGCTCACACAGAGGAAAATATACACATTGTCTCTCGTCTGTTTTGAAGGCCTTAAAAAATATTGATTAGTTTGAAAAATATTGCGTTTTAAGTCCCCCTACCAATCTGCACTCCTCTTTTTCCACTACCTCTTAGTCCCTCTTCACGTCCTACTTCTAATAATTGTTTTAAAAGGATGTCCCAGAGTAATTGTTGGGAAATCTGAAGCTCACACCCTCCAAATCATACTGATCAAACTACATCCTGAACACACTCTACCAGCTCTAGAGAATGATTGATGATTCATAGCACACTCAACAGAAGTTAAGTTACACTAGACAGCTGGCTCCCTGATCCATTGGATTCAATGTCCAAGGCTATGCAGAAGCATGTGCAGCATGGTGGCTGGAGTGGAACGGACATGGTTGGGCACCCTTTCCGTAGCCATGAAACAGGCAAAAAACAGACACAGGGTAGGAGGGGGGGGGGGGGGGGGAAGGGGTGTCAAGGGACAGCTGCGAGGCCCAAGGTCCTGGCCATCACCTGGGACTCCTCAAAGTGCTTGAGTGCAGAGTCCGCTTTGTGTTGGAGACGGGTGCCATCAAGGGTTATGTCCATAAGGGTGGATTGGACATCCCCTGAAAAGCAGACGCCCTCAACCACACGTGCTGTCTCAATGCCACTGATGATGCAACCGATCTGCCTAGAGAGTCAGTCGTATCCAGCACACATCGTATAGTGAACTTCGCCACATTTCTCCCATTAGCAACTGCTTGGGAGAGAACGGCCCCTGCCTCCTCCGGGGCCTGTGACAGCACCTTACAACCGTGTCGCATAAAGTATGGGTATAGTGGTCCAAAAGGCACGCAGTGTTCACGGCCCACAATGCCTTACTGGAGGAAGAAAACACCTTCGTCCCAAGTTGTTCCAGCCTCTTGGATTCCGTTTCTGGGGGGTGCGGAAGGGAATGTGCCCGGGGATGAGGAGGCTTGGATAACTGAGCTCTCAGGGGTTGGGTGTTGCGTCAGGAACACTGGGCCATTTGGAGCGGGTCTTTGGCGGTAGGCGATTGCTCTATTCACAGGAGCCTCTGTGCTGGGTTTGGATCAGGTCCCAAGCAGGACAACAGTAAGGGCTTCATTAATAGGCAAATGGGGTCCAGAAAACGAAGCCCTAGAGGTGCTTCAGCCTATCAGGAGGTTAGTCCTGACTGCTGCAGATGACCATTGTGTAGGACGTTCCCTCATCTCTAGCCACGATAGAGGGAGAAAGTATGTCAGTGTCAGAGGAAGAGTCCAGACCAATCGATCCACCATTCCATGGGATCTTCTGGCTGGTATTCCAATGGATCCAGCGACCCCTCCCAGTCCTCACCGTAACCTAACCCTAGTGAATAAGGGTCAGGATCCGACCTAGGGAGCAAGGTCCCTGTCGAAGTCTGAATCAGCGTCATGTGATGTTGGTCTGGCTCCACATCAGAGTCAGCAATGAGGATGGATCTACGCCACATGGGGGCACGGGCGGCGTCAGGAGCATCGGAACCGGCATTGGGGAAGTTCAAGTTGTTACCACTGACACCAGTTTGGATCAAGGAACAGATTCAGGGTGCCCTCAGGAGTTGCGGTCGAAGCCGCCGGTGTGGAACCTGAGGAGGCCCCAGCCAACCCCGTGGGCCCGAGGGCGCTCCAGTGGAGTCAGACTGCCCAAATATGAGGCGCATGGCCTCATAAAACTCTTGGAGTTGGGCATGGGTTGCTCCGGCTCCCGGGAAACTCAGGGAGGCACAGAGCTGACCCAGATGAAGGCTCAGAGGACGGAGGCCTGGAATGATGACTCCCTTTTTCCCTCGTCTCGTCAGCCGACGGATGGGGTGAAGTCAAAGAAAGCTTGTTCTTCTCCAACTTCTTCTTCTTACTTACCAGACAGTCCGATGATTTTGAGTGAAATGATGATGAATGGGGACTCTGCAACAGTTCTAAGGGACCTTCGCCTCGACCGAGATCGGGAGTGATGCAGAGCCGAGTGCCAGGCCACAATGAGATTTAGGGACCGCTCCCTTAAAGCTTTCAGATTCACGGCTCGGCACTCGAAGCACGACTTTGGGTTGTGCTCGTGCTCCAGGCACCACAAGCACACGAGGTACGGATCAGTCATGGATATCGCCTGGTGACAGGATCCGCAGGGTTTGAATCTGGTCTAAAGTGACGACATCTGGATGCACCAGGAGTGAAAATACTCAAAAATCTTCGACAAAAGGTCAAATAAGACCAATTCAAAAAGTGACTGAGGGGGAGCTCTTCTTCGCATCAGCGTGGCTGGAGCAGAAAGAAAAGAACGGGCATCAGTGTGCCGGGGTGGCTCCTATATAGGTCCCGCAACATTATGT
Organism: Pleurodeles waltl; assembly: GCF_031143425.1. Lineage (NCBI taxonomy): Eukaryota > Metazoa > Chordata > Amphibia > Caudata > Salamandridae > Pleurodeles > Pleurodeles waltl. The sequence goes on from NC_090447.1 coordinate 1,326,960,356, forward strand.
ATGGCACGCACGACACCGACAGACAAGGAGCTGACCTACACCACGAGACGACACGTAGGGTATTGCTGGAGAAAAATCTCTGGATCCATACTGACGCCTGCAGGAAATTATAAGGTAAGGAAACTGCAACTAGAAGTTTCTATCAGATATTAAATTACTACTGTAATACTTTGAATAGAGTTAAACCTATGAGCAAAACTGAAAATCAAGGAAAATAAATATTTTTGTATTGAATAACAAAGAGAGTGAACTACAAAAGTTAAATCCACTGACCTTTGTATATGTATCGATGAGAGAAGTTTCCAGAATATAGAAAGATAGACTAGGGCCTTTCATCTTATTGGGTTAGATTTATTGTTTTCACTCAACCTTACTAATGCCCCTTAGATTTATCGCAACAGTGGAGCTAAAACTCTGCCTATAGTCAAATGTTCACAAGCTTATCTTATGTTGTTGCCTTTGTGACATACGCTCTATCGTCCTTTGAGTCCGTACCCTCCTACCTCTCCCCACTGCCGGAGCCTCACGGACCCCAAGTGGCAATGGTCACACCATGCCAATGCCAGGTACAACCATAACTCAGAATTTCCCTAATAAATCTGTTGTTTTCAAAGTTCAACAGAAAAAAATCAAATACATACCTTTTTCTTGGCAAATCGGAAAGGCTGTAAGTACACAAGCATGGGATCCGCCTTGTTTTTGTACACGTCCCAAAACTGGGAGCCACTTTTGGTAGATAAAATATTTCTCAGGCATGTGGCAGCTGCAGATCGCACATTTAGGCTGAGAAAGAGAGAGAGAAGACAGTTGTTCAAATACCAACGACCAAGAGATTTAGAACAAACTATACATGTATGACAAGATTTTAGTCACACAGCTCACCTGCAATGCTACACTGTCAGAGCAGCCACTGCACAAACGCAACTAAAAAGGGTCTCAACAGAGTGGTATTAGAATATAAAGTCGACTGTACGAGGGACATACAATGCCTCAATATACATCGTGCAAATATTGCCATAGGTTGAATTATATAAAAGGGCGCACTGCTCTGGTGCATGCCACAGCAGACTCTTACCTGGGTTCGAATGTAACAGAATAGGTCAATGCACCTATTAGAGGCAATGGGCTGTCCACACAGTAGCAGCGAACTTTCGCCACCCTGCGGCCAGCAAATCAGTGAATGGTGGTTGGGCTGTTTGAAGAAGCCAGTCTGTCTTTCACTGCACAGGCTGCATCTGGCCTACCATTCAAAGGGGAAGCTACTATAGAGAATATCTAAATAACGAGCTACTACAATTTACCTGTAGGAAGGATAATCCTCAGGTATAATATCACTATAGATAATGATAATCAGAGTGTTGTATGTCAAGGACATACAAGGGCATAAGGAAGACAGTACGGCTGGACATGGAAAAAAGAATAAACATATTCTATCCATAAAAAATAGTTTTAATTAATGGATTTACACAATGTTAAAACACATAAAAGCCAATTACAAAAAGAACAATCGACAATATACCTAAGTCAGACATACCCCAATTATACCAGGCTAGAGATAGCATAAGAAATGAAACAAACAAGATTACAAAAAAAGGGGACTCAAATGGTCCCGATATGACGAGGGTAGTGCAATAAAATGAAATTTACTCCTAAACCCCATTACAATTTAGGCAAATGTGAACAGAAGGCCCTTCAAAAGCTAAAAAAAAAGACAAGCATACAACAGTCAAACCTTGTGATAAAGGAGGCGGTATAGTGTTGTTAGACACAGAAATATACAAAGTGAAAATCCAGACTATGCTCAATGAACCTGACTACTACCAAAAAGCTAAGAATAGTTGGCAAGAACGAGTGAAAATAGAGATAACACAAATAAGCAACGAAGCCCTAAGTAAGGGACTCATTTGCCAACAAGAGTTCCAATATTTGAATCCACAAAAAATTAGGACCCCGGTCTTCTATGGAATACATAAAAACAAAGTAGATCTTCCATTGCGACCCATAGTTTCCACCGTAGGGTCATTGACAGAACCCCTGTCCAAATATGTAGAGAAATTTTTGAATCCCAGAGTGGCAAATCTTCCTGCATATATCCGAGACACAGGCCACATCATTAACAAACTTGAGGGTAGCCCATTCAATCCGGCTACTCAGATCCTAGTTACGATGGACATTGAAGCCTTATATACGAACATTCCACAGAGAGAAGCTTGGCATTCGGTTGCTAGCCTATTCGAAAAGGAAGGCATGACAGAACATTCTGCCTTCATTTTACAGTGCTTAGACATTGTCCTTCGAGAGAACTTCTTTGAATTTGATGGACAACTGTACCAACAAAAGAAAGGAGTCAGTATGGGGGCAGCCTGTGTCCCCAGTGTAGCTAACATCTATGTGGGCTCCTTTGAGGAAATTCACATATATAATGAGGTGGCGCCTTTTTTTCCCAAAAATATTCCTTTTTGGTCGTGTTATATAGATGACATTTCTTTCATCTGGACAGGCCAAGAAGAACACCTTAATGAATTTAGTCAGTGGATCAACGTGTGTGATCCTAATCTAAAATTTACCATCCATACCAACCGAGAAAAGGTAGAGTTTTTAGACATCTGGACTGGCCCCAACAATCTCCAACTCGAGATGTCTCGGTTTACTAAACCTACAGCCAAAAATACCATACTTCATTTTAACAGCTTCCATCCTACTAGCCAGAAACAAGGGATACCTTTAGTCAGTTTCTACGTATCCGTAGAAATTGTTCCAGTCTGCGAGATTTTGAACATCATGCGGACATCTTGCAACAAAAACTCATTTTGCGAGGGCATCCGAGAAGACTCATGAGAGATTCCTACAAAAGAGCCAAGTACAGGACCAGCATGTTTAAAAAACTGAATAAAAACCCTAAGTCTCAGATGGTCTGTGTAGTCCAACCTTCTAATCTAAATGAAAAAATTAGAAAGATTATTCTTTCTAACTGGAGCATCCTTAACAGCAATCCCAACCAGGTACCATTGGATCGCCCACTTCTGGCCTTTAGGAAAAACCAAAATATCTCTAATAAATTAGCTAGAGCTTCTCTACAAAAAAATGAAGATTTTTGCCAGAAATCCATCTGTGGAAACCAACCTACCAAGGGTAACCACAAATGTGGTAACTGCAAGGTATGCCCCACAGCGATAGTAAGCGATTCCTTTCAATGGAAACAAAGAAACTATAAACTTACCGACATGACTAATTGCAGAACAGCCAGTTGTGTCTATTTGATCAATTGCCCTTGTCCTCTACTATATGTGGGTGAAACAGGGAGAGAAGTCAAAGTAAGACTTCTTGAACATATGTCCAACATACGTAATGATAAAGAGGGTGTCCCACTAGTCCAACATTGGAAACAGCATGGACACAAAGTTGAAGATCTCACATGGACTATTTTGGAAAAAATCAAGAAATCAGGACCCATGAAGGACAATAAAATCAGGAAAAAACTAGAAGTGTATTGGATTTTTGTTTTGGACAGCTGCGAAAAAGGGTTGAACAAATACATCCCCTGGGAAAATGCCATTACATAATTGGCCTCACATTTCTTATCTCTTTGTCTCTTTAAAAGTGATGCCTTATTTCAAACAATATCTCTCTCTTTTTGTATCACTACCTTTGGTTGTTCCTTCCTCCTATGCTTTTAGACTATGAAGACTCCTGAGTAACAGCCTGTACAGATGTTCTATCATTCAATCATTTATTAATATTTTCTGATATTTTCTCTTAGTGTTGAGTTATAAAATAAAATTCGATTGATTGCAACTCTGCATTGCTGTTCCAGCTCCTGTTATGGGTCAATATTCCTCTATGCAAGAATGTAGCATGGAACTCCGTTTCTCCCAATATGGCGACCATTAGGCCCTTCTCCTTCATTGCCTCTCCATCGATCAATGCCTAAAGGCATCTAGACTGCAATCATCAGATGAGTTACTTCAACCGCAGGACGTAAAACGTAACCTCCACGCCGCCAATATATCATTGTTGACCTATATTAGGCCTTTACGGCAATCATTGTGCTTGTCGTCCTTTTTCCAGGCTAAGTTCTTCAATTTTAACCAGTCCAACATGGCGGCCATCTTGGACCTTTACCTTATCTTCTTTGCGCCCGTTCTAGCACCTTCCGGAAGTCAACTAACTAACGTGAGTACATAACCGAGATCTGCTGTCCGGCGCTGCCACTAATTATCTCACGTCAAGCCATTCGACTTTCAGGTAAGCGTATTAAATATATCAGTTGTATTTAAGAACTCATTCGACAACTTTTCATACTAACAGAACTTCTTCTTAATAGAACAGGCCGTATTGTTAGAACTGTTTGTTTTATCTTCTTTTATTTCAACTAGCCGCTCTATCGAAGTATACGCTTTGGAATTCTCATCGGGCTTAATACTAGCACGGAGGCTCCACAAACACCCTAAACTGAAACCTATTTGTCTGTCCTGCTCAGCTGTATTACAGGTGACTTTCAGCCCATATGCATAGAGAATTTCTCCCATGCTGGCTAGTGTCTAATTTATCTCTATCCTGAGCTTTATACATCTATATTGTCATCTTACTCTTTGGATTGCCCATATTGATTAGAGCTTTTTCTTTCCATTAGGAAATGTTTTTTACCCATATTGACAACAAAGCTTACATTGACGTATTTCCTTGGAAAATGGAACAGCCTTAATTCCAAGTTGATACCACAGGTATTACACACAAAAAATAATAATAAATACGATCTTACTGTAACTAATCTCACCATTCACTTGGGTGTACTTTCAATTTGGGAACAATCAGATCTCTCATTTATACACCAGGTTAACTTTTCTTCTCTTACTCTAGATCCCCCTAACATCTCAATAGCTGTTTGCCAACAATTATTCTCATAATATTATCTGTATGGGAGAATTAACTCACTCTCACATGATTTGCTTATAATTAGTGTATCACATGACTAAGTAAGGACCAAATATGGGTCCATACATATTATTATCTAGATAAATAAATCTTTTCTTTGTTTGTTTGTTAGATAAAAACTAGTATTGAAGATTTCTGGCGCACAAACATTAAATGTATATATTTCCCTTCATTAGATATCACGTCTATTTGTTCCATATATATTCAGATTTGGACACAAGTGATGACCAGGACGTTCGGCTGCAAGGACTATACTAACATTAAACTGTAATATTTGGAACGGCCCTGATGAAGGTGACCTCAATATTAGAGGAACACCGAAGGACCTACCGTATTTCATCGACTGAATAATTCCATCACTATTATTCGTCCTTTATTCTATTATAGATACAGTTAGTATCAGAGTATAGACTGTTATCCTAACCCTGTCAGATTTGTATTTCTTTCCCCCTTTTCATTGATAGGTAATTGATTGTCTCATTTGTTTATCATTGTTATTGCACTACCCTTGTCATATCAGGACCGTTTGAGTCCTCCTTTTTTGTAATCTTGTTTGTTTCATTTCTTAGGCTATCTCTAGCCCGGTATGATTGCGGTATGTCTGACTTAGGTATATTGTCAATTGTTCTTTTTGTAATTGGCTTTTATGTGTTTTAACATTGTGTAAATCCATTAAATAAAATTATTATGTATGGATAGAATATGTTTATTCTTTATTCCATGTCCAGCCATACTGTCTTCCTTATGCCCTTGTCTGTCCTTGACATACAACACTCCGATTATCATTATCTATAGTGATATTATACCTGAGGATTATCCTTCCTACAGGTAAATTGTAGTAGCTCGTTATTTAGATATTCTCTATAGTAGCTTTCCCTGCACAAGCTACACTCATCCAGTCAGGGAACCCCTTTTGGTTTTCTCCCCTACCCTTCAAAGGGGAACAGAAATCCTTATGCAAGCAAATGCAGTCAGTGGCTACACTCACCTGCAGGAGGTTGTGTAGGGGTAAATGGGATTCTTTCCCCCACCTTTCAAGGGGCACACTTGGGGGGGGGGTTAGGCATGGGGATATACAGCCTCTGCATCACCTCTTTGTAGCACACAGTTAGTGTGCCTCCAGATGGCCTCTTTGCTTCTGTGTCCACATCTGTAATTCGGTGCTAGTGCTGAGGCAAAGTACTTCCTCATTGCTGAGGCACCCCCCCGATCCCCTTGCAAATGAGGGAATGCCCATTTATAATCATGCCAGCACTAGCTGTATTAGAGAAGATGGAGATCTGTAAAACCAAAATGCAGTTGCACCCCTGGGGCACTTTGTGTTATGTGGCCACATAAAACTGCAGAAATACTAACTTTTCAAATACTGTCCTTTCACTTTCAAACTCACTTAGTGTTAAACCATTAACATGCTATCACTGTTCCTCAACAGCTATATTCCAATCAAAATATTTCTGGATTCTGTGACTGGATTTCACATATACACTTAGGCCTTTGTCTGTAAGCGAATGGAATATAGGGGGCAAATGACCAACCTTATCCTGTACCTTGCATCAGTTTTAATGGCAGGAAAGTCAGTAAACATTCAGAAAGCAAAATAATACTGATAGCCAAATGAATGAGCCATCTTTATCTAGCCCATAACTTATACCCCAAGCAATGTGAGTGCGACTCTGCCCATGTTTAATTTTAAGCTGTCTGAAGGCGCTACGAAAAGTCAAGCTGTGAGGATGCCTTAAAATACTGCATTCAAAATTCACTGAAGTCTGGTGACGCAATTGCAATGTTTAAGTCTTGTATAAAGTGTAAGAATCAGTCTAGATTTCCCCCCACAAACATTCATGCAAGAATCTTGTCCAATAGTGGCAGAAAGAAACAAAGGGAAACATGATGGAGATACAGAAACATATTTATTGGTGAACATCAGAAGGCTTTTAAAAGTCCAATTTTATTTTATCCATTTTTCTTTTTACGTTAACCAAGCACATCATGGCATTTAATGCAAATTTCAAATTTGACTGAAATGTTAGCAGAAACAATAGAGCACACACAAGTGCTTGGTATCCAAGTGCAGCAATAAAACACTTTGGAAGAATTAAAAAATCATCACAAACAGAGCATCTTCTAGAACTGAAGTAAGCACTAAAGTATCTGACAGGTTAAGTACACTACTTTTATTTTTTTCTCTATCCTTCTTCATAATGCCTTGTACACACAATGGGCCTATGGTAGTGTAACATTTTCTGACACACATTATAATATTTAAAAAAAAATCAAGCTCCTTCATAAACCATTGGATCGAGTTATATGTACTCGAGAAATACTCACCAATTATCTGTCAGGGAATTATTTATCAGGGTCAGCATAATAAAGACCCACTGCAGCTCTTTATCTTCAAACATGTTTGAAGCTACCGAATAGGATGCATAATTTCTGCGTTGAAGAGCAATGGTGGAGAAATCTATTGGACCAACTTCTCCCAAACAACTTCCAACTGCCTCTACCATAAAAACAAGAAACAAAGACTTGAAAAATTATCAAAAGCCCAATTTCTTAAAATCAACTGTACCTTATGTCCCTAGTACAAAGGCATCTGCCTTCATTTCACCAACCTTCTACACTCATCGCTTCCTACTGTACATGATCCTGAATCGCTCCCTCCCCTCAGTGGATATAATCCCTGTGCTCCTTAATTGATTTCACCAGTGTTGCATTGATTGCGCTGTATGAATGCCAACACACTCGATTTTGTCAAGTTAAGTTCAGTAATATGAAATCGATTAAATTAAGGCATTTGTAACAGTATGTGGGATTGTTGAGATTAAATACTACTAGAAAGATTAGAAGAAATTACTTCATAGGCTCTTTGAAAAACAAGCAAATTCCTATTTAAGGATCAAAATACCACACCTAATTTCTAACGAAAATGACTAGCAAAAGCGTAGGAACTTGCCAGCTAGATATAACAGAAAACGACTGCCAAATCTTCTGCAGTGGATTTTGGGTATGGACAATATGACAGAGACAGAGAGAAAGAGAGAAAGAGAGAAAGAGAGCGAGAGAGAGAGATAGAAAGAAAGAGAGAGAGAGAGAGAGAGCGCGCGCGACGGGAGCATAGAAGATGGCCATGTAACACTGACCTGCAGATTAAAGAAAAGCAGGGAAAAGTACCTTAAGGTGCTCGGAAACTGGAATGTATATCTTTAAAAAAGCTCATTTTTCCCCTTCTCGACCAAAGCAGTTTTAGAAGTGGCTGGAGCAATAATCACAGTGCCTCAATCCACAATGAGACAATCAACCAAAATTTGGACAATATTAAGGTAAGATACTAAGTATTTTGGAAGACTAAAATAGAGAATTTACAGTGCCAAGTGGGAAGAAGGAAAATGTTACTTACCCAGTAGGCATCTGTTCGTGGCATGTAGTGCTGTAGATTCACATGCGCTGCATACTCCTGTCATCTAGTGTTGGGTTTGGAGTGTTGCAAGTTGTTTTTCTTCGGAGAAGCATTTTTGTTTCACGGGATCGAGAGACTCCTCCTTCTCGGTGATACTGCCCATGGGCAGCGACTCTTTTGTTTTCTCGCAGGTGGGTGTGAAAAGGAGTGTAGAGGAACTATAAAGAAACAGGTGTCCATGCAAAGGTAACTATACATGTACAACTATATACAAGTATAATTTAACTGAAACGGCCACAGGCGTCCGGGAAGAAGGAGAGCGCATGTGAATCTACAGCACTACATGCCACGAACAGATGCTTACTGGGTAAGTAACATTTTCAGTTCAATGGCATGTGTGGAGGTAGATACACATGTTCTGCATAGACTGTGAAGCAGTCCCTCCATGAAAGCGGTGGCTATCCTGTGGGAGTTTCAGTTGACTAGAAAAGTGTTCTTAGTACTGCTTGGCCTACATTAGCTTGCTGGCGTGCAGGTACATCTACACAATAGTGTCTTGTAAATATATGTGGTATAGACCATGTAGCTGCCTTACGAATGTCAGCTATGGGTATATTTCCAAGGAAATCCATAGTGGCTCCCTTTTTTCTGGTAGAGTGTGCTCTGGGAGTAACAGGAAGGTGTATTTTTGCTGTAGCATTGCAAGTTTGAATACATTTTACTATCCATCTAGTTATGCTGCTCTTGGATACTAGATTGCCTTTATGAAGTAGTCAGAAGGCTACAAAGAGCTGTTTAGTCTTCATAACTCTTTAGTTTTGTCAATGTAGAACATTAATGCTCGTTTCTCAAGTGTAAAGAGCTCTTTCAGCAATTGAGTCAACTTGTGGAAAGAAGACTGGTAAGTCAGTGGAATGATTAATATGAAACTGCGAGGCCACTTTTGGGAGGAACTTCGGATTAGTATGAAGAACCACCTTGTCCCTATGAATATCGAAGAATGGTTCTTCCAAGGTTAGTACCTGGAGCTGACTAACAAACCTGAGAAATGTATTAGCAAATAAAAAGCCACTTTGCATTAGAGGTACTGTAGAGGACATGAGTGAAGTGGCTCAAAAGGAAGACCCAGGAGCCTGGTAAGGACAATATTGAGGTTCCATAATGGTGCAGGGGACACTCTTGGTGGAATGACTCGTTTAAGGACTTCCATAAATCCCTCTCTAGGATTCCAGTAATCAAAGCATTTATGTTGTCGGTTTTGGAAGTATGCAGCTGTGGCTTGGACAGTAGCTTTAACGGGATGAATGTGTTTGCGTTGAAAAAGCAAACAAAGCGTTTGCACTTTACAGCATACATGCTCTGGTAGTGGGTTTACAAGCTTCTTGGAAGATGTCCATGCATTCTGTGGGCAGATCTAAGCAACCAAACTCTGTGACCTCAATAGCCATTTCGCAAGTTTGAGAGATTTGGGGTCTGGGTGCCTGACTTGACCTAGGTCTTGAGTGAGAAGGTCCGGCCTGTTGGGAAGCTTCTCGTAGGGGACTACTGAGAAGTCCAGCAGTGTTGTTGAACCAAGGCTGGAGTGCTCATGTTAGAGCTATAAGGATCATGATGAAAGATGTCTGCCTGATCTGTAAGACTAGAAATGGAATGAGGGGAGAGGTGGAGAAGCACAGGCAAATATCCCTGTTCATCCATAGAGCAATGCCCTTGGATTGAGGATGTGGGTACCTTGAGGCAAAGATATGGCATTTTGCGTTTTCTGCTGTGATCTACTGGAGGTGTTCCCCACTTTCAGAAGTATTTTAGAAGGACTTCTGGGTGGAGTTCATATTTGTGGGCCTGCTGCATCCTGCCGAGCAAGTCTACAAAGCTGTTGTGTGTTCCTGGGAGATACTTAGAATGTGATGGTGGAGAGCCTATTTCCATATTGTCTGAGAGAGTTGTGACAACTGGAGTGACCTTGTACCCCCGTTTCTGAAGGTAGTGCATTGCTATGATATTGTCTGAGCGGACTATGACAATTTGTAAGAGAGGTGATAAAGAAATGCTTTCAGGGTTAGAAATACTGCCTGAAGCTCTAGGACGTTTATGTGAAGAGATTGATGAAGAGGACCCCAATGGCCCTGTACTGAAAGGTTTAGAAGGTGAGCACCCCAGCGTGTGTGTGAGGCGTCGGTTGTCAGACTGATCTGAGGCACAGGGCCAAGAAAAGGGCGCCTTTTCAACAGGTGGTTGTGTTCCACCATTGTACAGAGCGGTGAGTATGGCGGATCCTCCCAGTGACTTGTGATTGAGCCCACTAACGAGACAGACACTGCTGTAGAGGATGCATAGAGTCTGGCATGGGGAACGATGCAGTGCAGGAGGCCATCATCCCTAACAGGCCCATCATAGTCCTGACTGTGTATGATGAGTTTTCTCTAAACTGAGGGAGGACAGAGTGAAAGTTGTAAACACAAGCCGGATTGGGGCACGCAATCCCCAATTCTGCATTGAGTATAGCTCCTAGACAGGGCTGTATCTGGAGATTTTTGAGGGGGGATTTGAGAAAGTTGAGTGTGGAAAGTCCACTGTCATCTCAATGTGGCGTTGGCATTGTGACAACATGCTGGCTTTGCTGAGCCAGTCGTCTAGGTAAGGGAATACGTGTACGTTTGTCTCCTGAGATGTGCTTCTACTACTGCTAAGCACTTTCTGAAGACCCTAGGAGCTGTGGTGACTAAAAAAGGAAGAACCTTAAATTGGTAGTATTTTCCCACAATCATGAATCTGTGATATTTGGGGTGTGCAGGATGGATGGGAATATGGAAGCAGGCGTCCTTGAGATATAGGGCGGTCATTAAGTCACCTTGTTATAAAAGGGGTATAACATATTGAAGAGTGTTCGGAAAGAATGTAGTGGTTTAGGGGCCTTAGGTTTGGAATAGACCTGAGAGAGCAGTCTTTTTTTGTAATGATGAAGTATAGAGAGTAGACTCCTGTTCCTTGGCATTGTAAGAAAAATGTCTTTGATGGCTCCTTTGAGAAGAAAGGATTGTATTGTTGACCCATTGTGTAGGGAAATTTTTAAGGTGTCCTCAGACAGGTGTGGGGTGGCGAGACATAGATGGTCATTGCTTAGATGTTGATGTAGAGGTGTGGGTGGTAGCTCTCTTACCTCTACCTCGTGTGCTGTTATAGGTGCCTCTATATTGTGGGTATGAACTGGAAGGCTGTCTGGCCTGAGATGTGGAGGCCTCTGAGTTAGTTGGTTTGTAACCACCTCTGAATGTGGGATGACAAAAATTACTTCTTTGGACGGTATCAGTGACTTCTCAAGGAAGGAGTTCACTTGAGGGCTGGAAAGTTGCTCCTTATTGAAAGGCATGTTAAGTATTGCTTGTTTTATCTGAGGCTTAAAACCTGAGCATCTGAGCCAGGCTTGTCTCCTTACTAGGATGGCTGTACTGATACCACATGCAGCAATGTCCCTGGCATCCAGGGAATATTTGATGGAGTTATTACTGATTGTCTGCCCATCTGTGACAATCTGTTGTTCCCTTTTGCTGTGCTCATCTGGGAGATACTGGAGGAGCTCCTCCATCTCATCCAAGTTAGCCTGATCATATCTCGAAAGTAAGGCTTGTGAGTTGGCAATACGCCAGTGATTGGCTGCTTGCCCAGCCCTCCTTTACCTGCGACGTCAATCTTTTTGCTTTCCTTATCTGGGGAAGAACAGCCCCCTGTGGATTACTGGCCTGTTTACATGTGGTAGTAGCCGCAATAGAATCTGTCGGGACCTGTGATCTTATGTATGGGGAATTAGAGGGAGCAGCTTTGTATTTTTTTGTCAACCTTAGAGATTGATAGTTCCTTAAAAATGTTGTCTGCATGACAAAGCATGCCAGCAAGCATGTGGAAGAACTGAATATCCCTATGTGTGGACGTTAAGATATCAAAACGAAAGTCCTGTTCAATGGGGTACCTGTGAAGTTAGACATTGTGGAAGCTGGCTGCTCGAGCAATCACCTGCTGGTAGGATGTAGCATCCTCCAAAGGTGAGAGACGCAGGAGGTATAAGTCCAGGTCTGTGGAGATCATGGGATCAGAGTCATCTGGGTTCTTCTATGTCCCACCCAAATCTCCTGCAGTAGGAGAGGGAGTGAATTGAAGAGGGGAGAAGGGTGGAGAAGAGGTAGGTGGCAGCGGAGATGAAGAAGGTAGTGGAGGAAGAGGAAAAGGCTTGGGAATATTAATAGCAGTGTCCTTTGTCTTCTTTGGAGGTGGTGTTGTGTCTAAAGCCTTCTGAAAATATAGTTTCTGCTTGAAGGTAACAGGAGGGGGTTCAGGGGGAGCAAATGATGCACCCTACACCCTCCTGGATGTGGAGGTGGAACTGACGAGCATCTGTGGTCTCTAAAGTGGCTTCAACAGGAGGGCATTAGGTTGGTACCCAGATCGACGGAGTGAGACGAGTGCAAGAATGTGAGAAAGCGCAATCAAGAACAATACCGTCAATGGAGTAAAGGCGGAAAAGAAAGGTTTTGAAACTGGAAAGAGTGGAAGACTGGAGCGAAGTGACACGTCCGAACCAGGCAGCAGACTGTACACAATCAAACAAAGGAGTTGATGCCCATGCGTAATATCACTGAGAAGGAGGGGTCACAAGATCCCATGACTCCAAAGTGCTTCTTCGATGAAAAGTAACTTAAAACACTCTGAACCCAACACTAGATTGCAGGAGCATTCAGAGCATGTGTACCTAAAGTCGCATATGCCTTTGAACACGATAGTTTTGACTAGTGTTAGAGTATCCGAAGAAAGCAAAAGAAGAACTTCTTGAGAGCTACAAACATGGAAGAGAAGCTGCCCACCACCTAAACAACCTGCCAGGCCAACATAAACTAGGCATCAAAATAGAAGCCAGCCTTTTTTATAAATCATATTTGGATAGATTTTATGCATGAACAAACAATCTAGAAACAAGGACATACAAGAATAATCACCAGACAAGAACAATTCTATGTCTCATCTTCATCTGTTGACACCAGTTTACTACATATTCGAAGTACTATTTGAAATGAACTTATCAATGTCTTCATAACTTCCTGTGTTTGGGTGAGCATTCTATGGTGTGGTAGACATTAGTTCTTTCATCTTGAAGTAATAGTGCATTGCAGTCATTCATTCATTCATTTAATAGTTATGCTGTTGAGGGTTTACTACATTCAGCAGTGTATGTTGCTTAGCCAGGAGATTGCAGACTTCCACTAATAGTTCATCACTTCGAAAACCCCTTTCACCCAGAACTGTGGCTTGTGCCCGTCAAACTCTGCATGTAGCATGGAGAAGGACTTTACAAGAGTTCCTTGTCACAAACTGCCTAATTTAGAAATCACAATGTGGGAACATTTGTTTTAAAAATCCATTCAGCAGGGCACTATGTGTGAACCCTTTACCACATTTTAAAGGCAACGTTTGGGTTAGTTTCTTGTACCAATGCACCCAATGAGGAGCTATGTGTCAGCATTTCACTAATAGCCAGAGGGACTCTGAAATAGTGTTTCCATATTGTGTCTGCTAAACAAGCAGGGGGATAGGATGGCAAATGTCAGTGCAATTTGATAGGGTATACCCTCCCTAAGTAATACATATCATTGCAATACCTGTCACAGAGTCAAGAATATTTGTATATAGTAGGCATATAATCCCAGACTTGTTTAACAAGTATGAAGGCAGTGTCTTCTTTGTTGACTAAAAAAGTCAATAATTTATGATATCAGTTTGTGCAACTCAACAATATAGATATTTATCTGCCATCCCTATTCCACTGTCATACACTGAGTGTCTATACTTATTGAATGCTATTGACAGCCAATAATAAGGATGTGAGAAATTGGGTTGTTGGTTGACTGGGATGTGAAACCTGGTCAAGCAACAGCCTCAATCATCAGCAGGGTGAACCACAAAAAATCACTAAATTACCCTGTGCTTACCCCTGAGTAGTTAGGCACAAAAAGCACTCCGGCTTAACGTAGAGGCAACGTGTAAAGTATTTATGCAGCACACAAAGTGAAAA